>NC_044004.1:35679577-35985626 GCF_900496995.4 Aquila chrysaetos chrysaetos | reverse complement strand
TGTGTATTTACCTGTTGAAAGGATGGTGTGGTGACAGTCAGAGACTGGGAGCAGTAGTAACCTATTGTGTACTGGGACTCTGCATTTTACTTTGCATTTGTGAACCATTGATGATTTCCTCCTCCTAGAAACGGCAATGGGCAAGAATGTGGGTGCTCAGGAGAATAAGGATTCTGAGTATGTTCGTGCTGTCTACAGGTATATGGAAATTTTCCTTGGCTACTTTGTAGTTGGGCTGGAGTTGATGCTGCTGGTGTCAGGAGTTCATCTGCTGTGAGCCAGGAGGGAGGGCCAGCGGGTCACAGGTGGAGGTAGAAAGCCAAGAAGGCAGGAAAACCTGCAGATTTTGATGCATTTTCTGGTACGAGTATATGCAGTGGGAGGCTGAGGCGTTGAAGAAGGGTCAGCTGCCATTCAGTTAATCCATTGGTACAGGAGGTTAGAAAAAAACAGAGCTGCAACATTTCATATCAGCGTGACTGGCAGAGTTGGGAGGGTGGTGTTTTACACAGCATGTTAAAGCTGAGGCACTTCTGCTCTGCAGTTCACGGCAGTATTTACACCATTCAAACTCTATGTGACTGTCCAGTGGATTAGGCAAAGCATGGTTTATATTCCTGCCACACTGGTGGGTCAGCCCAGATGAGATGCAGTTGCTTGTGGCTTCTCACCCCTAGCCTTGATGGGGCTTGTTGAGATATGTGTTGCAAAAAAAAGGGTGGAATTAGAGGGTTTGATTGTCATCGGTTCCTTGGCCTTTCCCAAATGGTACTGCAAGTGGGCTGGCCCGAGGTCAGTCTAAATGTAATAATTTCTCCTCAAAGTCTCTTTCTGCAGCCAAATGCATGTGCAAGAGCTGAATAGCAATGACAATCAGCCCTTTCAGATGTACTCCAGTTGTGTTTGAGCATACTTGAGGTCTCATAATCTTTATTTCAAATACTTTTCATGTGTAGTCTGGCATATATGGTACCTGGATAGTCAAGTAGTAATGTAATGCTTTTAGATGACTTTTTCAGGTCATAGAGCAGATATTTTGGAGTCCTGAACATGTAGTCTTTTCAGGTTGTACATATCTTTTCAGCACGATCAGTGCTTTACTGATGTGGAGTGGGACTCGACTGGATGATTTAATATGTCTGTTTCAAGAGGATTCCCACTAAATGAGAGTATGCTCTCCTTCTCAGAGTTCAGTGCTTAAGGATATAAATCATGGTGATGCTGGATGCTGGGACAAGTTACAGAAATTTTGCGATGGTTTAAAATCAGGAAACAAATATGAACATCCTTCCTTTCAGATGAATGGGTTTAAACCCACACAATATGTTAAGCTCCATTTCACTGGGGGAGGTCGAACTTTTTTTGGTTCTTGAAAATCTGCTGTAAATGTATTTTTTGTCAAGAAATGTTACATGATGTAATTGTTGTGCCCCTAGGATGAGTGATCTAATCCAACAGAGACAGAAGAGCCCTTGGCTTTGGCCTGATCTTGTATATATGCTGTTCAAGGAAGGAAGAGAGCATGAGAGGAACCTCAAAATACTTCACAATTTTACAGATACAGTATAGATTCTTTATTATTATTATTATTTTTAACGGTACATTCTAGTTGTTGGAGCAAAGTCTTGCACTCGGTAGAGAGCTTCCAAATGGGGGTGAGGTTCAACTCCCTTGATATGCATCTATTAAGAGGAGAACTCTCTCTCTGTTGGGGTGCCGAGTTGTTCCCTGAAAAGAACACAACAGCTGACTTCTCTGTCAGGAACTTTGTCATATTTAAGCAAGGGAATATACTACTCCAAGGGAGTAACAGGACTTACAGGTCCTTGACAACCGAAATGAACAAGAGTTGACTGAACTCTTGTTCTGCCCCAGATGCTCCACATCTGAATCACCTGCAACAGCTCACTGCCAAGTTTGTAGCAGTAAGCATTGGGCTCTCTGCTTGGTAATGTCCCTTGGTCCAGCCCTCAGAAATGGAAGCCTGTATTCATTTTCCCCTATCTGGAGCAGAACTGCTGAGATGAGCAAACACATGCAGGTCCCCACCTCAGCAATAAGACACTTTGACACAGAAACCGTCAAGCATATGTCACTGATGGCATAAAACGCAGTGTTCTCTCACCCTGTTAGGCTGTGCAGGTAACACCCCTTTCTCTCACCAAATAGACTCTATGCTGTTCTTGCCAATGGTTGCCCTCCCAAATCTACTGTTAGAATGTTCCCAGGGAGGCTGCTTTCCCTGAAATAGGTGTATGTGCCCCACAATGTCGTTGTATCAATGCCACAACAAAGGAAATAATCTCTGAACTTTCATTACATATAATGAGCCACATTGACTCTGCATTGTTTTTAAGTAGTTCATATTTTGCTTCCTTTTATTGGGAATTGCAGCAGTGAGTCATGAGAGAGACTCTTAAAGGGACCTGAGGTAACACTTGCTCTCTGCCCATGCTGGGCTGCTGCATTGGATATAAGAAGACAAATCTTAGAAGATGACAAAGGAACAGTAAATAATATCACCTAGTGTATGTGCTGACAGAATGCACTGAGACAAAAGGTGGTTCAATATCTGCTTTTGTATGTGTATGTTCAGTGAGGGAAACTGTGTGTGTGTATAACTACTTTTTGTTTCCCATTCAGTGCTTCCTCTGAACAGAATTACATATTCTACACCCTTTATTTTAATTATTTTGTTGTTGAGAGCAATACCAGTTTATAGAAGGGTTCTGTTTTGCTGTTATGACAATGGTGGTGACAGCAGGAAATCTCTGTCTGTCGCTGGGGCTGTTCTTTGACCTACAAAAGGGAAGTTCAGCCATTGCTTTCATACTGAAGAAAATTTGGGAAGCTTTAGTGTAGTGTTTCCAGCTGTGCTATGTGTAGTCCTGATGCAGGGTGTGGGGTGTCCTGGCTTCTCTTCAGTCTCCTGGGTTCTGCAGAGATTGGAGATGTGATCCTTTCCTTAGTTATTGTATAGGGTAGAAAATATCTTCTTGGTGATCAGTCTGTTCAAATTGTAGTGATGGTTTTGATTTGCTATCACTATTGTTGGCATTCACGATTGGCTTGTTCCAGATATTCTGGATGTGTTTACACTTCTTGAGGATCAACAAGTTGTTTGCATAGTTTGGCTATCTATTTTCTTGATCACACAAAGGCTATTCAGGGTTCATTCTATTGCTTGGGACAAGAGGGGTTGGTCATATTTCACCTACTAACACAAAAAAGTCAGTTAAAGTTCATAAGCTAATGCTGAGAGCTATGCTAACTAGCTCATGTAGACTGCTACAGATGGATGTTGTTGTTTTAATAAGTTGGGACAAATCTGTGTGATGCAGACTGTGCGTGTGTGCTGCATGCATCATGTCTAATATAATGGTTCTAATCTCAGGTCATTGCAGAAAAAGCTGCAGAACTTGAAAACACCAAGCAAACAAAATGTGATACTGATGGTAACTATGAAGAAAGTGGCTCCAAAAAGAGAAAAGCTTTCCTGGACATGCTGCTGAGTGCAACAGATGATGAAGGGAACAAACTGAGCTACTACAAGGACATTCGTGAGGAAGTGGATACTTTCATGTTTGAGGTACCCAAGGAACCTTGGGTTGTTGGTGGGTTTGGGTTTGTGGTTTTGGTTGTTGTTTTTTGTTTTGTTTTGTTTTGTTTTTTCCCCCAGAACCCAAGATTCACCATTTACAGGTGGTGACTCCTCCTTTTCTTAGTTCAGGAGGTTGCTTTTAGTATGAAGTTATTTTAGTCCTGGAAGCCCAAGAGGAAATCTCTATAGGATAGAAACTACTGAAGGATAGAAACATTTGAGCCAGAATTGTGTGCCCTGGCAAAATGTTGGGCAATACACATGTGGTAGGCCCTGCCTAAGTGAGCAGGCTCTACTCATGAAAGCAGGTGCGTAATAAGAGCTTAATGGCTGATGTGGGCCATGGGCTCTCAGCTCCTGTTGCAAACCTCATTAATGCTAAAGAGAGCTCTAAAGGTTTTCAGTGTTTTGCTTTGCATTTTGTCAGCTCTCCTCACATTTTGTCCCTTGCCACATTGGCTGTAACCTCCTGGTTCTGTCAACAGCTGTGCATTGGTACTGTCATCTTGTGCCTGGTTCCCTGTCCAGTGAAGGATCTCAACAAGACTTTCACAAGTTTTCCACACACATCCATTAGGTGGACCTGAATTCTGTCTCAGAAGAGCTTAATTCAGAGTCATATTACTGCTGTTGTAACCTAAAGAAACCCTCTTCCCATTTTACCATTCCTGTACTACTCCATAGCTGGATTTTGAAGAGGTACAGTATCCTGAACTTCACAAGTGCTCCTTTTTAGTACCAAAATCCTTTGTTGGTCAACTTTTCCCTTTTCTGTTCCCTGCCCCCAGCCCCCCCTTTTTTGTGTGTTCCCCTTCTCTTTGTTTCCTTTCCCTTCCAAGTTTTTATGTGGTGCTGAGAACTGTAGTAGCTGATCCCCCTTCTCATAGGAAGCCAAGAAGTATTTCCTCCTATGGCCACTGTACTGTGTCTCATTAGACCCTTTTCTGGATAGTTTTGTACCTTTTTTTGGATAGTTTTGTAAAGGTTACAGATTGTGTCCGTTGTATTTCTCCCATGGTAGTCATTGCCTCCCCAGATGTTACATTGTTGACTGGACAGTAACCAAAACCATGAATATATATCTGTTTCATTGTGTAGATACTGGTAGTTGATGCACCTTCTGGGAGGCAGAAGAGAGAGCTGTTTGCTTGGGTTATTTCAACACTTTTCCATTTTGGGCAGTTTTCAGGCACCTGACAGAATCATGGGTCGTCTTACATCCTGATAACCAGCATGTTGGATAGGTGTCTTCACTCTTGATTTTTGTTTTTCTCATGGTCATGGGACTAATAAGTCTCACTTTCCATACTACCTGCACACCCAAGTATTTACAAAGCCTACTTGTGCACAGGAATGGTGTTGAAGTGAGTGTCTTTGTAAATCTGGACCTCTAGGGCCATGATACAACAGCAGCTGCTATGAACTGGGCCCTGTACTTACTTGGACATAATCCTGAAGCCCAGAAGAAGGTTCACAGAGAGCTGGATGAGGTGTTTGGTACGTTTCCGTTCCCGCTGCATTGGGGTTGTGGTGGTGTTTCCATTTGTGAGTGGAGATGTGATACATTATAAGCCTAAATGTAGAAGGGGAGGTAGGAACATGCCTTGTGGCCCTTCTGGAGCTTTCAATAGCTAGAGGTGATTGGGATGGGTGCTGGAAGGCCTGTAGGAGAGTACAGCCAACTTTACGTCTTTGGGGCAAGTCATGCATGTTCAATGTATGTGTAGCACCTTCTCCTATGTGGTCTTGGTGCATGATGAGCATTTCTGGAGGGAGCTGGAATGAGTTTGTTTCACCAAAAATGGGGAGTTTTGGTCTTGCTCATCCCCATTTGCTTTTGAACAGGCAACACTGAGCGTCCTGTTACAATGGATGATTTGAAGAATCTTCGATACCTTGAGTGTGTTGTGAAAGAAGCCCTTCGGCTCTTCCCTTCAGTTCCGCTGTTTGCCCGTGCCTTGAGAGAGGACTGCTGTATTAGTAAGTAGTGTCCTGTGTTTGCCACTTCCTATCCTGCTAGCATCTCCTCAGTGGAGGTGTTGCCCAAGTAAAGGGCAGCATTGTTTTATTTTTTTATTTTGCTGTTGTGTACAGAAAGTCACTTATTTGCTGTTGTTTTGACCTTTCTTCTCCCTTTCCCTTTTCTCTTTAGAAGGATATCGGGTACCAAAAGGCACAAATGTTCTTGTCATAACTTATGCCCTGCATAGAGACCCCGAGAGCTTCCCTGACCCGGAGGAGTTCAGGCCTGAGCGATTCTTCCCTGAAAATTGTAAGGGAAGGCACCCGTATGCTTATGTGCCCTTCTCAGCTGGTCCCAGGAACTGCATTGGTAGGTAGCTGAAGAGTAAGCCCTTGTAATGTGACAGTGCTGCTTCTGGTGTGGTAATTGTGGCAGCAGTGAGTGTATGAGAAATTTAAGTCTTTATGTGCCTGCTGGTCGTGTCTCCCCTCTCCATCCCCCCTGAATTCTGGGCACCGTCTCCCCTGCAAGCCTGGTGCTTGAGCTGCCACATTTTGTTTCTTCCCAAGGGCTCCTTTCTTCCCAGAGGCCAACATCTATCACGCTGGTGTTTCCCCCTCACTGCCTGTGCAGCCTGGCAGCATGTTAATGGACTCCTGTGTTAGGACGGGATTGCTTCCAAATTTCTGATCTTCAGTGTCAGCAAGACAGAGCGAGAGAAGGCAAATGTCCTGCACTTGTTTTGCTCTGAAAAAATCTATCTCAGCTGGGTGTCCCAAACATGCTGTCTGCAACTGATGTATTCTTCCCCTCTTTCTGACACCGTTGTTGCTCCGGTGTTTTCACTACCATCCCAGAACTTGATAGCTCTTCAAGTGCCACCAAGACACTTAGAATTTATCAGTTCTCAAAGTAGAGGCATTGTTGTTTATATTGTACAAAACAAGAGAAGACTGTTCCTGCACTGATCTTAAGTGCAGATGGGGAATATTCAGCAATTTTCATGCCATTTACAAGAACGGGAAATACTACAACTTCTGGGTTTTTAGTTTTGTTTGTTTTATTTGGGGGGGGGGGGGGGCAGGGTTGGCTCTTTTGTTTGTTTGTTTTTAATTTCTCTCATTGGGAATAGGTGCCCTTCCCATAAAAACAGCAGACTATGTCTTCCCATGTTCCAAAGAGGAATCTAATTTAATATTACATGTCTAGCTAATTCCTGGGTGTATAGGAACAAGTGCAGGAGAGTTGGTTCATTAATATTATTGCAGAAATACACCACTGTGTACATGTGTACAGACATCCATCTGTGCATATTATACAGAGGGGAGCACAGAAAAAGTTTTGAGCACTGGGTTTTGTGTCCTGTTCCCATTTTCAGTTTAGTTTGAGTGAACTGCCTGGATTGTGACACTTGGTTTGGTTTCCCTCATATTTCTCTGTTCTCCCCTTTCCTCCTCTGCCCTTCTCTGAAATGTAAATTGAACTTTGCCCTCTGTGCTAGCAAACGATCAGTGTGTGTGATGCTGAGTGTTCTTTAAAGGAAGGTCTGTCTGTCATTCTGTTGCAGTTGTATCTCCTTTGCTCCTCTCTGCCTATATGGAACAGTGGGATTTGTCTCTCCTTGCAGTCCCCGTGCTGCATCTTCTCCTGCTCTGGTCTGTCATCCATTCCCCCCTGCCTAGTCCATCCAAGAGACATGACAAGGCTGTGTTTTGTATTATTTCCATGTGAAGTGTTTCCTCTTTGCTGTTTGAGTTCTGCATACTATGGGAAGGAGGATGTGCTGTGGGTTGTGCCAGGAAGGCCGGAGTTATGATGCAGAGAAAAGTGCTAGTTTCAGTAGTATCCATATGACCTCGATTTTGGCCTAAAGCCAGTTCTGTTCTCAAGGCAGATGCACAGTCTTTGCTGTCCTGTGTTCCTAGGGGTATTGCTGTGAGCATGCAAATGCAGCAACTGTTGATGCAACCTGACAATAACATCTTTTTTTTTGCTGCCCTGTAATTCATAGGTCAGCGCTTTGCACAAATGGAGGAGAAAGCTCTTCTAGCCCTCATCCTGCGGCGCTTTTGGGTGGACTCATGTCAAAAGCCAGAAGAGCTTGGTACAACTGGAGAACTGATTCTTCGTCCAAATAATGGCATCTGGATTAAGCTGAAGAGGAGGCCAAATGCTGGATCAGAATGAAAGGGAATTCAAGATTTTATTTTTCCAAAAACTTCCAAGCTATTTAAGCCGAGATATGTTTTTAAATCAGATATTTTGATGGCCGACTGGCAATTTGTTGAAACTACAGTCATTACTGATTGTTTCATTAAAGAAGATGTAATAGCACTACGTTGCTGTAGTTTCCTGGTACATGTGAACTTCATGTTCATCTTTGAAGTTCAAGTCCTTAAACATCAAATCTTAGTGCCTTATCTACTCGGATGAAACTATTCTATTGCAACAGTGCAAAAAACTTTAAATGATGGTAGTAACAACAGTAATGCCTGTGGTGGAGTGATCTGGTTATATTCCATAGCATTTGCGAGGTAACTTGATAGTCTCAAATCTTTGGATAGTTTTCAGGTTTCTTTGGTTCTGAAAGGTACAAGTAATCAGTTCTTCCACTTGGCACTTTTTTTTTCTGTTTTGGTGATGACTGCCTCTATGAAGACAAAGGAAAAATCTCTGATAATTGCACTACTCCTTTGTAAGCATTTACAGTAGTTCTTCAGTAGTGAGTGCTCTGAATTATTTTTTAGCAAAGTGTACCATAAGCATTAATCTGTATAATCATACCATGAACTAGATAGTGTGCAAATTACACACAGGATTTCATAATGGCAGAAACACTGTATTATTAGAATTTCTGAGAATAAACTTCTACTATGCCTCAATATGGAATGAAATTATATCTGTAAAAATTGCATGCCTAGGTGCAGGTAAATTACTGATGGATAATTATTTCTTATCATCAGTTACCCCGGGGTGATCGAGTGACGAGGTTTTACTGTGTTAGTCAAAGCTGAAACAATGAGCCAGTCTGCTCTTGCCTTCTAGAGTCCTGAAGGCAACATAGGGAATTTCTTGCTAATTGATGTTAAAGAGGAATTACAATGATGGAATGAAGTGCCTGTGAAAGTTTCTTCAGGACAGGTCAAAATCTGCAACAAGCCACACAGCTGGAGAACAGACTTTCTGTGACTTTTTTAAGCACTGAAGAAAAAGCTGGTGCTAGACCAGGCTGAGGTCCTCTAGCTGGTCTGCCCTTTACTTCTGCCCTATGCTTTGGGACTTCTTTTGGCTGGTGTGTGTTAACCCAGCATGACCCCTGGCACTGTACAAAGAAGGATGCACACCGACAACCATACCTCTGTCTTTATCTGCCGATGCAGCAGTTGCTCTTGCCCCCGCGGTTGGCGGTGGGGTTTTTAGGTGTGCTGTCGCCTGTAGATTGCTCCGGGGCTGCGGGTGACCTGCAGAGGGGAACTGGATGAGAAGCTGGAGGTCAGAGCTGATACGGCTAATATGGACTGGTCCACCCCTGGTGATTAATGTGTTACAGAGTAAGAAAGGAGTAATCTGTCCTTACTGGTTTTGTTGACCTTTAGAGATGCTTTTCTTTTGTCTGTTTCCTTGTGCCCTTTTAACAACACTTAGTGGTTTAATTCCTGGGATATTGCCGTGCTTTGTAGAACATCAAAATAGAGAGAAAAGAATTCCTATGTTTTCCAAGTAAATTAGAGGCTTCCGTGAACCTGCCAAATTCTCTATATTCTGATAAACCTAGGTTTTACCATTTTCTGAGGATCTTATAAAAAGAAAGGATTTAACTGCTTAGTTTACATAAATGAAATCACAGACCTTGACAAATAGTTTATTTTAATTGCTGCCTTTCTTTTGCCATTAAGAAAACAAAAGTCATGTAACAATGATAGTATGGTTACTTTCTTCAGCCTTCATTTTCAAAGACAGGTTTCATTGCTAGATAATAACAAGAATTTAAGTTTACAGGGCTGATTGTAAAATTGTTTTCTTTATAATGAGATAACTTTCGAGACTACCTTCTTACATTAATGCACATAAAACAAATGACACATGTTTTCTAAAGAGACTTTAAGTGAAGGAATTATTTAACGCTTTTGGGTACTTGGTAATGTGAGCTTTGCAGGTATACAAGATTTGCATCCAGAATACGTATTCTCACTTGGTATGTAGTTGAAACCTGGAGAAGTACTTCATGTGTTTTGTCAAGCTATGTCCTTAAATTGAGGACTTTCAAGACAAATGAAAATTAACATTAATTGCTTTTCTTCTGTGGGATCTATTTTGTGGAAACAGTTTTTAAAATTTACCAAACTGTAACAATTTTCTTGATAAGGAGATAACTTTTGTGACATCTATCTACAAGGACCAAATATTTTTGCTTGCACTTTGTTTTTGTACTATACTCTTCTCACATAACGGTATCTCAAGTAAAGTGTAATTTCTTTATAATCTCTGATGGGAACAAGAAAAATAAGTTAGATAAAAACTGGATAAAACTGTAATGAGAAACTCATTATTAAAAGTGCATGGGCTCAAATGCTGGCACAGGGTTACCAAAGTGGAAAATTCCTATTTAATGATGCACATAGTATCTTTGCCAAGATGAACGCTGATGTAATCCTGTAATCTTTGTGTTCAGAGCTGTTCTGAAAAGGCGGTGACCTCTCATCTTTGCTGTGAAAACAGGTTCTGAAGCAATTTGAGGCTGCTAAGGAAATAAATATTGGGGAAACCAATACTGAAAGAACAGGGACTTTCTGCCTGCAGGGGAGATGTTAGATGCATTGTGTAGGGTGTGTGCTTTTATTAACCTGAGTCATGTGGTGTGTAGTTGTTGGTTGTGGTCAGCAACAACTCTTTGGGTTTGGTTGGTTTTTTTTTTTCCCTTTTTTTTAACCCCGTAGGACTTAGGAATGCAATGCAGCCTTGCCAGGTTTCCAGATAAAGTAACGGGACAATGAAATTTTGTGGACTTGTCCTGTTTTCAGCTGGAATCAAGTTAATTTTCTTCTTAGTAGCTGGTATAGTGCTGTGTTCTGGATTTAGGATGAGAATAATGTTGATAACACACTGATGTTTTAGTTGTTGCTAAGCAGTGTTCATACTAAGTCAAGGACTTCCCAGCTTTTCATACTGCCCTGCCAGTGGAGGCTGGGAGTGCACAAGAAAGTGGGAGGGCACACAGCCAGGACAGCTGACCCGAATGAGCCAAAGGGGTATTCCATACCATATGATGTCATGCCCAGTATATAAACTGGGGGGATTTGGCCAGGGGGCACCATGGATCGGGGATTGGCTGTCGGGTCAGTGAGTGGTGAGCAATTGTATTGTGCATCACTTGTTTTGTATACTCTTATTATTATTCCTCCCCCCTGCGACGCCTCCTTTTCTGTCCTATTAAACAGTCTTTATCTCAGGCCATGAGTTTTACTTTTTTTTTCCCTGATTCTCTCCCCCATCCCACTGGGTGTGTGTGGGGGTGAGCGAGGGGCTGCGTGGTGCTTAATTGCTGGCTGGGGTTAAACCATGACAGTAATAAAAACTGTGTGTGCATGGTAGCTGTTTGTGATTTTGTCCTGATGGCTAGGTATCTGCTGATGGTATGAAGGTAGCAGCTGAACTCTAAACCCAAATATTCCTCTTGAGTAATGGTTCGTATAGGGTAATCTCAGTGATGCTAATCATGGGGTGGTGCTGGCTCTGTTTCTGAAATACAACTACCTTGCTGTAAGAAGTTGATAGCCTTGTCTCATATAAAGATCCCTTTTGAATGCTGAGAGGAAGGACAGAACTTTTTACTGGGATGACAGAAATAGAGTGCGTGAGTGTTTCTGGATCATGGCTTACAGCTGTTATGAAGGAAACGGACAACAAACTCTCTGTGTGACCTCTTGGGTGGTGCTGCTTTGAAAGTGCCTCCAGGGCTGCCTCAGAGGCACTAGAGGTTTCCAGCCACCCTGACACAAACTGCTTTTTGGGCTCTGAAAGCTGCATGTTTGGGACACATGCAGGAGGTGGGTTAGTGGTGCTTACTAGACATCCGCCTGCCTTACTGAATTTAATCATCATGCTGCAAAAGACAAACACTCATGTATAGGTGTTAGTACACTGCTGCATACAGATCCTCTTGCCATGCATGATCTAACATGTCATCTCACTGATACTCCTCTTCCAGCAGGTAAAAGACTCAAAGAGCCTTTGGAGAATCCTACCCCACTTTCCTTCCTAAAAGCAGTATCTGTGCCATCCCCTGGGAAACCTCCCAGTATAGTACTATCTCAGTTCATAGTCAGGTCATATTTAGAAGATGATCTTCGTAGTTTGCATGGATTAAAAACTAAATTAACTCATTTCCTAAAAAAAAAAAAAAAAAAAAAAGAATTGAAAAAATCTGAGATTCTGAAAATGGAAGTTCTCTGCTAAGTATAACTCCATCTTTTGCTCAACAAATGGGCTTTTCTGATCCGTGCCTCAAGTGTACCTTGCAGAGATGGAAAGTGTTCATTGAAAATGCAAATTATTTTGAGTGAAAAGAGGCAGTCAGTTAACAAAAACCTGTATGCCCAAACCTCCAGACCTGACTCCAGGCTTGCAGTTCAGGGACACATATAACTTGCTCAAGAGTTACTGTCTGACAATTTAGAGGGCCTGATCAAGGCACTGGAACCCTTCAGTATGTTGAAATGTTCTGTCTTCTCTAATGTTTGACAATAACCAGCATCAGGTGTTTTAGCTGCAAGAAGCAGGGCCTTGGGCAGTTATGTGATTCTCCATTTATAAGAAAAAATCAAATCTATTTATAAGAAGAAAATCAAAGAAGCCCTCTTACAAAACAAACCCAGTAGTGATTTGTTGTTTAATACTTGCAACTGTCTTCTATTTTTTGGTCTGCATTGATTTCTTATTTGACATCTGATGTGCCGTTATTTCTGGGCTGTATTTCTAGGAAGACTATTGCTGACATGTAATTGCAGGATATGGAACTGCTATACAGCTTTTATTTCAAAACAATATGCAATCCAGCACTTTCCACAAATCAGTGAATAAGTTATTCTAGCCATCTTTTTGCAGCCATTTTGGGGGGAATCAAGTCAAGCATGAGAAGACTTTGGCCTAGTGAGGGAGCGGATTCTTTACTCGGATAATGTCATGTGGACTCAGATGAAAAGGCTCCAGATTGTTCATTGTAAGAAGGAAAGATCAAGATTTAATTTTTAGAACTTGTTTTAGCAGCATTGAATCTCTAGCTCTTCTCCTACTTTAAATCATGTAATCTCTTTGGATTTCAGTGAAGCTCAGTAAACTGATACCTCTCAGCATATTTTATAATTTGTCCTATAATAAATATGTCCTATTATATAATAAACAATAATTCATTCAGGAACATAGAGTTTGTAACACATTCTTTTCTCTGTACAGAAGTACAACTCTGTTGATTTGAGCAACAGTGCAGTGGTGTAAACAGGGGACACTTGTCATGCGAGTAGCAGGCCCCCTGAATGAAAATGCATTTCTTTTCCAAAGTGACCGTGCTTATTATGATTCCCTTTGAATAGCATTGCTGCCTTATTTCTCAGCTTCACCATCAAATGCAATCGATGCCTATATAGATGTAGTTAAAATGATTTATGCTTTTGGAAGGAGTGTGGTATCTAAATTTGAGAACTGCTGCTTTAAGAAAGTATTTTTTTCTTTTTTTTCCACTTGTTTGCTTATGAAAAAAACAGCCACCACCAAAAGATTCCTTTTCCTGAGACAAGTTTTTAAAATAGACATAATGGATTATAGAAATGAAATCTTACAGAAGCTTCTGATGAATGGGTATGACTTCATAGTGTATGATGAAACACATGATCTTGTTGAAATTTATGATGAATCTGCCCCGTTTTTTCTGCCAATTTGAACTGTATACCTTATTTTTCCAAAAGTGTGGGGTTGGAGTTTTTTTGGTTTGGTTTGGTTTTGGTTTCTTAATGAGACAGTAATGAACTGGAATAACACTGCCCGATATCTGAGGTGGAAAGCCCAGATGAGAAGTGAAAAGTGAAGAAATTAAAAGTCCTTGGAGAGAAGTTCTAATCCTTTTGTGCCACCAAGTGAAATGCGCGCGCACACACACACACACACACACACACAAGGAAAAATAATTATTTTAATTGAATCCTAGTGCAGGTTGAGCAACACAAAAACTTACAAGTTCAGCTTGGTTTGTTTATAAATGTTCAGATACATGGTAGGTTTTGTGATTACTTTCAGGATTATGAAAATTCTGTAATTTGAAGTAAAGGTGATAATTTTTCCAGAGCTGTGAAAGATTATCATCATTTTATAGATGAGAAAAGAGAGACTAAGTGACATACCTGTGGTTACACGGAAGGCTTCAGTGCTGTTGGCTGGAGGCGGTGTGGTATACTTTCCCAGAGCTGTACTCCCATGATACCTCTACACCCCGTGGCTGATGGAAAATCTCCTCTTCCGAGCTGAAGGTCAGAGCTGTACAGGCAACTCAGTCTCAAAACACTTCATGTTACAGGAATAAACTATCAAATGTGTTTTGCAGCAAAGCCTTCTAGCACTCTCCCTTGTCACTGTTACACACTTAGAAAAGAGCACATAAAAAATGAAAGCTGCTGTACTGAAAACATTTGAGTCCTCTCCTCCAAACATATCAGGGCAAAGCAAATTGATACACAGGAGAGTATGAATACTTTCTTTGAGACAGTTCTTCCTCTGTAAGGAGGAATTGGAGACCTTGCTGGCCCATAAATCATGGAGAAGTCATTCCAATCATCAGGATGCTCAAAAAGGTCACAGTTGGATGAAATGTTTTGATCTAGATGTTTTCTGAGTAGAGCATATGTATCTGTCTTTCCAGCATATTCAGTGTAAAAGAAAAGAGGAAAAAGTGGGGAGGAGGGAAGAGTTGCCCCTTTGGCAATTTCACTATGAAACGAAACACCTTTTTTTTTTTAAGATTTGAAAGATTTTTTTTGGCTTGAAATTTATTTTGCTTTGGTTAAAAAGAATTGTAGAAATCAAACCAAGTGATTCAGATCAGCTGTAAATTAAGTTTGACTTCTTGTTGTTGCATTTACATTTCATACATCTGCAAACAGGCTTGGTCTTTTTTCTGGCTTCTGACAAACTGAAGACACTCTTAGTTGCATCTAACAACAAAATAGGAGTGTAGAAAGTGCCACAGTAAAACTGCTTGGAAGATGTAGACAGGATAATTCCTGCAGAGTATTGAAAAGGAAGAATAAGAACTTGAACTGATGTTAAAGAAAACAGAGCACAGAATACATAGTTGAAGAATATAGCTGTCTCTATTTGCCAAGGGAATGCCGCAAGAAAATGGTGTAATAGTAAGAAAACGCAGGTGACAATTCTGTCCTCAGTTACAGCAGCTTCTCAATGGTGTCACTTACTTGGGTCTGAGTCACTAGTCTTATTGATTTCGTGTGGATTTCCCCGCTGCCCCAGCTCAGGACTTACTCTTGGGATGAATCTCATTCCCTCTTTATGTAGGTTCTTGTGCTAGCAGCAGAGACTCTGGCTGTTCTCAAGCAGGGATTCACCTTTTATTTTAAAGTGTCATCAAGAGGCGGATGCTCAGCTGGTATAAAACCTGGACATTGATTTCAGTGCGGTCTGGATGATGTATGCTCTGAAAATGCGGCCCAAGGTCAGTAACAATATTGACAGAAAGAGTACCCATTCAAAGTAAATATTAGAGATAAGTTAGCATTGCAGGCACAGTAATATTTAACACAAACTGTGGATGACTTTTTTTTCTTTTTTTTTTTTTTTTTTTTTAGTAGAGCATAAACCTTATCCATTCATCCAGACCTACTCTATGTTCAGGTATGTAATCATTATTGCAACTGATATTCAGTGAAAGGTTTTGATAGCAACAAGACAGTGTATGTTGGTCTATTTATGGATTGTGTTGTGTGGTTAATTTATTTGTTTCTTTCACAGCCTAAGTTGTAGCATGTGAAAAAAAAAAAAAAGAAACGGTGTAAAATTCACGTAGCATATACCAGAAGCAGTGAGTGTGAATCATTTGTTTGCTACGTTGATAACAGTATCCACTTAACTACCAGGACAGTCAGGATTAATAATGACTTTTTGATGGAGTATTGCTCCTAGTCTAAGCATGGATAAATATTCTGCTGTAAAACAAAGCAGAAATTCTCTAAGTGCTTATAAACTTTATTGCTTTTTGCAACCATTAGTAAAGGACAAACCTTTGTTGCTCTTTTATGCTACTTTATATATGCCATAACTGCATATCACAGCTGTAATTTGTAATTCTCAACATAATTTTGAATTAATGGTGTAACAGTACAAGTGTAAATCAGTGAGACGCCTTGCGGTACTTTATAAAACTAATTATACACCCTTTATTAAACATATCCTAAAGAATGATTTTGTGTTTTTTAGGATGATTTGGATTTATCAGACTTTTAATTTCATTTTCTTACTTGCTTCCGTTTACAGTGGTAAGTGACTATATAATTCCTAAGATAGGCACACAGAGTAGCGCAACTCTTCTAGAAGGGGAGATGACTAGTAACTGCAGTCTGGTCCCGAGAGAGCTGTCTTGATTCTGCTGGGTTGCGCTCAGTTAAGTTTGGGTAACTCACGTAACCCTATTGCCTGACACGGAACATTCCAATGGGGCTTTACCGACATTGCCCTGCCACCACCCCCACCACGGTGTCACCTCGCCCAGCAGGCACGGGACCACGCTACAGGCAGATTTCTCTACCGGACTGAGGCTGAGTCCAGCTCATAACTGCGAAATCAGCGTGATGTTCCGTGTCCTACGCCCAGCAGCAAGGTTGGCAGCTTTAGCAGCAGCTTAGGAAGGGAGCCCTTTGCGGGTGATGGGGGGTCCGGGAGGTGGAGTGGCGCCCCGTGCTTCCCAGCTGAACTTGCCTCTAGCCTGGCTCCCCCCAGCCCAAATCAGAGCTCTCTTAAAGTTTGCAGGAAGGTGTGCTGGCTGCCGGCGGCTCAGCCCGGCAGTGCTGGGGTACGCTGGCTGCCTCTGCCCGGCCGCAGAGGAGCCCCAGCCCTTTCGCCAGGCACTGCCCACAGGGCAGGAGACAGGACAGACAGCCGCCGTGCTCCAGACACCCGGCCCAACAGCCTCTCTGGGGGACAGCTGCTGAGCTTCTGAGCCAGCATCCTTTTTTATTTTTTTTTAAACAAACCAACCCCGCCAACCTTCAGTCTTATTCACGCATTGCCTTCGCGTGAAACTACTGATGTAGAAAGTATCTGTGTAACACCTACGTACCATCCTGCTTGACAGCCTGTTGCAATAAGTGCGAATAACTCCAGGACCAATTGTTTCATCGGAAATTATTTTTTAGAATTCTCTTGATACGCTGGAAAATTAGTGATTGCGTATGTTTTTCAATGTCAGTCTGTGTTAATGATTTACCTTGTTCCGTTAGCAAAAGTCAAACTACAAAAATTGCATTGCATTTCCCTGAAGTTCCCTGTGCTGATAAATTATAACTAAGGCCTAACACAGGTTTATGTTCAGTAATGTATTAACTGTTTTCTCGGAGGACAGTTAGGTAACTCAGCTTTTTAGCAAAATCTGTTAGATAAATGTAGTATTATTTAAGGAAATGTTTTACATGGATTGAAATCTCAGCAAAACTAAAATCTTGAAACAGTTCTGAGGCCTAGGAAACATGTTTTTATTAAATTAAAGTATTTAGAACTGGCATAGTTTTACATGGTACATAGTTTTACAGCATAAATCAATTTTTTTTCCCTGTTAATTTACACTAGAAGAAGGCAAATAAGATCCAAAATGTCTGATACAGCAAATAAATTTAATATTCTTTTCTTTTGACTTTGGAATTTGCTTAGAGTGTTCTAAGTATTAGAAAATGCTTTTCTGTTAGTGGCAATGTTGGGCAAAGAAACTCTACTGAGAATAATAAATGCCAATTTTTAGAGAAAGATCTTGAAAGTATATATACCAGAAAATTTGGATGTTTATAAAGTACAAATTTTGTATTACCAAGAAATTAACCTTTAAAAGATATTAGCATATCTTGCACATATGTCTAATAATCCCTTACTCTTTCCTTTTTTGGGGTAAATTTTATGTTTTAGCCATGTGCAGGAAACATAGAATTACCTAAGTAGAGTTTATAATCACATTAACAAATAAAATCGACTTGTAATATTTTAAAACCGTAAAACCCAATATGATAGTTCCATTTGTTTTAATTTTAAATAGCTTTTGATTCAGTACAATAGCTCTATAGTAACAGATTAAGCAGCTGCGTAAAATGTTTTCAGTTGGGTTTCCTCCCATTCTGGAAAAATACAGTGGTTTCTCTTTATCTTTTAGCTAAGAAAAAGCACTTTTGTAGATACAGGAATAAAAGTCAGCATATTAGCCAGTTTGCTACCCCTTTGGAGGGCAAAATACAAAACGAGATTGGTCTCCTCTGCAAAGCCAGCCCTCTTGTGTGTTTTAACATGGAGATCTTAAAAATGCCTTCATTTTGAAAGATGGGAACATGTTGCTGCTTAGGTATCTTCATTGCATGGCTCTGCAGCGTGAGTGGGTTTCATTACAGGGTTCAGTGTGGAACTGGTGATGAATTCCTGCAGATGCCAGGTGGTAGCTGAGCTCATTTTTATTCTGGACAGTTTCCGAGACACTACTCCTGTAACAGTATTTTCTTCATTGCAAAGTGTCATGGTTTAACCCCAGCCAGCAATAAAGTACCACGCAGCCACTCGCTCACCACCCCCTTTGTCCCCTCCCGCCCAGTGGGATGGGGGAGAGAATCAGGGAAAAAAACCCAAACCTCGTGGGTTGAGATAAGAACAGTTTAATAGAACAGAAAGGAAGAAAATAATAATGATAATAATAAAATGACGATAGTAATAATAATAAAAGGATTAGAATATACAAAACAAGGGATACACAATACAATTGCTCACCACTCGCTGATCGATGCCCAGTTAGTTCCCGAGCAGCAATCCCCTCTGGCCAACTCCCCCCAGTTTATATACTGGGCATGATGTCACACGGTATGGAATATCCCTTTGGCCACTTTGGGTCAGCTGCCCTGGCTGTGTCCCCTCCCAACTTCTTGTGCCCCTCCAGCCTGCTTGCTGGCTGGGCATGAGAAGCTGAAAAATCCTGAACTTAGTATAAACACTACTGAGCAGCAACTGAAAGCATCAGTGTGTTATCAACATTATTCTCATCCTAAATCCAAGACATAACACTATAGCAGCTACTAGAAAGAAAATTAACTCTACCCTAGCTGAAACCAGGGCACAAAGTAAGACGGGGGGGTTCAGGGTGGAGTGTGAGGGAGCAGAAGGTTTATAAATTGCTGGGAGCCATTGAAGCTATGCACAGTGGCACCGCCTGTGACTCTGGCCTCAGAGCATCCCTAAACAAAATAGCACTGTCTTCACATACAACTTTCTAACTCCTTTTGGTCTCTGCACTTCCTTCTCCTGGTTTTCCTCTTAATGGTGCTCCGTACTGGTCTCTCTCAGAAGATGCTTCTGCCGCTCCCGAGATCTGCCATGAGAAGGTCCCTTCCCTCTCTGCCGTGCAGATCTGCCTTGTGGCCCATCCTGCTGCTTGACCTTCTGCCTCGGCTCAAACTGCCCTGCTCCAGCATCGGCTATGAGGCAGGGAACGGGGCGAGACACCCCAGAGAGTTTTATTTCTGCTGGAGAGCAAAGATGAGACTCTCAGAGGAACTGTGCTACTCAGTCAGCCCCCTCACCTTCTTCACCTGCCAAAGGACTGTCTTAAAAGCAAGGTCAATGACAGAGAGGAGCAGTGGCTTCACCCTCTCCTGGTGAACTGTGCATGTTCCCATCTCTAATAATTTATGCATTTTGTTATTCTGTATCAGAATGTGTGACTCAGCTTTATGAAAATACATATTTCCAAGGAGGAGACCTCGCTACGGTTTTTACACCGAGTGCCAATTACTGCCAAGTAGTGTGTACTTACCATCCTACCTGTCTGCTCTTCACCTATTTGCCAGTGGCATGGACTAAAGATCCTGCAAAAAGGTAAAATGTTCATGTTCGTGTGGCCTTTGCTGGTGTCCTGTGATAACTTTAGGAACTCAGAAACATTTTGACAGAACACAGGCACACAGAGAAAGCTACAGGGTTGCCATGGAAAACCGTCAGGTATCTTTAGAATTGGTGATCTAAAAGAGTATTTGCTTAAATTTGAAAGATTGAATTTGGCAATGCCCAATCTTTCACGCTCACATACCGGTCCTTTCAAGGAAACAGAACTGACTCTGCGCTCCATCCTCTGTGCCACGTATTTATTGTTGGGGACAATGTGAGCAATTTCACATCTCCAGTGGTCGCCTCTACTGTCCCTCAGCCTCTCTTTTTAGCATATTTCTCTCACAATTAAGAACTTCAGTACCCTTGGAGGATGAAGTTGTCATTCCTCTCTATGCCCAGTGCATTTCTGTTCTCCAAACCCTGGGCTCTGCTTCTCACTTTAATGAGACCTCTTGGAGCTCTCACATACACCAAGTAATCTGCCACCAGTGCCAACAACGCAGATGCAGCTCTACCCTATCTTTCTCCAAATTGCACTTGTTGTCTAAATTTTAATGTTGAGGGATATTGGACAGCCTGCATTTCATCTGAGAAACAATTATGAAAGTCTGTGTTGTACTGCAAAAGCTGTGAATTGCTGCATTTTAAAACACAGGTTTTCCTGCTACTTAAAAGACAGCGATACAGAAATGCTGCCGAAAGTGGATATGGAAGGAGCCATCTCTGGACATTCCTTAAAACAGTGTGACATCCAAATTAGTGGTAAGATATGGTTATTCACATGTATGCATTTTATGCTCTGTGTCATGTAGCAGATGTTAGATAATTAGCATTTTGAAAACAGGAATAGAATCAGGGAAGCAGCCAAGCAATGATTTGCCAGATCTCTTTCAAACACAGCTTACAATATCTTCCGCTGGTTTCACCCTTCAGCCCCAACTATCCACCACCGAGGCTCCCCGGATGAGGTAACAGGGAAATTGTGCTCCTGCAGTCACTGTTTTAGTTGCTAGAGACAGATGGGAACACATGCTTTAACTGGTAGCTCCAGTTCTAAAGATTAATTTACGACTACAATTCCACTCCAGCAAGCTGCTCGTACGGCGTGTGTGACCCTGCCTTTTAACTTTGTAGAGTAGATGCCCAGCAAAGCAGAAATGCATAGTCACAAAGTAATATTGCTACCTCCGTGATTCTGTGTAATAATTTATTAGCAGCTCCATCTTTTAGTGTATGTGTGCTAAGCACAGAGTCTTAGTGTCAGCATGCCATACCTGTGAGTTATCAGCAGGCATATTTAAAGCCTATTAAATGTGTTGTTTTAAATATGTTTTGAACTTGTACCATCATAATGATGTCATTAAGAGGAGATCAGCTTTAAGCATAGCATGGTACTGCAGAAAACCAGAATAAGGACGAATATATATATTCACTTCCTGACTTTGAGGCCAAATAGTGTCTTATGGATGTCAGGCTAATTCTTTAGTTTTATTGGTATAGCACCTCAGTATGCCAGGGATAAATGGGTTTTACTTTATGAAGTTCTCCACTGCAGCTATTGACAAATCAGTTGTGCTTGCTTTTGCTTGCCACCTGCCTTTCAGAGCAGTCAGGACTTTTAAAAGCTCTTTGCTGCCAACATCCTGCCACATTTATATTTCTGAGTAGCTTTGGCCCAGCAAAATAGATTTCAGTGGGATGTTATTATTTAAGCTATAAAGACTAATTGATATCACTGGAGTTGTTACTCTAGAATCAGACTAATGTCACTAAAATGAAAATCTACCCATATATGTTTAAAACCCCCACCAATGGTTGGCTGACTCGTGTTCTGTGAAGAGACCCCACTGACCATGAGGCAAATGGGAGATGTCTGTTGCTTATGAAGACAGAATTTGCCTTTTAAACTGCTCTATGAATCTGGAAATGGGAAAGTAGTATTAATCCTGAGTTCTTGCTTTGATTAATGTCATCATGGTCTCAGCCATAGTGGCTAGAGCTCCTCTCTCATGTAGGCAGAGGCACTGTCAAAGTCTGCCACTTTTTTCCTCTGCCATGCAGTACTATAGCTTCAAGTTGTGCCAGGGGAGGTTTAGATTGGATATTAGAAAAAATTTCTTTACTGAAAGGGTTGTCAGGCATTGGAACAGGCTGCCCAGGGAGGTGGTGGTGTCGCCATCCCTGGAGGTGTTCAAAAAACACGTAGATGTGGCACTTCAGGACATGGTTTAGTGGGCATGGTGGTGTTGGGTTGACGGTTGGACTCGATGATCTTAAAGGTCTTTTGCAACCTAAACGATTCTATGATGCTATATTATACCTACATTTCTGATTTTGTTACTAGAAGTATATGTGAAGTATGATGTAACTGAAGTGAGCATGGGACATGGAATCTGGATTATAAGGGCTGTGTCATATGAACTGCTATCTTTCGAGCAGTTTGGGGTGCAGGGTGGGGAAAAGAATAGAATGTTTTCAGAACTTGGTCTCTTTTTTCACAGCTTGCAGCCCAGATGTCCACATAGGACTGGATATGGAAGGGAAAATTGATGATGTTACTATGGCTGACAGCTATCAACAGTGTCAAAAAAGATGTACCAATGATAACCATTGTCATTTTTTTACATATGCCTCAGAAACATTTCACAATGCAAGCTTTCGGTAAACACAGGTTTGATCCCTTTCCTTGGACAGGCCTGTGCTTTAGTAGAGTAAATCTCAGAGCAGTCTAACGTGTGAGAATTTATTCAAGGAAATAATTTTTCCTTGACTTGTCATCCTTGCAATGTTTATTCAAAGTTACAGATAGGAAAATGTCTGTAGTAAATGAGCTTTCATTTGTCCATTGGTGAGAAAGACAAACTTGATTATCATAGCACTGAAAAAAAATTAAAATCCTCTGGAGATATTGAAATGCAAATTATATTGGTAGGTGTGCAGCATTATTGCTCTGTTAAATCTTCCTCTGCTTATTGCTCTGGAAATAGCATCATCAGAGCAGCCAGAGAAATTATTTCATTTTTATCAGGCCTATTTCTGAGCTGTAAATTTGCTCAATTTTACAAGTTAAACGTTGTTCAGCTAGCTCTGTTCCTCACTTGAAGATTGTTCTGGAGATTGGAGATTGCTCTGGCCCATGGCCAGAACATGCACCATGGTAGGAATTATGGGGCCAGGAGGATGGTGTAGACCAAGGAAGATGTCCTGTTGTCTTACCACTTTCTTTATTCTTTGTCACTCAGTAAAAAATGCTTCTTGAAACATACCAGTGTAGGAACTCCAACCAGCATAAAGGTGCTTGATGAAGTTGTGTCTGGATTCTCTTTAAAGCCATGCCAGCTTTCTGAAATAGGTAACTGTTTAAAATCTCTGATTCAGTTTAGTTTTAAGGGTTATGGATGATAAGGTGCCGTCTATCTCTAACATGTATAAATGTTTCATTATGTAAAATAATTCTAATACAAACTTATTCTTGCAAATATAGTTAGGCACAAAGTAGGTTCAGATCTTTTAAAATTTTCCATTTTATCATTTGTCTTACAAATACAGTTGCCTGCTTTGAAAATCTAAAGAATTCTTTCATAAGATTAGGTTGATGAAATTGCATGTTATCTTTGTACTGTGGATACAAAAATGAAAGGTAAAATCCCATCAAAGTCAAAGATCAGGAGGAATATAAAGCTTTCTAAAATCTGTTTGTATACTGTGTATGCACTTAGAAATTTTTAATGAAGACGTGCAGCTTTCTAATATTACTGGCTAATATGAAGGGATGTATTCTGTGTTTTGTGGGTGAGTTGTGATGAAACCAGTGTCTGTGCTTGTTCCTGCAATCATTAGTCAGGCAAAACTCTCAAGAGTGCAAGATCAAACAGTGTGTATTATACCTTCTTATTCTCAATTGAAACATCTTTCACTTTTTTCCTTTTCTTTTCTTTCTTTTTTTTTTTTTTTTTTTTTTTTAAATCTACCTCCACCTTGTCTTACTGTGTGGTATTTTCCCTTCTTAATGGTGATGATGTTCTTCTGCTTCCACATAGCCTTGTTTTAGCTCACAGATAATCTAGTTTTCCCACAGAAATCACATTTTGTAAAGACTCTTCATCTTTTTTTCTATATCAATACATTTTCTTCAGACTCTGCTAGTCCTATTGTAGGAATAATCTTTGGAAACTATTGAAAATGTAGTTTTGTTCAGATCTTAACAATGAAGACACTTGAAGAAAAATGAAGCGTGAAGAATAAAAAAAGGAAGAAAAAGTTTTGTAAAGAGAAGAAAACAATTTAACTATTCTCTCACTATGTGTATGAGAGAGAATGGAAGGAATATTTTTTTTTCCAAACTCTTATATTAAGATATACTAGAAAGACACGTATGCATGTTTAGAAGAAAAATCACAGTGCTCAGGAGGGTCCTGCTCACAGACTTTGAGAAGAATCAGGGGACTGTAGCATATGCACGAACAATATGATTTTAAGTAAAAAAAAATAAATATCAAAAGCGATTTGAGACTTTATCAAAGACATATGGTTTATGACAGTGATGACATGTCAGTAATGATCCATCACAAATCAGAATTTCTGAAAGGATGTGAAGGTCAATCTTGTTCCTACCTGTCTTTCCTTGCTTTCTGTCTTGCGAGAAAGGCAAGAAGGGAGAGAGAGAGAGAAAGGAATAAATCACGGGATCATAGAAGCCTAGACAGTACTATTGGATCAAGAGGTCATCTAAGGAGGTCATCTGTCCTAATCCAAGACAGATCAGCTATACCTGTCCAGACAGAGATTTGTCAAATGTAGTCATAAAACCTCAGTACAACCCTCTGCCTTGTTGTGTTGTAAATACCTGAAATGGGTTTATTTGAGTATTTGTTCTAGTTTTTTTCTGATGGTATTTAGGCTGACTAGGCCTACATTGTATATGTTCCAGTGTCATAATTTTAAAAATAGATGCTTCCCCTTTCAAAGTTTTTGGAATCACAGCAACCCTCTGTGAACACCAAAAGCTAAATTGTACAAAGAAACTTTGAGATTGCTTCAGTCAGATTCTGACCAGATCCACATTTGTGCTTTAAATATAATTTCCTTTAGAAACCATCCATTCTCCTGAACTCTATTTCCCCTTAACATGGTACCTTACATACTAATTGTCAGAGTTAATTGACCGTTATTTTCTAGTCTCCCGATTTTTCTTCCTGTTCTTATTGTGTAATTAACTGCTCTGTATTGTCATCCTGTCACGCTTATGTTTTTTTGAAAACTTCATAAAATTAACAGGAGTCACATTAAGCTCTACCTCCTCCTTTTACTGTTTTTCCCTTTCTGTACTAAGATGTTCCCAGCATGTTTCTGTAACTTATTGGGCGGGTGTCGACTTGGTTGCTGTATTTTCTCAACAGCTGAAGTTCTCTGCTGCCACCAAGTCCTGTGTTTTGGATCATTTTGCTGTTTTTCCCGTCTTTGCAACTTGATAGTTTCAAGAAACATCCTCTATGCTGGTGCTTCCTTTTTTCCTCTTTTTATTGTTGCACTAGGATTTTGACTAGGACTTCAAGTATATCTTTGGAGAAGGCAACTCATTCTTCTCTTTCTAAACATGCTAGTACTTCCTGTAACTTCTATATCCATAGTTTGGTGGTGTGAATTATCCCGCCAAGCCTCTGTTATGTTATTTTGGTCATGTCAGAGGGCAGACTGTACATTACTCCTGCTTATTCTGCCTACTTTTCAAATAGCATTTAATAAAGTGTTAAGAGGATCATCCCATTATTTTTCTTCTAGTCTTCCCATGATCCTCTTAGATATACCCATTACCTTAATTATTTTAGGCTTTGCCTAGATTACCATGATTTATTCCTAGCTGTGGATTTGTACACTGATCTCCACTGTTCCTAATTTAAAGCCTTGCTGATTAGATTAGCAAATCTGTATTCTAACATGTCATTTCTCTTCTCTATATGAGCCTTATCCCTGCTCAGTAGTCCTCTCCGTAAGTTTGCACAGTCAAAAATGTTCTTGAGAAATAGTTTTTGGTTAAAATGTGGTGTTATCTTTCCAGCTTATCAGTCACAAAGGAAGGAAAATGTCAATAAGGCTAGAAATGAATAATCTGTAAACCTTAATATTCTGATGACATAATAAAAGCTTTGGAATTTTGATATTTTGTTCTTGTTTTATACAGATTGTCAAATGGACATTTTTGAAGATCAAGAATTTTCAGGAATTAATATTACAAGTTTTTTCACTCCTGATATCTCTGTCTGCCAAACTATTTGTACATATTTTCCAAGGTGCTTGTTCTTTACATTCTTTAGCAGGGAATGGCAACTAGAATCCCAAAGGTGAATATGATAACTAACTTTAATTATCTAGATTTTTTTTAAAAAAGCACACAGTCTTTTTTGACCAGTATTTTCTTATACTTACGGAAATTTTTGTTAAAAGGTTATTTTCAGTAAAGCACAGCTTTTTATGTTTTGTATTCATAAATTTGTAGTTTCCTGTGGGCATTTCATCTGTTCTCTGGTGTGATCAGGCATTTTGTATTGCAGCTGCATATCTGGTGTTAATCTGAAAAGAGTTATACACATCAAAGAGACAGTGAACCTCCAGATTGCTTTAATGACTTAAAGCTGAATTTTATGAAATTATCAGAGAGTCATCTGGTTTCCTAGCAGTATTAAGTTACTTACTTGAAAAGATTTTTGATAAAGTTAACAGGTTTAAAAATGTTTCTGTTGAGCTTCCTTCTTTCATACTTAGTAGTGAGAATAGTTAAAAATCTACATTCCACACAAAACAGAAGAATAAAGTTTCAAAGGAATTTCAGGGAGAAGCAAAGCTGAGATGGCATATATCATCTAAAGTCACCTCTTCCATGTATGTATAAATACTGTACAACCTTTAGTAGTACAGTAATATGCCATTTCACAAAACTACAAAAGCCCCTCAATTTAGTGTGAACTAGTGAACTTAGTGAACGCATTTTCATATGAAATACTTTTACAGATAGACACTTGGGAGAAAAAACACATTTAGGAAAGTACCTTCCCTTCCCAATACCTAAACAATCAATTTTAGGATGCGAGAACAGATTTAGTTATTGTAAAAAAAATTTTCATTTTAGAAATCTTTGCCTTTTGAAGACATCAACAAGTGGGATACCAGAGGCACTTATATCACGAGAAAATGCTGTATCAGGCTTTGGTCTCCTAAACTGCAGAAGATCCTTTCCTGGTAAACAATAAATTACAATAAAAATACTAATTTTGAATTAATCAAATTAATAGACTTTCTGATGCTTGGAATGCACTCATTCTTACAGCCTGCAATTCTCGCACTTACATGCATATGAATTTTTTGGGAGATGAACTCAATGTCACTTATACTAAAGGACACAGAGCCTGTCAGCAGGTTTGCACAGACGTGATCCGCTGCCAATTTTTTACTTACTTTCCCCTCCAAGATTCGTGCAATGAAGAAAGGTGAGATATATGTTTTAAAATGTTCAAAGATTGCTGAAATAATCCTTCTGCAGACTTGGTGAGGGGGTAATGTATGTGTTCTGCATAAAAAAAGTACAAACTGAATCTTTGCATTAATTCATTGACAGAAAGTGTGAGTGTCACCTAAGGATGTCCTCGAATGGATCTCCAGTGGAAATAGTACATGGGCCAGGAAGGATCTCTGGGTACTCGCTAAGATTATGTAGAAAGAAAGCTAGTACTGGTAAGTAAAACTTCTTTCATGTAAATGAGACAGTGCTTAACGGATTTCAGTACAGGAAGCCAAAACCTCCTTCTTTTTTTTTTTTTTTTTTTTTTTTTTTTTTTTAATCAGTTGCATTGAATTGGTTGCATTGTCCTAGTGGGATGCCTTGTGAAGTTAAAGAGTGTTCTGAAAAAGTGAAGTCGGCCAGGTCCGCTCATTGTAAACACCAACAGTAGCACTGTGAACTTGGTTTTCATAGACTTTATGATCATAAACCATAAAGGGATTAGAATGTATCATGTATCGCCTTCTTTGCAATAGATCAGTCCCTATTCAGCAATCAGCAGTAGCCTCATCTTCATTTTTCCTTGGTGAGTGAAAATTATCTTTAAGCACAGTTTCAAATTATTCCTATAGTGTGTATGCAGCATTCTGCAAGAACTATTAGGATCGTTGGAGGGACAGACTCTTCCCCCGGTGAATGGCCGTGGCAAGTCAGCTTGCACGTGAAATTGTCTCGTCAGAGGCATCTCTGCGGGGGCTCTATCATCAGCAACCAGTGGATTCTTACAGCCGCTCACTGCGTCATGAGGTGAGGCCTAAATAAACCCAAAAATTTCATCCAGCGTGTGAGATAAGTTGAGATCTACCTTTCAGAAAAATAAAAATGAGGACTAGAATAAAATAAACTGTTGTAATGTAACCAAAAGGTGAACTTCTAAGGTAGACTATTCGCATCCTTAATGTAACTGGAACTCCATACCTTGTCCTGCTGAATTATTTTAATGCACCTAGAAGATGAAATTCTAAAGCAGACACCAGATACCTGCAGAAGCTGACATTCTCATGGGATATAAGCTTTTTCGTATTGTAATACCGTATCATCTATCAAGGAAAATCTGTAGCTAGGCTATTCCAGTTCATAAACTTCAAATGACTTATCTCAGAGATTTCTCTGTGGCATTTAGGAAATGGTACTAATCTGATAGCTTCAGCAGCAGGGTGCTCAGCAAGTTAACTTATTTGACCAGGACACAAAGTAAATCTCTGTGGGCGTCCAATTAGGCTGCTTCTGGTACCTGAGCTACCTGTCTCTGCATCACATGAAACATCCAGATCCCAATTGTCCTGGATTTCTTTAACAGTTTTTTTTTTTTTTTTTTCAAATTCTATCAACCGGTCAATTAATACCTCTCTTTAATGCAGATTTCAGCTGTAAGAACAAAATTTAAAGCAGCCAATACCTAAGACATTGCTAATTTGCACCGATGCATATAGTCTGTATTGTTAATCAAATTACCATCGGATTTGGGTCATGAAATTACTTGTGTTGTGAAAAGCTGATTTAATTGTCATGCAGATGATTAATTTCCTTTGTTAGATTGTCATCACCTGTAAAGCAGGTTATCCTGTCATTTACAGAGTGAAAAGTGTAAGGCTATAATGCAGTCTGATGGGAGAAAAGGGACAAGTAACAGATAAAATGCTTCAGAGGATGTTGACCCAGCAAGATGGTCCAAAATCAGGCATTTTTACTCATGCAGTGTAGTACATTACCCATTATTGTTTTCATGTGGAATAGTATTGCCAATATTTTGCCTCCAGTGGCAAACTTTATAGAAATGGTTATACTCTCTAAAAAAACTGTATAAAAAATATATCATTCTCTACCTGCTATCCAGTGTAGAAGTTACCAGTATTATAAAAGGCAAAGGGAGAATATATGCTTGCAAAATAAAAATTAAAAAATAGACTTTGATAATTGGAAATTATTAAGCCTAACTGATATTTATGAATTCATATATAAAAATCTTCAAAAATATTGGAAAGTTTATTTAGGACAAGTTTTGCATCTTCTTCATTGCATGTATCAAAACTACTAGGTTGCCTTAATGGTAGAATATCACAATGAAATATCCCTTAAGCTTACTCAACGTAAAGCTGAAATCATAAAGATTAACTGGAACTTTTCATATAGGTCTATGATATTACACTTTCTAATCTATATTACATGGCTAGTGTCATTTTCCTAACTAGTAAGTGTTAGAATAGACTCTACTTGAATTTATATTCCCAACCCTATTTTCATTACTAGTAAAGCTGTTGTGTTGGAATGAATGGAAAGAATCTTATTTACTTGCATTAGGCTCTTGAAAATTAAAAAAAAAAAAAAAAAGAAGAGAAAAAGGGAGAATAAAAGCAGGCAGAAAGGGAAGGAGGATGAAGAAGGATCAGGACAATGAGAGTCTGCACATAAAGGAGAGAGAAAACTGATGTGGGGATGAAAATATGAATAGGGAGAGGAACAGAAAGAAGGAGAAGTGGAGGGAATGGACAAAATTAACTTTTTTTAGTTTTGAGAGTGTGGGGGAAAAAAAAAAAAAAGGAAAAAATTACCTCAGTTCTGTTCACTGTGCACTCAGGAGTAAGGGAAGATGTTGGCGTCTGCACACAAGCTCTACATCAGTGCAAATCCTTTGCCACAGACTGACTGTTTGTCTTTTTCCCTCAGTCTTGAGAATCCCAACATTTGGCGTGTTTATGCTGGTATTTTAAAACAATCAGAAATAAATGAGGATACGCCCTTCTTCAAAGTGGAAGAGATTATTGTTCACCCTCAGTATAAATACGCACAGACTGGATATGACATTGCTTTAATGAAACTTGATAAGCCTATGAATTTTACTGGTATGTAGTGTATTTCAGAGGAATTCTGAAAATGTGCAGGATGACACAGGGCTGGCATTGCTATGGCAGTGCATGACACCTGGGCTGGCTTCCTTTAATATGCAGTTACTGGGGTTTGAGGAGAATCTCATTTTGTTGGCTTTGAAAAGAAAATGGGTGGCTTTTATTTGTGTGACTGGAACGATATATAGTGTAAGGGACAAGGCATAACATGGAGGCTATCATCAGGGGTCATGTAGGTGCCCACAAAACCTTAATGTTGCAGTTGTCTCTGCTGGTCAAACTAATATTTTTAATCATATTTTAGATCTTCAACTGCCTATTTGCCTGCCGTCAAAAGAAGATGCTAACATACTTTATACTGACTGTTGGGTAATTGGATGGGGTTACAGAAAAGAAAAAGGTACAGATAAACATTTAAACAGTAAGTTCTTGTATTTGCAAAATTCATGTGGTTAAAAAAACCCCAAGCCCTACTTTTTTTTTAAAAAAGAAAACCCCCTTCTTTTTTAAGAGAAAATTCTACTATGTTCTTGGCTACTATTATTGCTATCTGGCCAGCACTGTAATATAATTCTTAATTAGAATCTACTTCTATTAAGACATCATAAAACATATACGAAAGATGTATGAAATTATCGTTAAATAGCTCTGTGCTCAGACACAAAAATTACATCTTATAAATTGTTTGATTTAATAATGTATGTAGGAATGCAACCTTATGGTTGCATAAATATATCCTGTAGAGCCCTCAAATACTTTTCTTTAGATTCTAGCTTAATCTACTGACAAAACCCAGTATATATCTGGAATATACACTCCTTTTCATGCTCCTAGCTGAAAAAAGCCAACAAACCTATCACTGAATTGTGAGGTTTTGAATTACAGTCTGCACATAACCCATGGGGTTTTTTTGGGTTTTTTTTTTGGTTTTTTTTTTTTTTACGTGATTGTATTCATATGACTTTAGAAATCGGAGATTGAAGCATGTGGCTTTTATGATTCTGAAGGTTGATTATAAACAATGCCAATGACTTGTTTTTTGGTAGTAGATGGGATTTGAACTCTGATTTTATATGGAGGTAGGCCAAATAGTTGTTAATTATCAAAGTCTGTTTGTACATGTTTCATATATATTTTTATGTGTAACATTTATGTGTGTGTATACATATATATATACACACCTATTTAAACTGTGTCCTTTCCTTTATATACCATCCTATTTGAAGGTTAGGGTTCAATGTGAAATCTAACACATTTAGACAGTTATTGTATAACCTAATTTCTTCTGTTAATTTCTAAGAAAAGGCTGCTCTCAAATACTCTTACTTAAACTATGTGCAAATTTCTCCATCCTGTAAAATACAAAGGCATGGAGCAGCACAGATTTGGCACCTGGGAGATTCCAAACCTATTATAACACATTACTAAGAAATAAGTGTTAGTAACACAAAGTGATGCTTTTAATGGGAGGACAGGTTCCAAGGCCCAATGTCCCAAAAGCCATACTCATATGAGGATTCATTGCAAATCACAAGGGAGTTTTGAAGCTTGCCTAGTCATGAGACATAAAACGCCATTATAAAAACATTCAATTTAGCAGACAATTCACATTGTTTACTAACACGCAGAAAAAGAAAATCGGTGTCATGAACATCTAATGACACTCTAAAAGCAGTGGTCTCCAACTTCGTAATATCTCTGTATGGGGATTTCCAGAGTTTAATTTTAACTTTTATTTTGCTAGAAGCAAACATTTCTCTGTTCATACCATCTATTACATAGGTCGTGTAGAAGATATTCTTCAGAAGGCTACTGTTCCCCTCATGTCAAAAGAGGAATGCCAGGCAAGGTATCGGAAGCGCAGAATAGGTGACAAAGTGATCTGTGCTGGATATGATGAAGGTGGAAGGGATGCTTGTAAGGTAATCAAAAAGAAGTAGTATGTAGTCATATATTCCAACCATTTGCTCAAATATATAATTGAATACTGTAATTATTTTTTAATCACCATTAGAAAAATATCATTATCAATAGAGCTGTTGATTAACTTGTCACTTTTGCATGTCAAAAGCACTGAAAATCAAGGTATATACAAAACTTTTCTTATGTGACATTGAAATCTTTAGGGATAGATTCTGTGGATAAGAAACTCTGAGTGTATGTATCTATATCTCATCCATTTAGGGAATAAAACAGTATTCCTTTGGTGTATGAGAAATCTAAAGACAGTATAGTATCTCAAAGCATTTCTCCAATAAAAGCAGATTTCCTATGTGATATTTTTATTTCTTGACATGAAATACAGTACATGAAAGCTTATTTTAAAGCATCCACTGTGTACAAACCAGGAGGGAGGGTGCTAGCAATGCTATTAAAATGCATGGGGAATGGAAGGCTAAAGACAACTTGAGCAGACTGGTCTGTTCATCACCAGAGTTGAAAATGTCACAACAGTGTGAGTTCAGTGACCCAAATTCTCTGAGTGTAAACTCATGCACTTCCATTAATTTAAATATTCTGAGTTAATTTATGGAACAAGAAAATAGTCTGATTAGTAAGATTAAATTCTCGACCAAATGCAGTATTTTCACTTTAAGCATTTAACATCTTTCTGTTAAAATGTTACTGTTACTATGATCAGTATTGAGTAATTAGGAATGAAAATCCCTGGAGCTGGGAAGCAATTTTTCCTCCATGCCAATTAAGCTTCCTTTATCTGGTACAGTCTACCAGAACATGGAGATGCTGTTTCATAAAAATAACACACTTGCTATTGTCTCAAAAGCTCATAACAGCTACCCTAAAGAACCTTATGTTCAGAAAGATCAGTCAGGAATAGGAAAAGAAAACAGAGAGGTGTTTTATCCCGAGGGGGACAAAGTCACTCAAACAAGATAAGCGACGCAGAGAACTGAGGTTTGGGTACTAAAACCAAGGTCGTAAGAGAAAACATTGGCAGATTTACTGTTTTTCTCACTTGCACATGAAGTCCTCATTGGGTTTTAAATCAGTCTGTGTAGATAAATTAAAAAAAAAAAAAAAAAAAAGCCAGTAGTTTTGAACCTTCTTGGGAAGTGTAAATTATTTGCAATGACTGGAAAGTATTTACAAGTCAATTTACTAGAAAAACAGAAAACCTGCTTCAGTAGTCTGTTAATTAGCCCTAAGCAAAAGTGATTGAAATCTAGGTGGTTATGCTGGTGTTAAGGCTGAATGATGCTGATTTTAATCAAGGCTTTCTTTGCGAGAGAAATACTGATGAGAGCTCTTCCTTGCGTGCTCTTGTCTTTTTCTCCTGTGACACAGGGTGATTCGGGAGGGCCGCTGTCATGCAAGCACGAGGAGGTGTGGTACCTGGTGGGCATCACCAGTTGGGGCGAAGGGTGCGCTCGCCCCAGGCAGCCGGGTGTCTACACAAAAGTTGCTGAGTATTCAGACTGGATTCTAGAAAAAACTACATAGCGTGAGAGTTACCTACTGCCTCAAAGTGATGTCATGGAATAATAACCCTAGGAGCAATGTGATGAAGTGTATTAGTGTTTTTTAAATGGTGTTGGTGTTTCTTGTTAGCCTAGAATGTAAAAAACTTGATTATAAAAGTAGGAAAGCAGGAATGAATGACTTTGCTATTACTAAATAAAAAGCTGTAATAAAAATAAACTCTGTGGTCTCTGATTTGGCAGGAAAAAAAAAAAAAAAAAAAAAGAATATGTCCAAACCATTGATTTCTTCTGTCCTTGCTAGCATAAAATGGGAGTGGGTGAGGCTGCAGGGCATGTATGGACCTGGGAACTGCTTCTGACTTCTGAGGTTTGGACACAGCAATGGAGATTTCCCTCCCTTGTCCAAATTTGGTTGAAATGGGCCAACCAGTTACAAACTTACTAAGAGGCTTGGGGAAGGGAAGCTGGGGCAGGGAGAAGCCTATGCAGTTGTATAAACCTTGTTTCCTTAGGGAATTAGCCAAAAAAGCTGCAGTACTAACTGAGAAAACAAAACCAGAGACATTGGCAAGCTCTTCAGTAACGATTTTGCAAGTATGGTAACAGCACTGTCTTTCACTTACATTATTCTTACTTCTGTGGGAAGTTTTGTGATAAGAATGATAATGTGGGTCTACTTCCCCTGAAGCAGAATATCCAGGTAACAAATTTATGTCAGGTAGCAAATATGTTTCATGGCCAAAATTAACACTAGTGTGAGAAACAGCAGTCAAAAATTTATTACTTTCCCATAGTAAAAGGCACCATTTCACACTGAATCAGAAAGGAAAGCACAGGACTTGGTACTGTCTTTGCCAAACTTCATGAGCTTGTTTCCTAATCATCTACATTACCTTAATTGCTGAAGATATGTTCTAGAGCACTACCCATAATTGCCACACACCCACACTGGGTATGTTGTAGAGGTAAAAAGCAGGAGTGGCTTTACGTGTAAACGAGGTCGTGAAAATTAGAAATTAAACATGTCAAATTTATGGGAAAAAATGGTCAAGCTGCTAAAGAAAACAACTTCTGCATTTAATTTTTTGATGCTTTATTTGCAAATAAGACTGAGGAAAAATGTGATTCCACAACTACAAGCTTACAAACAGTTGTATCTGTGCCTAAGTGTCTGAAGAACCCCTGGAGTCAGAGTGCTTCTTGGGGTTGTGCAGCGCTAAGCTGACTGCAGTCAACACACCCAAAATTCCAAACCTGTGTTCAAAGGCTGGGGGTTTGGTTTTGTTTGTTTTTAGAGAATCAAAATGCAAAGCGGGGCTGAAAACAGTCCTAATGTAACAGGAGGGGAGAGGGAATGGTGCTGCTGCAGGCACACCTTGGGAAAGAAGGGCCCTGCCTTCCCTCCGCCCCGCCACGGGCTGCCGGGGACAGGGGCTTGCATCGCTGGGGCTGCGCGGTGTGAGGGTCTCCCGCTTCGGCAGTCCCCAGGCTGGCTGTAGAAGTTCAGAGAGCCAACAGGCAAAGTCTGGCGTGCGGTGGGGGGATTGGGTCAAGGGGGAGAGGGAAGGCAGATCGCTGTGCTGGGACTTTTTGCCAACACTGACTGCAGAGGCAGAATGGGAGATAAAGGAGGGGGCTGATGTCCTTTTCATGCTCTGTTTAATCCACGACTGGTTTAAAATATCAGCAAACCTCAGACATGCTGTCAAAAACCTAGAGACTTAAATAAGGGACTGAGAAAGAGTAGGGAAAAATAGAAAACAGCAAAAAAAGAAAGATTCCTGGCATTCAGCCGTGCTTCTGTCCTCATGGGGAAGGAATGAAGACAGCTGGAAAAGAGCTGCTGAAGCAACAAAGGAATTGCTTCAGTATGAAAACAGACACTGAAACTCTCTAAAGAAGAATCATCAGGAGACCATCCAAAATACCCGTCTCCCAATACTCAAGCTGTGTATTTGCTAAAAAGTATGTCCAATGTCAAACTGATAACCTTTAATGCTTTCTCATAATAATGCTATCATCAGCTGCTTCTTTTTCAAATGCACGCAAAATGCATGTGCTTTTTTTTTTTTTTTTTTTTTTTTTTGTGTGTGTGTGTGTGTGTGTTTTGTTTCGTTTTCTGCTATGAGACTTTCCAGGTTGTGGCTACTGGAGTAATGAAGAGGAATGGCAGCTCAGCAGTACTCTGCAGACCTCTGGAGCTCCATGTTTTGTTTCTCAGAGGTATACCTGGTAACAGCAATGTGCCAAAGGAAACTTAGCTGTTGCTGTGGAAAGGATAAGGGATCTCAGTGACCACATACGTCCCTCATGAGCAGCTGTTGACCAAATAAAATATCTTATTTCAATATATTTTCACCTAGAGCATGTATTCTTCAGTGAAGTTTTGTAGTAGTTGTCTGTTCATCCATAACAAATTCCTGATAGCTAAAAGTGAGTAACAGGAATAGATATTATGTGGAGAATGCAGGGTTCCTGGTAGCTATACGAAGTCCTTATAACTTAATTTAAGAAGAACTACATGAGGGAATGTCTGACCTTTCTGTGGATTTATACAGCAGCATAGTATGTAATTCATTGAGACCTTTAGACTCATAGATAGAAACACGTTGGTGTTATGAAGTGTTATGTTGCTTAGGCTTTCTGGTATCAGTAGGTAGCTAGCCCTAAATGAGAGGCAGTTTATGACCTTTATTTATTCTCCCTTCTCCTCTATGTCTCTGGGGAAAAATAATTTTTAAAAACCAACAACCACAAAATCTATCATCTCAATCTCATTAAAGAAAAGCCTGGCCTTACACTTTAAATCTGTCTCTGTTTATGTTGGTACAGAACATAAACATCAGCGCTTTAGTTGTTATTTTGATTAATGGCAAATGTCTCTGGTGGTGTCTTATATTCAGCTCTTTAGTTACACTGAAATTCAATAAAGCTTATAATCTTATTTACATTAGATAGGCAGAAATCTTGCAAGGGGCAAGCACCACTGCTGGTGTATTGAATGGCAGCATTGGTATGTCCTGAGTTTTTGTATAAATAAGGTCCCTGATCCCAGAAATTTACAGTCTTGTTCAGGCACAGATGAAACACTTTATATATGGCATGATAGTTTGGAGAGCAATTAGTTCATCATAAAGTAAGGCATACTGAAGTGCTGCTTAAGTGGACTCTTTAGCTTGTAATACCCTTCTCTGTTTTAATAGAATTGTAAACCAAACAAAACCAGGTTCCCTTTAAACCAGTGTTGCACTGCATTTCCTATCACTACTGATGCTTTGCCTAATGTGTGAGGCTGAAGTATGTCTTCTTGAAAGTGACCTGAGCTGGGAATAAGATGACATGAAACCTCTCATTTCTTCTGCCTGGGAGAATTAAAAATTCTTACAGTGATGGTGTACAGTGATCGCCAAGTATGCCCATTTCCTCTGCTTTCCCAGAAAGAGAAGGGAAGGGAATGATTCGGTATAAGCTTTTAGTATAAGTTTTATTTGTTCTGTGAAAAATTATTATTCTGCTGTGATGAAATATGCATCTCAGATGCTGAAAAATAAGGAACTGGATGTAATGAAAATAATTCATGGTGGTGGTCTTCATAGTAGGAGGACTCACTCAGTTAAATTAAAATGTGGATTACTATTTTCTGCCTAATTTCCAGTATGTATGGAGGACTCTTTGGAAAATCATTGCTAGCTCATTTTGTTTATGAAATATCTGCATTATAATATATTAAAAATGTATTTCCACTTCAAATAGAGGGCAACATTAATTTGCCTCTTTGAACAATAATAGCAAATATGAAATATTATATAGTTAAGCATTTCCTGGAGTAGTAAATTAACTGTTTTTCCTGTGGTCTTTGTATTGTAAATCATGTTATAGATACATATAGATGTATTAGAGTTACTGTGGAGTGTTGTACATTAGAATAAATTTTTTCGTGGGAGTTATGCAGTGAAGATATGAAACAGTTGTTTTGCATCTTCGTAATGTTTCTTAATTTTCATAGGATCCTAGAAAAGTGATACGGAGAAGGCAATTAGAGATTTACTAGTGCACCATCCTGCCCTCATGCACAGTCAAGAACCCCTATATCATTCATGACTAGAGTTTCTCTAGCCTCTAGCAACAGAGGTTCTACAGTAACCTTATACAAGCTATTTCAGTGCTCAACAATCTTCACAGCTACAAAGTTTTTCCTTGGCACTGACTTAAATAATCTTTCCTGCAGTTTAATTCTAGTACTTCTTGTACTACCTGCCATGGAAATGGAAAATGGGGAGGGGGGTGGTTGGGTTTTGTTGTTGTTTTTTTTTCATTTTTTTGTAGTCACCCTTCATAGATTTGATACTCTTTTCATATCACAATGTGATGTTAGCCAATGTTGAGTCAGTTCCTACATTTTGGTTAGCTGGTTTCTTTGCAAAGACCAGGAAGTGGGGATGACTACACTGAAGGAAGAGGACTATAGGCACAGGGCACGCACGAAGAAATTAAAAGGAGCTGATAGGAACTAAAGCTGAAGTGAAGTTATTGAGAGAAGAGTTGGAACAAACAAAACAAGAATCAGTGCAAGATGAAGAAAGACCAGCCCAAACGGTAAGTACTCATCTAGGCACCTGGAACTGCAAACATGATGGAGCACCTAGACATCCCTTCCAGGTCCACACGACTGTACTCCAGGAGCTGATGATTAATGAGGTATAGTGCAGAAACAGGCTTATTAGCTCTTTGTGTACTTGGAAGTTGTAGAGTCGACTGAAGTGCAATGGTGCCCCAACATGACTGTGCTGCACTCAGACCTGAGTTTATTGCCACTCATCTCTCTGTTATGATTTGCTGCTCTGCATGTGTTTAGCGGCCCATATTGTGTCCGTGCTTCCACACCTTTCTCCACTGATCTTACCATCTGGTAGTTTTTGTCTCCTGATTATCTCTTTATTCATTTTTACCCCCAAAGGTCACGTACGGTGATGTGAAGAATGGTCTGATTTTAATTGTCATAGGAGATCTGGAGAAATCACTATTCTGGGGTGTTAATGGGTGATGTGGCCTCCCTGAGGTTTATTGCATTGCATGTCCCTAGTACAGCATCACTTTTTCAATCATTCCTGTTGGCTGAGTGCTGCTTATGGAAAGGTGCTTCTTATGGGAACACCATGTATAGCACTCCTGAGGCTTTTGTGTTTCTGCATTGTGATTCCCTTGTCCTGTGCATGGTTCATCATTTAAGAACGTTAAGCATGAGTATTTTAGTTTTGAACTTGTGCCCAACACATTGAATAGGGAACAAGACATACTCAATAGATGACCCAATGTGGGGGAGGAGGGAGGAGCAGTGCCATCCCATGGGGGACCGGGGGAAGGTGTAGAAGGGGAAAGGCGAAGGTATGTCGGCTTTAGAGCTGCTTCTCTCTTCTGGGCTTCCTGGGATTTGGCTGTCTTGGCAGATGACTTGAAGCCATAAACTTGTAGGCGATCACTGAATGCAGCTACTTTTCTGAACACTTTTGTTGGAAGAACTATAGTGAACAGTTAATAAACAGTTAATAAAAAATTTACATGGTTCATATTGGGTTAGTCCACATCATCCAAAACTTTGGACTTCAAAGGGTCCAAAACTTTCAGATGGGTGGAATGGGCTGGTGGGAGCACTGAAGTAACTATAAACATGAAAAAGAAATGGAATAAAGAGGTTGTGTATTTCTTTCCAGTAAAGGTATTCTGCTTATCTACAAAAAGGTTTGTATGGCTCTCAGTAAGCCTCTGATTTCTTTAACATTCACTGCATGTTCAGCTAAAATTTCAGGGAAAAAAGTGTTTTCGTGTATTCTAAAATAACTTTCTATAGTTTTGTCACTAGGTGGCACTTTTGCTCTAATTTGTCTTGTGTTTAATAGCTATGGTGAGAAATCGAACTTGTTTTAGTATAGCTTTGATTACAGTAAGTACGATTAGTAGATCTAAAAAGGATATTTTTCATTACTATAACTGATCAATAATAGTAAGTAATTAAATTAGCATCTTTATTTGTAGAACTCAAAGAGTTCAAACGCAGTGGATATGTTTAGCTCCACTTTTCTGCATGGCATAGGGACATCAAGAGACAGTAGGACGCATGAAGGCTGACAAAATCAAGCTAAACAAGTGCTATTTGCCCACAGCTCCCTGCCTATGGAACCCCATAGAATTTCACATTTTAATAAATAGGCATCAAAACCATTGAAAGCCACAGTCAAGGCCCTGAGCACATCTGCTCACTCTGGGGGGTTTGGCTGGAGGCCAGCGTGGGCACGGTGCAGTTGCCTGGCCCTGAGTCAGGGAGCTGGGGAGACAGAATTGGGGGAAACCTCAGCTTGGGGAGCTATGTGTGAGCCTGGCCCTCACATACTACTGCGCATTATAATCTTAAAGCAAACTTAGGCTGTACTTTAATAATATATGACTGGTTCTTACCACCAAAAATATATGTAGCTGTTAAGAATTCCTTTGTCAGATTTTTATGTCTGGAAAAATCTATAGTGAAATTGTCTGAAATGGATAAATTGCTGAAATGGGTAAAAGGATTGGGCAGCTATGAAAATCTGAATTGTTAGTCTTCAGCATTTGCCCTGGACACAACCAAAGGGGACCATGCACAAAGATGTCCCAGGTACTACAGGGTCTTGAGAAGCAGGAGGGTATACAATATCTTGCTGTTCTGCTACAACCCTATGGTTTGTAAGTGATCGTCAATCTTAGTAAAACTTGCACCAGTCAGGCAGGAGGAGAGAGGTGTTCTTTATGTGCATCAGTGAACAAACCAAGGTTTTATAGATATTTGTGGATTAAAGAAGAACGAGCGGCCTTAAGTTACAGCAAGAAGGATGCTGAGAAAAATTGTCTGGAGTAAAGAGAGTGAAGGAGTGGTTAGGGGGCAGTCGAAGCTATTGTGGAACTTCCGTCACTGGAAGTATGTAGGGCTAGGTTACACCACGGTGTAACAGGCCCTGTCTTGCACTGGGGAGGGTGGACTGGACGACTTCCCAGCTGCTGCCTGTGATCACCAACAGCAATACAAAATCATGTTAGTTTCTTTTTTTTCCTATAAGACGTGTGGCTTTTTGAACTTGAAATATCATCAGAAGAATATTTGTTTATTTTTTTTTTCTTACCCATTCTTCAGCTGGTTCAGTCCTTTCATCCTCCTGCGTACAACAGAATGTTTTATTATGGACTTATTTTCCTTCCCTGCAGTTTTGGTTGCTTAGAAAACTCAAGTCCATTTAAAATCATAATCAAGTGAAAGGAATAAAGAAAATTGAGATGATAAAATAGGCCTAAACATGACTAATATAAAGACATGAGTTAGTTGTGCTAGTCTGGTAAATGTGATTTTTGCCATTACCAGGAGAAAGCACCAGGCGTTGCACTGACGTGGCAGTGCAGGGACCCAGCACTTGCCTGTGCCTTGGCCTGAGCTGGTTGTAGCTTGGTGTGACTGCTGCCTGACCTGTTTTAGCTTGAGCAATGGGAAACCGTATGTGGTAAAGGCCTGACAGCCCCAGGGAACCACTGTGCAAAGAACAACAGCCTGGTGGGGTAACAGGGCTGGGGGAGGCTGGGGGCATCTTTCAAACTTCAGCTGGGAAACAATGAGAAAGAAGCAGACTTTGATAAAAAGCACAAAGAGATAACTTCAAGTGGCTCTTTGGGATCCCCACCCTGAACAGCATACTCCTCCCAGGGAAGGACTGAGGATGCTGGTGGTTGCTGTACACGCAACATGCCCCCCGCCTCCCCTGCACCGAAAGCCTCTCAAGGAAGCCTGAAACCATTGACCTTGGGACCCAAGGGGACATGGGAAAGGCAAGCACACACCAGAGAAAAGGGGTACATACTAAGAAGGGCTATTTTCTTTCTATAGCATTTTTTCCTGTATTATCAATGAAGAATTTCTGTGTTAATTGGACAACATGGATTATTAAGCTATTAAAACATTAGCTGGACTGGCAATACATTTTGAATGTGCATCTGTGGTGCATTTCCTTCTGCCCATAAGAAGATTTTTTCAGCATGACATAAAGTAAATGGAGATTTACCTTGGGTTATAGAGGCATGCGAGGAAGAAGTAGAAAACTGTCTCAAGGTGGTAGCAGAACTTCAGTTTGGAGTATTGTTGACCATTGATTGAAAAACAAGAAAACCACTCTTTTTGTGACTCTTTCTGTTGTTTCTGAACTCTTATATTACTCTGCATAATACAAGGGAAACTCATCTCAGTTAGCCTCCAGGTGCTACCTAATGAAAAAAACATCGGTAAAATGAGTAACTCGTAGTGTCCTCATAAATACAGTTGATATTGACATATAAAGATTTTGTACTCAGTTGGTATTGATTATTTTTTAATTTTCTACAGAATGTTCTGTATTTGATACTCTTTTTAAAGCTGCAGCTGCTAGATTCATAGGACTGGGTAGGAAGGTCACCTTTATACATAGAAAGTACATTTCTGTCTCTTGTGGTTGCAGGGAAAAAGGCTGAAAAACATGACCTATGGCCATCCTAGAGGCTTACAAGCTACCATTAGTATTTGTAAGCAGTTTTTCTGAACAAAAATTCTCCTGATATTAAAGCTTTTTTTCATTATTTTCAGAGATCTGACTCACAGCTGTCACGTGTGTGGCACTGAATACTATGTAAACCGTCAGACAAGATGAAGGGTAAATCTCCTGAACTAAAAATATAGGCCAAATGTTCCACCAGAACTTAAATTCAGCAAAATCTGACCTGAATATCTTGCGTTCCGTTTTATCTACACCACAGACTCTTGTAAATGATTTAAGCCACTGACACTGGTTCCTCAAAGGTCAACGTGCGCTGCTGAAATACTCCAAACCTGAGAGCAGCCTTGGTAGACAGGCCCCAGATGGTACGTCTGGACTTGGTGTTACTTTTCTGTTCCAGAAGTGAACTCTCTGTATTGACACTATCCAAACCTACAGATATAGATAAAATTACCTTGGAAGAAGCACCCTTGGAAAAGGGATGGATAGGGTAATCTTGCAAATAAAACTGGGATTTGAAAGAGCTGATTATTTGGAGCATGTCACTTATTCTTCCTTTGCTTCAAGACTATCAGTTATGACGCCTCTCTACATTTCTTTGCTCTGGCCTGTCTGGGGGAAGTCTCCAAAGTAAATAATAATAATACTGTTTTATCATTAGGAAATAATAGCAATGTTTTCAGCTCCTGTTTCTGTGCTTTGATTGTTGGAGAGACTCCCATTGCGGTGTTTCACAGGTGCACTTACAACGCTGTGATGACCATCTACAATACGTCAGGGCAGACAAGATTATAGAGAGATAACTCATGTTTCCTAAACACATTGTCTGAACACAGGGGATACCCATGGCAAAATGACTCACGCCTGCTTGGTAAGATGCTTATTTTTCAATGAATTGCTTTCCCAACCTTATTACTTGCAGTTGTATGTGGCATCAAAGAAGCCTATTTTTTGGTGTATGTTTTGATGCAGTGCAAAAGGCTACTTTATAACATATCTAACAAATGACATTTGATTTATTGTACTAAAAATCTAGATTATACCCTATGAACTTAATGGAAAGGATTTAGTATTCTGTTAAGAACTTAATTTCTCAGCAGTACTAAGTGTTACAGGATAACCAGTCATTATGAATGGACTAAGCTTAACTTCTGGACTTGAACTCATATGGGGGACATTCCCCCATATTTGAATAAATCTATACCTGGATGTGACTTGGGTACTCCATGTGTAGAGCTCACTTCACTAACTCTTAGCACTTTGATTCTTGTTTTGTTCATCTCTACTTACAGCATTTCAAAATGTTTTAAGACCAGCTGGATGGGCAGTGAAGGGCTTTTGATAAGGTAAAAATAATGTTTCAAATAGAGGTGTAATTATATTTCCTTCAGATAGCTTACAGGAACAAAAGAAACAAGTAAATTTTCTAGACCATCATAAAATAGGTGATTCTATAGTGCATGTGTTGGTTTCTTTTTCAGAAAATAAAATAAGTAGTCCTTTTTTTTTAATTTTTTTTTTTTTTTTTTTTTTTTTTTTTTTTTTTAGGAAATAGGGTAAGAATGTAGAGTAAACCATCAATACTAAAATCAGGTCCTGGCACTTTACTGAAGTATAATGCTGAGATGGATAGTAGACTTGCGTTTCAGATGCTATGATTGGTTTTGTAAATAATAGGTCTGCTGTTTTGTTCAGTGTTGCTTATGCATCTTCTTTGTAATGTACAGTCAACAGACATTTTTGACTGGTTGGGATCATACCATTTTCCATTTCATTAACATTTAGTTTATGAAACATTCCCCACGAATCAAAGGCTTTTCTAATGATGGTAGACACAGCAAAAGTGGTTATGGCAATTTGTAGAATGAATACATAGCCCAAACAGCTTTATAACAGCTATGGACCAATTTTGCTTTGAGAGACTAACTATTAAATCTATAAGCATGTGAGAAGTACAAAGAAAAAAAATCTCTAAGTAAAGACCTAGTACCCAGAGAGATGTTAGTCAAATTAGTGTATCTGGTAACTCTTCCAGATATGGCATTGTAAGAGCTTTTGCTCTGTGCTCTGTATATATGCTAGTAAAGCAGAAAGTAAACAAGCATAAAACAAAGTGGATTTTTGGATGTTCTTTATTTTCAGACTGCAAACATTTCTAATGAAGATTATGACATTGTTATTAAGTATATTAAGAAAGTATTCATTTGATATGAAGTTGGTTTTCTTAACATTTGAGCTCAGCTTTATTTTAACAAGTTTTAATTTTTCAGGCCACTGGACAAATCAAACCAATGAAAAACTTTATCATATTTTGGACTAAATTATTGTTGAAAATTTTGATGGCATTCATTAATTTCTCATGATTAAATGCAAATTTACTTGTACAAAGACTCTAAATAAAAAGAAATTGGAATATTTTGATTCATAAATGTGATTTTTTAAAAAAATTTTGTCCATTTTACTCTAGTTTTTTTGGCTGAAGCAATTGGATGGATATGACCCTCCCACTTCTTAAAAAAATTAAAAAAGTTAAAAAAAATGGAGCACCTGACTATGTACTTTCTAGTGTAGGAAATATTTGATATTTTGAAAATGCCATCCAAATCTCATTTTGAATCCACCTTGGCAGATTTCTGTTATTACTTGAATGTCTATTTTTCTGGTTGTATCTGTAAGCCTCAGGTGAGCACATCTAGCATACATATGAGCCCTCTAGGGGGTAACAAGAAACCATGAATTTTTAATCACAACATGGCTGTTATAAATGCCCCAAATTTCTGAACGCCATACCGTGAAGCGGGTATCCATCGATGGGGGTAGGCTCCTTGCTTACTGGTTATCTCACAGCCTGCCTGAGAACAACTCTCACCCGAGGCACAGAAGGTACAGACGGTGATGCTATTGACAGCTGACTTCTAGAAAAAGGAAAAAAAAACCCCACACCTGGGTGATGTATGTGGAAAGTCAGATTCTCATTGTGTCTGTCAGGTCTTAGCTTTGACTACATAGTTTTCATTTTGTAAATAGGATTCTTAAGCCTGTGGTCTCTGATAAACTCCTCCTTCTCTCTATATTGGATGCCGTTGTAAGAATACAAGCCTAGATAACCACATTAAATAACGTTTCAATCTTCTACATTTTTACTTATCATAACTTTGTCTCCTGGCACCAGCACCCTCACCTCAAAGACTGTTTTTTGTGTTATCAGAAATGTTCTTTATACCAGAAAGGCTAAGTTGCTTTCCCCCTACCATATGAGTTTACAGAGAAAGTAAACAGTGTAGCAAAAATCTTTGTGTGAGAGGATTAAATAAGTATCTGCTGGAATAATTATTTGTGAAAGATAAATTGGAATGTTGGCAGACCTCTTTGACATCCGGGAAGGAGTTAGGAGAAACTGGACGATAAGCTGGTGCTAAGCCGTACACGTAGAAAGACTGGCCCTTCCAGTGCAATTTTAAACTGTAGAAAAGATTAAATTTTATGGCTCAAGGGAAGATTGATGAAAGAGCTTACGCAAAAAAATTACTGATGAGAAAAAAGAACAGGGATAGACAGAGAGAGTTAAATATACGTTGGCAGTTGAAGCATGCAAACATACAATAAAGCAAGCAAGAGGAGAAAATGAAGTACTGCTGACTTTTGGCTTTTTAAATATTCCATAAGCACTAGAAAAAGCAATACTTTAAAAATAGAGGAAATACAAAGGCCCAATTCTGTCCATCAGCACTATAAGGTAATATATATAAATATATAATACAGAGAGAAAATGAAAGTGTAGCGATACAAATTATATTTTGCTGGTGGATGTTCAAAGTTCAAGGAAGCACAATAGGGAGCACCATCATTTGTGATTACTCTGTCACTTTTTCGAAATATACAGATGCCAGCTTGAACTGTCCCAGCTATATTTCAGCCAGGGCAACATTTGCATTCTCCTCATCTACCTTTTACTTGCAGTTTCTTTTGAAGATTTTTTCCTTTTGTTTCCTGTCTGAAAACCAGCCTTGAGATGTTGCAAGAATGAAATGGATGTCGTGGCCTCTTGACCCGGAGGGTCAGAGCATTTCAGACGTGGCTGAGATGATCCATGCACATTAAGCAAAAAATTCCAGCCAGAGTGAACTCAGAGGTAAAGTGCTATGACTATAAAAGTAGCTGATGCTGAGTTGAACAGCTTGGGACTTGCTACAAAGAAAGGGAAATTCTGGCCCTATTTGAGTTGGTGAGTAGTTGACCTCTCCCTTTAGTGAGGCCAGAGCTTCTCTGTGCAGGTTATCAACCTATGTCTTCTCTACGCTGTACCTTCAGGGCTGCAAAGTGGTGTCAACAGAATGATTCGTAAAAGCTCTGTTGTATCACAGGAGAGGGCTGTGGGCTGGGTTCCTCTAAGTGATCCCTGAGCCAGGTCTGCGTGAGCTGGCATGTCCAGATGGTGCCATGGGCTGCCCAGTGTGCTACAAAGGCCCCGCTTGGGGTCCTGGGGCAATTTAGTGCTCTTCCAGAGTTAATTAGCTCTGACGCATAGCAAGGCTAATTAGCCTGAATTCAGCATAGTCCTGATGCAACAGATTTCTTGCTCTTTTTGTTTTGTTTTGGTGCTTATTCAGAGCTTGGGTGTTTATTCATGGTGCTAAATTGCACTGTACGGGCATGCCTACAAAGCAGAACCTTCCCCACTGCCTACACAAGTAACCAGGAGCTGCGCTTGGTAAGTGTCTCTCTTCATTCATCAGTGGTTTTACCAGTTGGCTTTCTCAGCACATGAACTTTTATCATTACCTATTCAGCAGAGCTTCTGTCTTTCATCTGACCTTGTCTGTGTTGGCTGAGGATGTTGCATGTTCATTTAGCTAAATGAGCATTTGTTAGCTGTTACAGTACATTTAAGTGCAAGAAACATTTTGAAGAATTCAGAGAGACATGGATTAAATCTGTTCCTGGGTGATATAACGTATGTCCTCAGATACATATTTTTTTATATCTTCTGCTCTTGATAGCCTAACTTGCCTTTGGCAGTTAAGAAATTCATATTAATTGCCAGGTACCTGACTACAGAGGAACTAGCTCTGTTCCACCAGGATAGATTAACAGTACACTAAAGTAAGCTTTAAAAGTCTGTGCTAGAGTAAACACTTCACTAGATGTGATATAACTTTTATCTAAAGGGTGTGAGCTCCAAGTCTCCACATCTCCCCAGGGTATTTTATATATCTGACCTAGGACAGCCATCTTCTCTGAAAACCTAACTTCAGAGATTTTCCTTTGTGGGTGGGATGACTGTCAAAAACTTTTCTGAGGTTTAATGCATCATTAAAAGTAATGATGCATATGTCAAGACTATTTCATCTTCAAAAGCATGAAGAAATACTGAATAAGACAAACAGAGAGTCATTGGACTTGAGACTAGGATCAGATCTTGAGTAGGCAGGAGGGGAATGGTTGGTCCTCAGGTCTCACCCTGACACAGGCTGAACCTGGGCTCTGCTTCCCGAATGTGGGAGCTTGGAAGTGCTTGTGGGTCCCTTGGCTCTGACATAATATTTACTTTGCAGGCTTATCCTTTACCTGTTCTTATGCCTAAAGAAGTTTGTGCGCTAAAGAGAAACAAACAAAAAAATAATTATGAGAAGTGTGATAATTTCATGAGATTTAACAGCACTGAAATTAGTTTTACAACATAAGACTGGGAAACATGGATGTTTTTGAGGGCTTTTTGGTGAATTCATTTCACTACACATGCTTAAAGATAATTAACAATAAAATTCAGAAATGTAACATTTATAGTATTAGAAGGAAATCCTAAAAATTTATTTAAATCCTAAAGATTTGTTTGGTTACAAGACTGTGAGTTATCAGGTGATCACTTTTTAAACTTCACTGGAACAGTGGCTTAGTCTGGAAAAACTCATCACACAGGTATTCTCATTCTATATTCTTAAAACCTACATTTTGAATAGCACTGCTGTAATGTCTTGTTTAAAACTGTTTTCCTTTGATAGACGCCTTGGAAATAACCACCTCAGTAAAAAGACCTGAAGCATAAATTATTGGTCTTGAAACTATTTGAATCTAGGGATCTTTTTAAATACATTATACATTAATACCAGACTGAGTTTTAAATACCTACCAATTTTGGATGGCTTATTTATGCCTGTTTACTTTTTGAGAGATTTTTCAAAGGCTTCTTGAAGATTTTGGGGATCCTTATTACTTTTCACAGCAAACGATTGTAAGTACTTGAGTAAATGTAGCAATATCCATGTGACATATGATACAAGTTGTAACTTCAAGGTATGATACATCTTACAGCTATCTAGTTTTCTCAGTGAAAGTACTTCTTCCACCCCCCCTTTTTCTAATGAGGGCCACACTCTTAATGTCACCTATCCCCATTTCTGTCTCATTTATCCTCCCCATACTCCCCAAAAGCCAACCAGTTCTGTCTGCATATTTCAGCTTTGGAAAATACTTCATCTTTTTAAACAAAAATTGTGTTTCTTGTCAAAAAGTCCCCATCTTTTCTTGGTCCTCCAAAGAGGGTTTTATTTGTTAAGAAAACTCCACCAATATAGTGCTAAAAAAGAAAATCCTTTTGAGTAACTTCTTGCCTAGAAGAATTGCAGAGGCAATCACATGACCACTGGAAAAAAGATTGGCACCTCTCTCTCTCCTGATTTCCCCTCCTTCTCTGCACTATCCTGTGGCCTGCAGCATGTCTGACATCCTGGTGACATTTGTACAGGCACACAGGACCCAGCAGCATAAGCAGTGAGTTCCCTTCCCTTCTCTAGTGTCAACACAATAATAAGAGATATGAATGATAATACAAAAACTATTGGATGCCAGTACTGGAAATCAAAGTGATTCCAAAGGACGTATTTGGTTTGCTTTGTTATCTTTATATAAATCTACATGTACCAAAAAGTACACAAAATTCATAACCACGGTTTTTCAGAACAAGCAACAGATTATATGCGTGTTGGCTATTGTTCTTTCTGTCACGTAAGAACTGTGGACAAACAGCAGCTGTAAGATGCACTGAAAAAGAGGTCCTATATGGGTGTGGGGTTTTGGTTTTGTGTTTGCTCATGTGAGTGTTTGTTTTTGTAAATGAAGTCAGAAGTCTTGCATCGGCCAACCATGAGTTAAACAGCTTGCTTTTTTCCAAAGTCTTGCTGATCACATGAGACAGGAACCCAGATGGCAATTCTTAGTGCGATAATTTAATTCTCACTATTTATATATCTGTTTCCCTTACAAATCCCTGGGATTTATAGATTGCGCAATTAGTCTATTTGAATCTTCCCCAGCTACACAGTACAAAAATCTGTCCTTCCACTAATGAATTTATATTTTATTTGCCAAGTTACAATTAAGCATGTTTGCTTAGAAAGGAGTAGTTGCATTCATCCAGCTATCTAGCAGCATATACATCCAGGAAAACACAGACTTTCTTTCCTTTTTACTGTCTATCGCTCCCTGGGTTCCTAGGTTTCTTTCTTTGATAGTGGAAGAAGCAGACAGTTACAAATTTAAAATATCCAAGTTGTTCGTTCCTGTCTTAATCGAATCTTAATTGACAATGATAGTGAAAAAAATATGTGAAGAACTGCCTTTTTTTCAGCCTTTCTTGATTTCTTTGATATTTCTGGAGCCTGTTTTAGCTTGAAAGCACCAAATTTCCTGATGACACTCTTGGGAATGTAGGAAGTCCTTGACTACCTAGGGTAGAAAATTTAAGCTTGGATAAGCATGATTTTCAAGGCTACCACTTAAAATGTTGTACTTTTTTATAATCCTAAAGAATGGCAATTTAGGACAGGCTGAGAATAGAACAAATGATTCTTTCATTTCTTAGCACAAGGGAAAAATAACACCAAAATACTGAGGCTGGTTTCAAAATCAAATATTACTCTTTTCTTCATTTTGAATTTGGTTAATTTGCAATCTTTTTAATGTTCAAGTTTATATGTTTACCTGGTAACTCTAAATGCTAGGCAGTACTTGTGCATTGTTTTTGTGGAAGCAGTTCTCACACCAGGACTCCAGCTTTCAGAGGAACACCAAATATTGAGACACCTGCAATTCAGGCTGTGAGAACTGCTGATAGTAGATCACAGCTGTGGTGGGATGCATCCTGTGCACTTATTAATAGACAGCTTTTTGGCTATAATTAAGATTGTAATTTATATAAACAATACTGAAAAATCAGGCCCTGATTCTGCAGTCTCAAATTCAGTTGGATTTAATTTCTGTGGCTGGAACTGAGTGTTTCAGTTAAGTATTAGTAATCTAAACCCCTTAATCAATCCACCTGGGTTGCCCTGATCAGTAAATAGCTTCTTGAAAGTGTAACAGGCATAGGAAAGCTGTATTCTTTTGCAATTGTTCACTGAGAAACAAAATTCTTCTACTCTTTAGCACAATAAAAAAGGTCACTGGAGTGTTTGTGGAAGAGGTTGGTGAGTTGCAATGACAGTTGATGATTAATTAAAATTCTGAGCGCCCAGAAAAATGCTTTACAGGAAAACAAACATCGCATTGAGAAGCTCAGCCTGTGAGACTTCACACACACAAGAATACTGCCCAAATGCACATACACAGGGATGGATGGAACTGATTTCCCATTACTTACACCTTGATAAACAAAAATGGAGTGCTTTACAAGGCCTTCTGTCCTGATTGAAGCTGAGGGTCCCTCAGCAAGGCTTAGGTTTAACAACAAGTCTAGGGACATGAAACAAGACTGACATGTGCATGAGGAACTTACATCAAAGAACTGTGGAAAATTCACACTTAAAGAGCCTGCCTGTGGAGACAAACTCCCATTAGAAATTTCCTGGTCACAGACTGGGCTTGCTGCTGCTTCTTGTAGTGGCGGTGATGGGTAACAATCTCATGATCAGAGCGCCCATCTGGAAAATGGGAAATGGGATCCATGTCCTCCTAGTCAGAAGGTGTTCAAAATCATGTGTCCTATTACTGTGAGGGACATCCTAAACATGTCACGGGAGAAATGCTCTCTCTTGTTTGTTGCAGCTGGTCACTATGAAGCAAAGAGTGTGAAGGAGAAGAGATGAGAAGTTTCTCTCCCTAGGCCACTGGGAGGCAGAAGGATGTTTTTGGTTCCTGTCCCTGTCTCTTGTTTACATGTTGTACACAGTGACAGGATAATGTAAAATGTGAGATTTGTAAGATGATCTGATAGACATTGTTGGACAAACAGATGTACCTGAAAAATCTGGACAGACTTTCAGGTACATAAGCCCTTTCTCAAATCTGACACAGAGAGACCAAATACCAAGCTAAATAGGACCAAGTGTCCTGGTTATAACCAAACTGTGTTAAACATATATACAATTTAAGGTAGGAGGAGGAACTTAGTTTGAGAGAGAAGGGGCTGGGATAGAAGAAGTGAAAGAAAATGAGATGGGTGTAAAACATAGTTTTCCTTCTAGTCCATGCTATTTAGTTAGAAATTTTTGCTCCTAGACATGTCTTTAAAAAGTTCTGGTAAATGTCTGGAGGTCCAGTTCTGCTGCTCTGGTTCAAGGTCCTGCTCTGGCTGTGCAGTCCCATCTCCATGATGAAGGCTGTGTTGTGAGCGGCATCAAGGGATAGCGCTGAGAGAGAAACAAGAAGACAGAGGCAGGGGAAAAAAAAAGGTAGCAGAGAGTCCGGGTGGGTTTGGGGTTGTGTAAGTGGGGGACTGAGATCTGGGAGGTCAGAGGTGGGGTGACTATTGTCTGAAGATTGTTCTTCTGGTAACTGGCTGTTGCTTCAGTTGCTTCACTGGACTGAAACTGTTATTTGTAGTACTTAGTCCCTGTGTAAAACAGATGTAACTTATTATCCTGGGAGTCGCTCAGGAATCAAAGATGTGCATGTTTCTCAGGAAATGTGTGGGTTATGTCAGGTCTTTGGAACTGAGGGGAAAAATACTCATTTTTTATTTTTGGAAAGTTAATCATGCATTAGGGTGACAAGAGAACTGCTTTCAGTAAAGCTGTATGAATAATTGGTTTTATCCCTTGGGAGATGAACCAAACTTAAAAGAATATTCAGGTCAAACTGCAGTGCAAATTTAGCAAGTTTCTTTGGTAAATCAAATATGTTTCATTTTCGTGCTGTCCATTTTTAACCAGATATGGAAAAAAGCCAGTTGGATCCAAAAGGATAAGTCACTGAGGGAAGCTGCTGACCTTTCACAGAACAGGGAGGAGCAGAGACCTGACCTTCTTGGAAGGGCTCCCGTATCGTTAAACGTCGTCAGAGTAGGGCTGTCTCTATCACCTCAAGCATATGCTACATGATATAAATAAGGGCTTTGCTTTGCAGGGAGGAGTTAGAAAATCTGATTAAGGCTCTTGCCTTTGGCCTGACCTGCTATGCTTTTTATGGTCTTATCTCTGAGTTTGAATAGATAATAACACTGCACTAGCATCTTGTGTTACATCATTATCCCCAATTGGCTTTTGTGCAAGTGTCCTATTATAGTGAATGAAGCTTAGAGAGATATTGAATACAAGCAGGGGAGGAGTTTAGGGGAATAATTTTTTCTGTCTTACGGCATTTCTGGCTTATGGTGTTCCTGCTTGTTTTTTAGTTCAGTTTTAATAAAATTTTAAGCATTTCTACAGGCATTTAAACTGCTAAATCTGTAGCATTTAGAGTTTCTTCTAGTGAAACCAAGGAAATCTTGGTCCTACAGTCTCAAAGAATTTTTTTTCAATGTTTTCCTGAAGTGAAAGAAACAGGGTGTTATTTTTCACAAGCATGTAATGGTTACAGATGCATTCACCTTAAACTGTGTCATCTTCTTCAAATATATTTTAGGACCAATTTCAGTTCCCTGGGAATCATGCATTCAGTATAATATCAAGTTTTGTAATTTGTGAAGTCTTTAGTTAATATTTGAACAGAAAGAAAACATTTCATTTTGTAATAAGAATTTTCACTTTGTGGGAAAAAATCCAATGTCCTGTTAATCCTGGAAATCCTGTTTCTGTTCACAGTCTGGTGAAACAGCTTCAGATTTATTTCATACCTCACAGGCACAGCTGAAGTGTTAAGACCAGAGGAGCTACAATCTTATTCAATTGGACTCAGCCTGTCTCAACTCCTACACTAGGGATGTGAAGTGGCTGCCACTTGGACTGGTTGTGTTGGGACTGCGTGAGTAACATATTTTCTCAAGCAACTGCAGTAGTTTGGATAATGAACTGCTCCATTTTTGCGAATCAGCAGGGAAGGGCTTTAAATACTAGTTTTGCAGTAGAGCTTTTTTGGAGAGGAAAGGTGAATGTAAAAACTTATGTTGACTCCTTTCTCAGATTTTAGATGGAGCTCTGGATTCCGTGTCGTAATGCATCTTTTGTTTTTCTCACAACAAAGCACGAGAGAGGAAAAAGTGAATTCCACAGCTTTTACTTTAGCAGTCTTGGGGAGCCATGGCCTGGAGATTTTAGGAAAAGCGAATTCTAAGACTCTCAGCCACTCAGCCTAACAAATCTAAAATTGTCTGGACTAACCTCACACTTTTCAGTCTAGCTGCTTTCAGGACTGACTGCACAGCTGAATTTCAAAGGGAGTGTAGCTTAGGCCTTTGTGAGCAGCATAGCTCACATCACAAAGATCTCTGAACTTTTCCTTGTTGTGTTAAATGCTCCTTCTCACCCCCTCTCCAAGGGTCTGGATTCAGCAGCTTTCTGCTTTATTTTATTCCTTGCTACTACACTGACTGCTTCATAACAGAGAAGAGAGAGTCCTAACCTTTGAGGACACCTTTGTGTTACTATGTGGTGCTAATAAAATGTATGTTAAGTATTGCAAAATTGCATATTGAGTGCATCTGGACTGCTGGTCACTGACTGGAAATAATATTGCACAAAAGGCAGTAAAGTAAGTACATTTGTACACAGTTTGAAGTATTAAGAAGTACCTAAGCTGTGGGGGTCACTGACTTGAAGATATTGAACCATTAACATTTACAGGATTTCTTCTGTGACAAGGGAGAAGACAGTCATGCTAGAGGTGAAATCCTGTCTTCTATTGGAGCTGGGATTTTGACTCAGGACTTTATCTGGGGAAACAGAGCTTGCTCTGTCGCAGCTCGCTCGCTCTAACACCAGGTCAAGTGGTGCTCTGGCTTCCAGCTGGGTAGAGAGAGGTGAGGATCAAAGGAAACAGAAGGATTTGCAACAAAGATGGACGGGGTCTAGCAGATAAAGCTGACACAAAGCCAGGATCAAGAGAAACCTTAAGCTTGAGGTTTTGAAATTCTTGTTTTATCTGACTATTTTTAAGCCTTCCATGGTCTAAAACCAGCTTCAGTTGACTTTCCTGGAAAAAGAAGCTTCTTGGTTTGATCCCTAGGTGGTCAGAGTGCTATTTGCTGGATATTAGGGAGGAAAGCAAAGGTGACATTTTGCTGTGAAGATCAAAGCATGTTCAGTGTATAATCCAATGCTGACAAAAGCTGGCAGAATGCATCACTTTTTAGCCAAGACTTTTTCTGTCCCTGCATCAGAGAGAAAAATAGTGGAAAATTTTATGGTACCGCCTCTTTTCCCTGCATGAGAATTGTCTGAAACCTCCCCTGTGAAGAAGCATCATGCTTTTTTCTCAGTTATAGGCACAATGCATGAAGGATTTAACAAGGACATGTTTAGCCCTCTAGGTCGTTTCTGGTATGAATGCTCTAAAATTCATAAAGTGCTGGGGAAGGCTTTGGCTTAGTGCTAATTTGAACCATCAATAGATGAAATATTAAAAATGTGTGTACTACTTAAGACTGTAAGTGTTGACTTGAATGATTAAAAGAACTAAAGTAACTGTAATGAAAGTTTAATAATTCATAGGCTGCAATATAAAATGGCAAGTTGTTTCATTTTGTAATTTTCCATTAAATTAATTATGGTAAGAAACAGCAGTTCCCAAAAAGGTAAGTACATGGAATCTCAGTCAGTACCGATACACGCACTTGTAATTCACCTCAAGTAATTAAGAATATTTATGCAGGAGTAGGACAGTGAGGAATCAATTTAAGTAAAGCACTCTGTTGAATAACTGTGTGCTTAAGGTTAAGCAACTATCTAAATGTTTGCTGTATCCAAACAAAAGGCCATAAGGAGAGATTTGATGCTGATTTTCAGTGTAGAATCTGAGAAAGCAACCTTTGCTGCAGGAACAAAAAGAGGGGTGATTTTTGCATCTCCCTCCCCTTCCCCAGCAGCTGGATTTTATTCAGTGCAAGTCACTTTGCAGTGCAGGCTGTTCCCGGCAGGTTTTGTGGAATTCCGATACTCATGCTCTGTATCCTGATTAAAAAGTTGCAGGACCACCCAGTTTAAATCAGGGCAGAATCTGATCAATGACAGTTATCCCAAAAGAGTAGAAAAGAAAGGAAAAGACAAAGGACTGGGAAGAGGAAGAGACAAATATAAAAAGAGTAAAGAGAAGAGAGAAAGATGGGGGTGGGGTGGGTTTTGTCAATGGCTATTTGGGAAATAGAAAGATACTTCGTAAAAGATTCCAAGAGAAAATACTATTTCTTTAAACCTGTTTTGGTGTTGCTTTTTTAAGATAAATCTTGCTAAAATTTTCAGTCAGTGCTTGAATGGATGTAATCAATGGGAAATTTTTTTTTGAAGGTGGATAACAGATATGAATGCCACAGATATTTATCCTATTTTCTGGAGAATTAGAAATGAGCATGACTCTAAGAACTTAGACATTAGATATATATAATTGCATGCCTCTGACCAGAAAGAGGAAATTTTATTCTATGTTCAGAAGAATATTTTTATGCAGTAAGTTATAGATAATGCAAAAAGGAGATTAATAGCCTTTAATCCTGGTGAATGAATAAGTGAGGTTATGTCCTGCAAGGCAAAGATTGGCAAGAGACTACATCCACTGTATTTTCTGAGTGGATGGAGTCATTGCTGTCCTTGGTAGCACTGTGTTTTTTGTTTTCCCTTTGTTTTTACATTAAACGTTAAAAAGGCAACTGAATACTAAAGAGCTTTGTAATGAAAAAAAAGGACTAATTTCTATAAGAAAAAAATGAGAGTAATTACATTTTAGTGTATTACACTGGGTAAATGCACAGTAAAACAGGGCTGTAATCACCGAGTGAGACCTCTGTGTGGAAGTGCAATGAAAGTCAACATCATAATGACAGGAAACGCAGCTGATTATTCCGTTGTATTTCCCTCTGGAACATAAGGCTGGGTTATTCTAGAGAGGCTGAAGGAAAAAGTCTCTTGCAGAATGACTTATCGAAGAGTCACTTAGAAGTTTCAAGTAAATATCATATTCTGATCTGTTCAGAGGTTTGTAAAGTAAATAAAACCCTGACAAACAGGAGACTGTAAAGCCTCTGATGGTGCCAATGGAATCAATCACATTCTTAAGACAAAGACCCCATTTTAGTTGGAAATATCCACTACCAAATGGATCTGAAAAGGTCAGTTTCCTCAGGGGAAAATTGTGGAGAGTAGTGTATGCATACGTGTAAGAGCCGTGTGTGTGTGAAGCAGTCCGTTTTCTTGTACATGATTAGCGTAGGTCTTAATTGCCACGTTTCCCAGAGCGGGCAGATGAGGTGGTTTAGTTCATTGTGCATCTGTCTGAAAAATGTTGTTAGGCAGTCAGTTTTGTCGTTAGAGCTCAAATTTGCATTTTCTTTCTACATTTTTATAGTTTTTTGCCTTTCAAATGCTGTTGGAGGAGATACTGTACATTGTGGGTAGGTAGCACTGTAGTTGTAACTCCAAATTCTGAATATTCCTTATGGAGGAAGTTTTAAAGTATGCACCATTTACTTATTTACTGTGATTTTAAAAAATAATGTATTAATTGACATTCAGGAATAAACACATCCTTATTCTTATGAAAAGCTTCCTAAGTTTCCATGTATCTTCATGCAACATATGTTTTGAGGCATGCCTACATGTAGATATATGTAAATAAATACATATATTTATTAATTTTTTGTGTATATGTTTATGTAATACTTTTAATTATTTTTTTCTAGGAGATTTATGTATAATTAACTACATGGAGTGTTTGGTTTCTCCTCTGAAGCAGATCAAAAGAGGATTGATTTAGGTACAAGTGGCCCAGTGAGAACAAGGAGATAAGGTGCACTAACTCTTCCAGGCAATATCACAGAGAACAGAATTAACATGGACAGTCAAACATGATTTTTCACGTTTCATTGATATAACAGGTAAAACCTAATATGCAGCCGTGGTTTTCTAATTTAGATCTGAATTTTTACAAAGGTATGGACTGTATAAAGAAGGTAAATCAGGTCACCCTAGTCTCCCTTTTTCCCTAGTAAAAAGTACAAGAAAAGATTAATTCAGTAAATAAGAGACAATTTAAAACAAATAAATACACCACTTAATTACACTTCAGAATTCATTGTCCCAGCTGAGCTAGAAATAAGTTAATATAAAGCAACCATATGAATTTTGACTATCTTATCAGTCATGTTTTCTTAGGAGACAGGTATTTTACATGGGATGTCTCTATTGATACACTATCTCCAACAAAGAGCAGGATCTGGATTTTTAGATGAAGGAAACAGAAACTCGATAGTGAACATTTATTCCTATTCAAAGTGACTTGGTCAGCTCATGCCCTGAAGAGCGATGGTTTGTATTAGATAACAATAATTGGTTTTAGCAGGTCATTCTTTATTTTTTTTTTTTTTTTTTTTAATTTTCTTGCTAGGCAAAAGCATTCGATATATCCCAGTCTGACAGCAGACCTTAAACTGAAGTGTGGCCAAATTAAGTTTTATGCTTTGAAAATCTTGTTTATGGGATACAAGGAAAAGATTTTTTTTCTCTTAAATGAAAATGTGTAACAGACAGTAACTGCTTATAGCTCTCAACATAGAAATTGGCCCAACCATCAGAAATGTGAGTCATGGACAGGTTGGGTGTTTCACTGTACTATCATGCCATTGATTACAGTATTCAACTTTTATGTTCAGATGCCATTATGAAACAGCTATATGTTTTGAGAAATTGCTAATGTCGGGTGTATTTTGGTCTCGGTTTGCTAACAAAAATGCAGGAGAGTGAGAATGACAGCTGGGTAGGAGATTGTTACAGCTGAAATAACTTACTTGCAAATTTCTTTGGGCTTTTGATCTGTAGGAAAGCCCCTCTCTAAAGCAGAAGCAATTTCAAACACATTAACAGCAAGAGAGATTCAAAATGAGCAGTACTGAGACTCTAATCCATAAATTCAAAGCACAAGTATGTTTACGTGGAAATTCTGGCCCTGGATGGTACAAAAAAAAAAAAAAAGAAAAACTCAAATAATAACAAGAATATTTCATTCATAGTACAAATATGTTTATCAATATGTAAAATGTATTGCAACTAGAGTTTTGGAGAGAGCTCTTGGACCTAAGAAACATGGCTATTTATTTTCTGTTAAGAATTATAGGGACATCCCTCTGCCAAACCCCATAGCATTTGCTCTAAGAAGCTCAAGAGTTTGCCAGGACAACATCAAAATATGATTTTTATTTTTACTTCTGAACATACATACAATATACATATTCATAATTAACAGCAGCAAAATCCAGTATGAGTTACAGATGTGTGGCATTCTGTTTGTGACTTCTATCGCTGACACTTTTACTCTCAAAATGAAAATGTTGTGTTCCCATCAATACAGAACGTCTTTTATGCTTTGATAGTCCAGACATGGGGCTAAAATAGTAGCTGTCTCCTACCCTTCCCCTCCCATCCTCCATTTTCCTCTCCTCATCATCCCCCTGGAGAGAAAAATGAGGCAGAAACCTTGGTTTGGGCCATTTCAGTCAGAATGGTTATATCATATCACCATACACCTTACCACCAGGGTCAGATGTCAAACCCACAGCAAACCATAGGATTTTCTCTGTTAACTTAATTATTTTTTGGAATAGGCTCTGTGATTGGTGTTTACCTGCGCTTCTCATTTCTGTCCATATTTGAACTAGCACTAGCCCTTACCTGCACCGTTTGCTGGTGCAGGCACGCATGTGTACCTCCACGGTTCCTTTCCCATAGCCTGATCAGCTATGGGAAAGGTATGGGTCATTTACCATTTTACCATTATTACATTAGAATAATTACTATCCAGGTGCTTTAATGTGCTTGATGGAGGTTTTTTTAATAGAAACTGAAACATACCATCTGGTAAGGCTGTGGAGAAGGTTGTCCAGGACCCTTCAGCAGTTTGACATCTGAAAACATTATTTTCTTTTAGTAATCTGCCGGGTATGGATTTTCACAGCACTCACAATCTCAGCACTCACAATCAGGAAGCTAAAGTTGGCCATCATCATTTCAACTATGATTAATGTAGAGTTTTAGAATTATAATGTAAAATACAAATGAAAGTTTATTTAGACGACCACAAATAGCTTTTTTAATGAAAAATATATTGAAAGTAGTTTTGATTCAGAACTGAACAAATAAAACAAGGGACCTCTGATACAGTGGCCAAAAGTTTAAACTGATGATGCATTTGACACATGTGAATGATGCAAGGCTGCCTTACAAGTAAATCTAAGGGAGCTTGACCTAAAAAGTCAATTATTGTCTAGTGCTGAAAAGTACTTCAGTGGTTTTTTTATAGGGACCCAAACCAAGTTCTCATGTGTTTTTATCAAAGAAAGAGCAGAATTATTTCTGATATGCTGCTGAGCTTTCATTAAGTTTAAAATACTTGCACAGTATGCAACTTCTGCAGTCCTTTTTTCCAAAAGAACAAGCACCGCATGCTAGATGAAATATTAATTGATTTTTTTTTTTTCCTTTTACACATTTTTAGTAATGCAAGTCACTCTTGAGGAAAAAACTTAACTATAATGGCACATCATCCACAGACTCTGACTGAGCAGAGTATAATGAATGATTAAATGTGAAGGCTCACTACTATGCAGGAAAATTCAGCAAACCAAATGTTAAAAGCGATCCTCTTATTTTTGCAGATTTCTAATTAATAAATGAAAGCTGTAAGTCAAGTATTTCTTCAGCACAAAAAGCCCTTTGCAGTTCTTGGAAGACAGGAGAAAAAGAGAAGTCAGGACTTCAAATTTATTTGAAGTCTACACACCTCCAGGCAACGTGATAGTAGTGTTTGTACCCCCATCTATCTTGAAGCTGAACTAACTATCTGCTGACAACCCGAGGAACACGAAAGCCTCTGTCACTGAAGGTCTCTAAAATCCAAACAGACTTGGTGATGAGTTTGTTACTGGTGTAGCAGGGAGGTATGCACACAAGAAAGACTTGAGTATACCTGCAGTTTCAAAAGAAAACATGCCTTATAGTGCTGCTTAAGAAAACTCCCCAGTGAAATCGTTGCAAGGCTGGGCATAAGGAGATTTTTACAGGGAGGTTAGACAAAACAATTCATGTACCTCATAGCTGAGGACACCTAGAAGAGAGCACCAGGAGTCACACCCCTCCCCTCCACTGTAAATTGCTAGCAATTAGTCTGCTTTATTCAGAATCAATATTTTTTGTTAAGAATGAATATATAATGACTTTCAATGCTACTGTGTGATTTTTCTGCATTAATTCAATTGCAGAAAGAGATATATGATAAAATTTCCACTGTCATTCAAATATATCCTCTTCACTATTGTACCAAGGGTGACCAAGGATTTTAAATACAATGGCTCTATTACTTCCTGTTTTCTCTGAATTTCAGTTATTAAGGTTGGATATCTTCTACTCAATGACAGATATTTTTGTCTTTAGACTAGGATAAGACATTTTAGATTGTTTTCTGAAGATAATGTTTGGCATTTTTTACATTGCAACATCTAGTTTTACTCTTCAGATCTCATTCATAATCAACAACACTGTCTCTACAGTCGCAGGAATATTTTATACTTGAAAGTACCCAGTTTTTTTTCTTCTGGCCATCTGTCTACAACTGCTTACTCAAATCAGTGTAGCTGAGGTCATCTTACATTTCTTGTCTAAGGCTGTCAAATTTATTTTCAGCCTTGTCAAGTTCAGCCTTTGCTTTTTCTTTCTGTGCTAAGGGGACATTTAGTGTAAGTGTGCTTCTGCTGGCATTTCTTTTTCTGTCCCCCTTTTGACATATTGCTTTTTGTGCCATTTATTGCTCTGTGACCGTTCTTGGTTTTATTTTAAAACACAGACTATTTTCTTTCTCTTCTTCATTATGTCTCTTACAACCTCTAATGCAACCTTAAAACCCCTTACAGCAAAGCAGATAGTCATGGTATTTGGTTTGCTGTTCTTGTTTCATATGAACTGAACTCAGAAATCTAATTGGGGTATCTTGAAAAGAAAATTACGTAATTCTGGCTCAGGAGGAGAGAAAAGGTCTGTAACATCTCTCAATGCTACTATAATCTCTGATTATTCTTATATTTTGAACAACAAAAATATCACTAAGGAAAAAAATCCTGTTCTCTTAAGCATTATAGCTAGCATACTTAAAAACTCTCTAAGAAAAAAATAACCAAACCAACACTTTGTGCATCACGATGTATGTTTGTTTATGATCAAAATGCTTGTATTATGCCATTTGTGCTAGTTAGCTGCAGACAGACCGAGCATACTATCTATAGCACACTGGAAGTGACTCATTGCAATTTTTTCCTATACTGTGGATCCAAAATAAGGTTGGGCCCAGGTACCCCATTCGACTGCAATGACTACCACCCAGACTTGTGTGGTGCTTGGCTACTGCTCAGGTAACCCTTAAGGAGACAAGGTGGTTGCAGCTATTCAAGGCATGCAACAAATAACTGATCAGAGAGTACTTTGTTTACTCCTTCTTTCAGGGAATTTTTCAGGCACATCTTCCAGGATGTTATTTCGCCCTGAAAGTTTCAAATAGTGCATTCAACACAAAAGTACTAGCGTTTGGTAGACCTTATTAACCCCCTTGTGATAGATTTCAACAGCAGTTTTGTCCTTGTTGACAGAGTGAATTGTGCATATTGCTACATCTTTCTTTTTCAGTTTGTTTTCATAAAATAGTATTTTGAAACTTCATGACTGACCTTGAAAATATGGTTTTGCACTGAAGCATTTTTTTTGTCCCCCAAGGAGCTTTTGTCTCTACCCCGACAGACCATTCAAGAGATGAAAACGTGGAGGTGTTTCAAGCTGCTCCCTCCCTGGTTTACACTGCCAGCAAGGTCAGGTACCACTTACTGCCGATGCTGTTCCCATGAGAGACCGTGACATGGAGGAGGGACATCCAGGCAGCGGTGAGTTTTAGGGGTTTGAAGGCACAGTCCAGGCCTTGACTGCACCGAGGGGATCTGCCCTTGTTTCACCCCGCAGGGACCCTCACCCGCCATCTCCGTGCCTGTGGGCACCCACTGTCCCGTTCTTCCCCACTCCCTCATGGGAATAATGTGATTTCCTACAACTCTGGGAGACTGCCAAAGGTGGGGATGAAGAGTAGAGATGTACTGACAGGGGTGCAGGCAAGAGGACTGCACTGTTCCCAAAGGAAAGCAAAAACCGTGCAATGGCTTGATCAGGTGAACAGACTGCAAATCACTGCAGAGCAAGAGAGTGAAGGCTGGCAGGAAAGGGATGGCTTCGAAACGAGTCTGGTTTTTGCTTCTGATGCTACTCAGGTGCCATCTCCCAGTGCTGGGCAGACCCATGTTGAGCTGCTGCGTCGGCACAGCAGGCAGCTCCGGGCTTCTCTGACTGGGATCAGGGCAAGCGAGGCAGAGCCAGATGCCACCAAGAGCTACAAAATGAAAAAATTCAGGTGTTTTGCTCAGTTGTGCTTCCTTACGGGAGCTTAGGCTGTTGGGGTAGGGAAGGGAAGGCTGCGTGTGCAACCCAGAGCGCTCTCGTGATGGTCGACTTTGTGCTCTTTTCTTTGTAACCAGCACGAAGGCAGGGTGGTGGGGTGGTGCTCTCAGAGGCACGAGCCTCATCCCTAGTTCCTCCTTTGCTTGAGAGAACTGACGTCTACTGTCTTGCTTTCCTGAAATGGTATTTTGAATGTTCAGGTTCAAAGAGCCGGAAAGAAGAAAAGAGCCTGTGCGCGACTGTACCCTTGTGAGTCACCCAGGCCGGAGAATATGCAGGAACCCTGGGGGGTGGGTGACAGAAACCTGTGACTGTGACAGGGGCTGCTTCAGTGTTTTGCATCAGTCAAGAGCTTGAATGTAACTGATCAGCTGTCCAGGCAGCAGAGCCTGAACTTTAGGATTGCCTTCTCCCAGCTGAGTGCCCTAAAAACTGGATTGCTGGGTCCGATTCACATTTTCTTTTCCAAATAACCTTCTGGGGTTCTTTCTGGGGTGGTACAATGGCCGTAATGGGAGAGGAAAACCTCCTCTACTGGAATAATCTGTAGGGATTTGCACATTTTCCTGAGAGGAGGCTGCTAGTTTGAGGGGGATCAAGGTTCCTGCCCAAGGCCAGGAGGCCATCTGTGCCCACGTCAGTCCTTTCCCCTCCCAGGGCTGCAGGATCCCCCAGCTGCTGTTTCAGGGTGCTACGGGCACCCTGTGAGTTGGCTGTTCAGTCATTATGTGATGGGGATTTGGGTTTCTGTCTCATGTTTTTTAATGAATTGGAGGCTGCTACAGTATGTTCTCCTGCTGTCTTGATTGTCTCCTGAGAGACAATCTCAGTCCCCTGGGACTTGTGCTGTAGGGAAGATTGGCTTTTTAACTCTAGCCATGTTTATTTTTGCAACTAATATTGCTGAGAGACTGCTCCTTAGCCCTGAGGGTAAGTGGCACTCTTTTCCCTCTCTGCTTCAAAACAGGATAGCCAAGTCCCAATTGCCTGTTGGGAGCAACAGACATGTTCTCCTTTGAACTGTGTCCAAGCATTGTCTGTGAGCATTGTCATGGGGCAAAATTATGCTAAAGAGTATGCTAATGATTAAATAATATGGATAATTGTGGCCCAATGTCTTGATGCTGTTTAATATACTAGTATGGAGGTACTAGTAGCAGTGCGACTTAGCGGCTACTTTACTGGTATTTCATTGCTCCTGCTGATGTATCATGAAGACCATCACAGCAACTGTGATGACTTTTGTCAAAAAACAACAGCGCAGCATGTAGGTAATTTGAAATCAAAATATTTTCAAGTGATATGCTTTGGGGTGGAGAACAGACAAATCCAACTCTGGAAGAGCTGGAAACATATCTATCATTTTTGGAGGAGCTCCTGAAACTGCCTGAGGACAAGGGAAGTTTAAAACGTGTTGCACTTATGTTAATGCAAAACTGGACCTAATGGTTCTACGTCTCTTCGTTCACTTACTTTTAAATGAATTAAACTGTGGAAATCTTAGGATACTAGTTCATTTCCACCCAGTTCATGACATAACTTAGTTGAATTTGTAACTGTCCTGGTTTCAGCTGGGATAAAGTTAATTTTCTTCCTAATAGCTGGTACAGTGTGTTTTGAATGTAGTGTAAGAACAATGTTGATACCACACTGATGTTTTAGTTATTGTTAAGTAAAGTAGTGCTTATCCCGAGTCAAGGATTTTTCAGTTTCCCATGCTCTGCCAGCAAGCAGGTGTACAAGAAGGTGGGAGGGAGCAGAGCCAGGACAGGTGACCCAAACTAGCCAAAGGGACATTCCATACCATAGAACGTCATGCTCTGTATGGAAATGGGGTAGTTGGCTGAGAGGGGTGGATCGCTGCTCAGGCATCGGTCAGCAGGTGGTAAGCAATTGCATTCTGTATCACTTGCCTTTTCTTGGGTCTAATTTCTCTCTTTTCATGATATTCCTTTTCATTACAATTCTTTTCCTTATTATTGTATATTTTATTTTATTTTATTTATTAAACTGTTCTTATCTCAACCCATGAGTTTTACTTTTTTCCTGATTCTGTCCCCCATCCCACTGGGAGGGGGGAGGAGCGAGTGAGCGGCTGTATGGTGCTCAGTTGCTGGCTGGAGTTAAACCATGACAGTATCTTAATTATAGTCATATATGATCACTCACTGATCAACAGCTCATGATACTCTTTCGTTATAAGATAAAGCATTTTTGGGCTCACTACCTGTAGTTAAACTGCTGTAGATAGAATCAATGATATTTTACCTTCTTAGAAGAGAGGTTTGTAAGAGCCAGAAGGCCATGGAGTAGCACATCAACAAAACTAAATGGAAATTGTAGAAATTTGTTTCAGAAATTCAGTGGTGAATGTCAACCTGCATAAAGCTTTTAAAACTCTGTCCTCTTGGTAATTTCCTATTTTAACTAAAGAATGAGTGCTGGCACTGCTAATTCATTCTGAAGTCATTCTGATTTAATTTATTTAAATTAGTAAACAAACTCTCTAAGATATTCTTTCTGTGAATGTCACATCAGCTGGTTATGTTGATTATAATAATCACTTTGCTACACCATTGCAAACAGCTTCCTTTCCATCTGTTTATATATACGTCCACAAATTGATCTAGAGGGTAAAATTACGCAGTCCAGTGCTTGCTTGTTTCTGTGGAGACATTGATTTTTCATAGATTCACTAGAAAGCACTGAGCCCACCTGTGGCATTTAAAATACCTAATGAATGTTGTGCTAATGAGTGAAATGCTACTCACTTACTTAGGCTTCTGCCAGACACAGAGCCTCAGATCTTCAAAATTTGTAGTAATTTCTGTCAGAGCTGACAACAGCCTTTTTCTGTTGATCTGCTATTTTTGCCATCCTTTAGACATCTGCAGGTTTCTCAGGTGTGTGAAAACCAGTCTCCAAAATAAGAGGGCATAGATCAGCCATGAGCAGAATGTGCCGCTGTCTCAAACCGTGTTCTTGGAGCACATGGATCAAGAACCAATTTATGGATGGTGATTTATTTCATACCTTTGTCAAAAGGAATATTTTGGAGCCTGAGCAAATTTTGTGTAGGCAATCCTGAAATTTATAGATACAGGTGAGATGAATTTTCACACATCTTTCAGTATAATTAAGAATCCAATACACAGTTCATCATTCAGAGATATTCTGGGGATTCATAGTTCTCCCTGGAATTTGCTGGTTTTCCAAACAGCCTTTTCTGCCATAATTCTGTTCTGGGAGTGTACTCTTTATTGTCAGTATGTAATGAAATGTGTAAATAATGCAAATCTGCGGTGACAAGTTAAAGTCTTTTCTTGCAGACGCTTGAGGCCAAGTCAGATACCTTTCCGCTTTTCAAAAATATGACCAAAGAGACCTGATGTAATAAATACACTTTCATCGAGCGAATGGGAGGTATGACCCTCCTGCAAATGAATAAGCATCTGGTTTAGAATATTTATACATTTGATTTTCCATAGTCATCATATCCTTCCTCCCCTCCTGTTTCATTCTGCAGTTCTGAAAGATCTGCCAGTGGTTCCTCAGTCATTACCTTAAAACTTCCTCTAGTGAGAGCCTGCTCAATGGGTGCCCCTCCACAAGCTTCTCCTGTGTGTTTGCCTTGAGATGGAAGGTTTTCACCCTGTTCTCTCAGCCCTGATTGTCCCGCATCTGCAGAATCTCCCCAGGGACTCTTGCAGTCATTTTGCAGTTGTACAAAGTTGGCAATTGACCTTTCTTTCTAAACCAGGGCAAAGGCAATCATTATTCCACAGGAGATAAGAATGCGTGTACCGAACCACATGTTCACAGTGTTATGTCACTCCCATGTTTCTACTTGTACAAAGCTCAGAACTTTGCTATTGTTTTGAGCTGTTTATTTCCAGGAATGCGAGCCAAAATTGTACAAGACCTGATTGTTACTGGACATGACATGTTTTTATACCTGGAAAAATGTGTTTAGTGGATGGTTTTTAAACCTCTTGCAGAGCCCTTCTGTGTCCAGAACACAGTCCTACTTCTCACTTACCTCTTAGCTATATGAGCTGGTGACAAGCACTATTAAACTGGAACATCAGTGCTTTTTCTTCCTACTGGCAAAGGCTCAACATGCTGATGAAAATGAGTCAGGCTGGCTTATCTCTAGAAGGGAGAAAGTGTTAAATAAAACATCTTCCATTTCTGAAAGGACAAAGTATTTCCCATGTTGCTTTATAGGGAAACCAGTCCATTGGTGTTCACCGGACGATCTTCAACAGTAACTTTAGATATCAGTTAAAAATAACGTATTTCGTATGGTCAGAAGAATCAGGCGAAGGCAAAATAATGTAAGCATATTCCAAGACTGATTTCTCAATCCATTTAATTACTTTTTTATAAAATTCAGGACTTTTTAAAACTTACTGCATTTCAGGTATGTTCTGGCAGTATTTATTAGTGAAAAAACATTAACAAAATACATAGGGATGGTACTATATGTCAGTATCTTTGCACAAGAGACAACTTGATTAGCTTCACATTTTCTTTCTTTTTTTTTTTTTAAATTAATGTCATAGCAGAATTTCCTGGCTAATATCTAGAACTAAGTCCTGTATTATAACCTTTGTTGTATCTTTACTACAGATTTTTTTAATCTAGGTACAGAATGGGGCACAATGGAGACTGATTATTAGACTGATTAGCTCTGTTTCCTATACTCTGAAATCAAACATCCATCAGAGTATCACAAGTGTCTTTGATGTTGGGTCAAATTAAATCTAGTGGTGTGGTGATGCTTCTGTTTCTCAGGCTTACTCCTGCTCATGTTATCTCTGTTTTCATTGTCTGAAGGCTGGATCATTGGCTAAGTGCAGTAAATTAAAATTGCAGTGGTACATTTGTAAAGTGAATTAAGTCAGTCAGGATAATGAAACTACTGTTCTACATAATTCTACATCCACACCTTCAACTGAATGATACCACTGATTTTTTTACTTTAGGTGGTAATCTCATGTGTGGTAATCTCGTAACCTAGGGTGCTATAATGTAATCTGGAGTTTAGATGTGAGAAATGCATTCTTCTTAGTATCAAAAACTTGAAAGAGACTTGCATCATGACCAAACTTCACCTTTTTGTTTGAAATGTCTTTTAGCACAGAGGTTTGTTCAGAATACTTTAATGGCTGAAAGATGTAATAGTGAGATTAACAGCTCTCACCAATTGCCTTTCTTCTCTCCAAAATACAAATTACAGGGATTAACAATCCTTCAAGGCACATCATGGTTAGTCTCATAAAGTGCTCCTAGCTCAGCTCTGTCACAGTTTAACTTCCATGAATGCTTTGCACTGTGAACGGATCACTAGGTTTTCTAGTACTGAGAGCAGCACTTACTGAAACATGCAACTAGTTAGCCCAAAAATGGCACTGGCAATTTGCAATTATGAATTTGTAAAACTAAATAATTCATTGTCAAGGTATTACCAAAACACCTGAACATAAAACATCTATCATTTGAAAAGCTGAATAATAGTCGAAGCCTAAAATTTTTCCAGGTAAATTAATAGTTTATATTCCAACGCTGTGCTCAGAGTGTTGACGTTATTAACATGTTACACATGCACACAGTGCTATTATCTGTTGCCTTAGTAACCATATATATTACATTGGTAACATAGCAACATAAATGAACATGCATGACTGAAGAATCTAAAACAAATATATAAATAAGTGGAGAGAGTCAGGTCTGAAGGAAAAACATTTTTTGTGCATCAACAAGAACTGAATTTTGGGCTTCCAGGAACTATTTCAGGAAAAACAAAACATTTTTTTTCTCCATGTATGTGCCCCCTAAATTGATTTCATAGTTGGAATTGCAGATTTTTAATGCAATTATTTTCCTCATTCATCACCTGTCCCTCTTCCTTCTAGGATGACAGTGCATCACTAAAAGGTAAAGTTTCCTGATTGCTTTCTAAAGAAACAGTATGGAAAAATCATTGGAACAAAATAGCCAAGCTATATTTTAGCAATTTTATCTATGGTTTTTGGTTTCCTAATAGTCAAACTGCAGTATCAGGATGGTGGAAGAGAACCACATCAGAGGGGGATAGCCCATGGAAGCCTGGCTTTACAAAGTCTTAGATAACTTAAGTCAGTTTTAGGTGCTGGTGATAACATAACAAGACAAAATAAATTGCTATCTACAGAATATGAACTTGTATTTCCACAATACTGCGCACTTGAGCTTTGTGGTGTGATTTACGAACAGTGCATGACTTAGGCATGGACAGATCTCTGTGAGCTGTTTGTTATTTTAAAGACTTGGGACTAGAGTCGGGAAATCATCTCTGTTTAGGACCATGCAAATTAAATTTTGCAAATTCAATATTACTCAAGCATATGCTTAAAGCTTAATGCATTCTTAAATGCTGATCAGAATAGCGATGAACTTAGGAATACGGGGATATCACTTTATGAACCAGGGCCAGAGACAAGAGAACTTAAGTGCGAGTCCTCTGCTCTTCTGTACAACTGTTCTCATTGGTGTTATTAATGCTTTATGCCACAAGCTCACATGTCCTGTCCATGTGAGGCTGTCTAAATGAGGAAGATTAGAAGACTCGAAATAGCATGCAAAAGCCTAAGGAATGGTAAAATAACTGTGCTAGCCCACTGCTTATGCAAATTTTTATTGCTCAGTATTTTAGTGATTTAATTTCTGTATGTGTAAACCTCACTGGCTTTCTTTTGTTCCTCATGAGATCACTGTTATGGAGCTGTTCTTTATTAAAGTCAAGCAAATTTCCATCTGTGTAAAATTACACATTCAAGTAGGTGTGAATTCCAAAGGAAATTACTTACTTTTACTGCAGTCCCCTTTTGACACAATGTTCTCATTTAATTCTCTTCACTCTCTATTTTAATTCTTGATGCTGAGTGGGGTTATATGTGTGGTAGAGACAATATGTGAAACTTGTTATTTGGGTAGCTGTGAAAAGTACCTATGTAGCTACATCCAATTTTAACTTTACTAGAAAAAGAATGTGTATGACTACAAAGTCCTTTTGGACTTTTCATACAACTTCTATTTCAGTATTAATATTCTCAATTCTTTACATTTTTTGTTGAATCTTTGTTTCATACGTATAAGCATATTGGCTCTGAGGTATCATAGAAACTCCTCAGCTTCTCCTCCTGTATTAGGTCTGTGGTTGCCATGGCCTCTGCTGACTGTGGCCATAGCAGCCAGAGAAATAAAAGACAAACAGTTTGTGCTATGCAGACACATTCTCACTGTATGCCCCATTTTTATAAATTAATGCTGATAATTGAACTTTGGAGTCTTTGCTCAGCTCTCCGCCCTGACTTCAGCTGGCGTACCATGTTTTCTCAATGTGTGCAGTTCACTGCAGCTCTGTTGAGTCAGGAGATACTGACCTTAGCGGGGGCAGACTCTGGAGCCAGGAACATGCCAGTGCCACAGTGAATTCAAGGAGAGCTGCTTTTACATCCAGTCCTGAGAAGGAGAAATTAGTTTCTGAGCTTTGCAGAACACTGCAGAAGCTTGCATTGCTCAGCCGTGTTTCCTTAAAAGTTCTCTGTTATTTAAGAAATTGCCATTGCCATTGCCATAAAGGTAAGAAAAGGGTGTTTTGATCATAATGAATCTTAGCCCAAATTGTTTGGAAAACCTTATAGCCCATCCTGGCTTGTAAAAGCTAATGATGAGTTATGCTCTGGGACAGGACCCATTACCTGTGTGAACTTCACAAGATGAGGTGAAGCCACCTGGCTCTTAGAGATATGTTAATGTTTAAACTGCTACTCAGAAACCTTCTTCTCACACCAAAGAGCATTGGTCAGGCAGTTAATACTGAATACCTCATTTTTAGAAAAGTAAACTACTGATACAATATAGCTGCCTAACACCAGGGGCATCATCCTTTACGAGGTTACTTTCACATCCTCCTGTATTGTATGGTGATTGACAAGGAACAGAGATAACAAAGTTAGAGCAATGCAAACTGGGTTTCTGCCTTTCCTTGGTATCCTTCAAGCCATGCCTTCTGTCACTTTTTGAAATGAGCATGATTCCTGCCTGTACATCTTTCAGATTCACAAAATGGTGCCTGCATAGGGAGTAAAAGCAAAAACTTTTCAGGCTGTAGATTGTAAAGGTATACGATGGTACAAACAGCTATTTCACTGAAGCTCATCTTAAATGTCTGAAAACCTGACCTTCCATTACGTGTCTGTCCTGCTAGGAGCATCCTACCACTTTATGACATCCTCAGTGTCTCCTGTAAACAATAATTTGTTTTTAAACAAGGCAAGATTCGTATAGCTTTCTCAACATGTCTGACCTCAGCTCAGCACTACAGCCTAGCTGTTAGAGAGGAGCTTTTCTAGCAGTCCCACAGTCTGAAAGAAGAAAAATTTTGGCTCTGCTAGTCTTAGTAGTGCAGCCTCAGGCCAAGAAGAATTTAGCTGCTTTTTGGTAGCTACATGTCTGTCCCTTAGATAAATCTATAATCGGGGTATGGCTGACTTCAGGGACTTCCAGCACAACCCTTAAGCAAAACTATTTTATTTTAGCTACATGAGGAGAGAACAGTCCCCGTTAAAATACATCACATAGGTCCAGCCTGTCAATCTGCTGTACCATGTGTATGCAGAGATGTTAAGAAAACAAACCCATGTACAATATGGTCATTGGGATTTTTTTTTTGCGAATAAGATGAAACTGAAAAGAGTTTTCAGCAGAGTTTCAGAATTGAAGATTGTATTACTACAGGTTTCTGCTCATTTGAGTATTCTCTATTCTGTTCAGAGATGAGGGTTTAACATCTGTACATAGCTGAGTATTACTGACTGTCATAGCCGTATTCAACTAAAGGAAGGAAACAAAGTGGGAAATTTTCACAAGATGGTAGCTAGCAGCTCTGAGTAGCAGCTACAGCATCAGTGAAAGATGAATAGTGGTGTCATGACTGGTAAGTTCATTAAATGATAGATGGTTATATAGGACTTGAAAGAGGTGGGTTCAGTTCATCCTTTCTATGTGACCTTATGCAAGCCGGGGAAGCTTCTAGCAGCTTCTCACAGGAGCCAGCCCTGCGGCCCCTCCCCTGCTACCAAAACACCCCGTGCCACACAAACCCATAACACTGATCTTTGTTAACAATTCGTAAGAGCATATCTACTGAAGTCTGCTGTAACTAGCCACAATTTATTTACTAGATACATTGGATCATTTCTGATATGCTTAATATTAAACATCAAGTACTATTTCAGCAGAAAACAGACTTTTCTTGCCAAATAATGTTCTACCAAGGAACGTATGACAATTTAAGATGTTATGGGTCCAGTGGATATCACTATAACAATGTGTATCCACCTCCATAACTAATTAGATGGCCGTGAATTAGTAAGATTACTAGGGATTGGGTTATATGATTGTATTTCTTAGTGTATGATTTCTATAAATTCATTTGCATTTGTAAGGGCTCTTGTGGATATCAAAGCCTTTAAAATGGCAAAGTTAATCTCGAATTTGACTGCAAGGTGACTTGCTCTTTTTTTTTTTAAGCCTGATACTCTGTTAACATCAGGGAACTGTCCTTATTGTTACTAAATTGGCTCTTTTCAAGCCATATTACATCTCCAATTTCCATCTATTTATGAAGAGAAGCCAAGGGAAGTCTGTTTAATGTTACGGTGTTGTAAGGCAGAGCTCCCAGCTTGTGCCTAGGCAATCCATTGACTCACAGCCATGATGGCTGAAGCAGAAGGTCAGATCCGATGCTGCAAGGGATTAGAATCAGAATTTATGAATATTGTGATCTATGTGTGTATCTCATTGAAAGCTGGGATCTTAGCCTGTGCATTTGCTACCTTAGAGATCCCAAATGTCTAGGCACCATTTGAACTAATTTCTCCAGATGAATTTCATTTTTGCACTGTCTGAGTGTATGTGTGGCTCTTAGTCACATGCCAAAGCCCTACACCAAACACTGTTGCAGTTCACTCAGAAGTGAAAATGAATGATTTCGTGCTTAGAACATACAAATGATGTACTCAGCTTCAAGATAAAGAAAAGCTTCTGGCTATGTTTTATATTATTATTATAAATGGAAAATGAAATTGAACTTAAAATAGACAGTACAGCCTTTCAGACATCTTGCTGTACTCTACCACTGAAACACTTAGTGTTCATAACATTTGATTAGGAAAACAGTATTGGGTTTGACATGCTACTTACAGTGTTAGAAGGATCTCCCTGGAACATACCTAAGGAAACAGGATATTGCCAATCTCTTTTAATGCCACTTAATAAAAGAAAATTGTCTGGTGTTTTGGGCACCAGAGATGCATCAATACAGATGCCACTACAGAATAAGCTGTCATTCATTATCACTAGCTTTAATCTATTTTATTAATGAAATCATTAGTTATTTTCATGTCAGCTGAGACAGATCTATGGCAACCTTTATTATTTGGCATTGATCAGGAGAGTGTTCATGTCCCAGAAGTTGATGAGTAATGAGATCACCTTCTAAAAATTCTGGGTATTGCTAAGAGCAACAAGGTATGTCAAATTCTTAATAGGCACTTGTAACATCTGGAAAAAAAAGAAAAGCAAATAGAAAACGAAGTAAAATACACAGACAAGTTTGGAAGAAGATGTTATTTCCCACTGTAGTTTATGTTCTTTGCTATAAATGTTCATGTGTTTCAAATATTATGCTATGAACTTGGAGTAAGCCTGAATATACCATGACTTGTGAATCCCTCAGTCTGAATGACTATGCAGTCCCTATTGGAGTAAGTTAGTAAAAGAGCTGGTACCTGAGAAGTTGGAGCAGAGAATGAGTGAAAGAGCAGAAAACATAGCCATGTGTTTCCAAACTGTTTGCATATCTTTACTACTAGCTGTTTTTATGAAAAATAGAATACATGGTCTCCCAAGCAACATTATGTACAAAGATGACTGCTTCTCAGCACATGATGACTGTGTATGTTGACCTTTACAGATGTACTGCTCTTGCAGTGGTTGGAAATTCTGTGTGCCCGTGAGATACTTTCTCTTGGAAGACATGCTTGGAATGACATAGAAAGGTACAAACTCTGTCTAGAAACATATAGCTTGAGACACAATAAATAGATGTCTGTATAAGTTGTAACACAGAAGAAAGAATGGTAATACATAAGAAAAAAAGGAATTTGTATCAGTTATTCACCTCTAGCATACTTTATTAAATTGTTATAGGCATTTGTGAGAGTTATCTTCAACTGATCTATGTTTGAAGCATAGATAATTCCTTCAAAATGAGCAGGAATGGGCCTCCTGGGGAGACATAAAGGAGAACAAAAGTGAGCTAGAAGTTTTCCTAAAAATTCCCAGGATGTCCGTGGGAATAATGGAAGTAATATGTTAGTACAGCAGTAACAGTGAATGTGGCAAAAGAAGTGGAAGCCTACCATTGGATGCATCATGAAGGATTATGGTGGGGTTTTTTTAATGAAGGAAAACAGCTTTGAGAGCATAAATAGCTTTTTCTGCATTTTTGATGCTCTAATCCTGTGATAAGAAATGCCAGTGTCAGAAGGACTGAGAGTTTTAATCCACAGGATTTAAAGTGTTATCAGTTAAGTTTTATAAACTCTGCACTGGCTTTTAGCAAACACCCTGAAGTGCAGTGTAAGAGAATTTCTGGAGGTGCTCAAAAGGTTGCCTTTCCTTGTTTACCCCAGCTTTCAAGCGGACTGTGGAAATTTATAACCCTCATGACGGCAGCTTGCTCATAGTCCATCTCCACCATCTGGTTTATATCTGGGGAGGCTGCTTTGTAGAGTTCCACTTCTCCTGGACACTTTAAGAAGAAATGCGATCAAAAGACAGTTGGAAGAAGTCACTGACCCTTGAATTATTCCAAATTATTCTGAACTCAGGAACCAGAACTCTTCCCTTGCTTTTGCATTAATGAGTGTAAGTTCCCGAGCTTTCCTTCTCTGTTGTTTACATACATGAATTACTTCTTTGCCTTCTTCTCCAGGAGAAAAAATAAAAGTGAATCAGCAAGAAGCTTCCCTAAAACTTGTATATAAATTAAAATTTACAGGCATATCTACTGCATGGAATGCTCTGCTTTTCAATTTTCTGGACCCCCCCCCCCGCCTTTTCTTTGCTGTGCTTAACCTGCTTTGGCAAAAAAACAACCAACCAACCAACCAACCAAAAAAACGGTGCTCTCTGCACTACAGGAGTTAAATTACCATCTCAATCTCAGAATTATAAGATTTTTTTACAAAAATAGTCTTTTTTTCTTTTTTTGTTCTTTGTGGGCAGAGGTGAAAACTGACCCACACAAATGTTGAATTGTGTTAAATATTATTTATATGTTACTCTTTCAAATGCCAAGTGAAAAAGCTTTAGTCTTCCATACACTTCACATTACTTTATGTAATTGCTTTTTTGTTCTAAGCAACCATCAGAACATTAAAAAATTAGTAGGCTTTTTCATGTATTTTCACATCAAACTGCCAATTTCATTAATTTTCACATTTCACTGACTGGTACCTCTCGGCAGTAAAATGACACAAATTTATGATTACCTTTTTATGGGATACTATTAACAAAGCTGTTCTGTTTCATGGGTCCCTTACTATTAACTCAAATAAGGCAATGGAGTCAAATTTCACCTTGTTTGACAGGTTACTCTTTCTTGTATGCATTTTTATTCATACTGGAAGAAGTAGAAGTCTAAGGGGTGTGAACTTTGGAAGAGCAAATATAACTCATATTTACATATTCTAAATGTAAGTGAGTTATACCTGTTTGTTTCATGAAGGTTCCTAACAGAGGGTTAGGGGTCTTTTACTGCAGAGTTAAATACAGCTTCAAGCTTTTCTTAGGACATGTAGCCAAGGCTACGCTGCCTGGCACACAGATAAAGTCATACCTGTACAAAGGAGCCAGAGAAAGCTGGATATGTTTCCAGTGACTTAATTTCTGTTGTGCCGTCAGCTACCGAAATTCTTATTTCTGCACCATATGGGCCCACGCAGACTTTTGACATTGCATAACCTAAGTGAAAGACGATAGGATAGTATTGTGCTTTGCCCAGCAATTTATCACATGCTTAATGGTGAATCTGAGGTTAATCGCTTAGCTCCTCCTCATTCTGCAGAGGAGTTTCTCCAATGCTATCAGCACTAACTGGCGATTGAATGTGTTGGCTCAGCTGTGCCCTGCCCGGTCCCTAAGCAGGGAAGAAGACAGGCTCACAGGTAATACCCCTGCCTTGCCTCGCTCCTTGCTCAGGCTGGCCATGCTATGAAGAAATTAAGAGCTGGCTTGGGCCTCATTCCCCTGCAGCGAAGTGCCTGGTCTTGCCTGGAAGCAGGTAGAGTAAAACACTTTAAATGCATGTCACAGACAAGGCTGGAAAAAAGGGTAGAAGAGTCAATGCTGCTGTAATTATTCTAGTAATAGTGCCAGCAGTGGAGGCAGGCACAGACATTGAAAGTGCGATTATGGCAGTGACTGTGGTGATAACAAAGGCAGCGCAACAGCAGGCACATGCTTGTCTTTTTCCTTCCTTTAAACTGAGCCATCAAAAGAAAGAAATAGCAATATTTTTAAGGAGAAGAAAAAAGTATTTTGATTTTAATCACACATCCCCTTGCTCTTTCCCCTTCCTTAAAATACACCACTGGGCAGAAAATGATGTTAAAACTAGAGAGGCTCCGTCCTCTTAGGTAACACTGCCCATACAGAAAATTCCACAGAAATCAATAGCATGGGGAAACACGGAAAACTTTATGTAGTTAACCCAATTGTATCTTATGTTTTTAAGGAGTTTACCATGCTCAGTCAATTCACTGCCTTGATTTGGGTGAGACAGGCACATGGAATGAGGCAGTCTTTGGCCATTAATATGTTGGGTCTGTGTTTATGGCTAGCTCACTTCGGGATTTTTCTTTTAACCACTTTCTCTAGCTTGCCTGTTTGCTGTTTTAGATTGAGCTGTGGGGTCCTAAAATGGTTATTCCTTGGAGGGCAAACAGACCTTGGGAAGAGGAATACTTAAAGTCCAAAAGCTCAAAGGAAGAGTAGGAAAATATGCAAACACTTCCTATGTTCATATTGTGGAATTACTCAGAGTGAGATCTGATGTCAAAACATGCCACAATCAGCCTCAGCAGTTTACCACAGGCCTGCTTCTGCCTGAAGTTGAACATTAAGGGCAGGACCACTGTTTTCACTGGGCATTGTTGTTATAGTAGAAACTCTTTAGTAAGGGATTGGTACTTTGAAGCAGCTACTTTTGTACTTGGGAGGGAGGTTAGATAAGAGAATTTGATTTTTCTAGGAAATGTGTTTTAAGAGCTGGCAGATCATTTTCCCAGTTAAACTTTGGTTTTTTTTTTTTTTTTTTTTTTTTTTTTAAGCTGAAGAACTGCTTTCCATCTGCATGAAAGAGGTAACAGTCTGATTGATTTTCATTAACTATGGAAGAACTTGCAGCTTCCTTAAGAAGGCAAGAGAGAAGTTACATCTGAGCATCTGTTATAAATAGCAGCTGAAAAGCAAGGCCCTGGCAAGCTGTGGAGAAGGAGAAATGTAGCAACCTGTCTGGGGCAGCACATGGTCATTGTAAATGCAGCTGGTAGAAAAATGTAAGTGAGATTGATCATTTTCAAGTAGTTTGACATGAAAGTTTAATGAGAGACGTTTGTGACTGCTTTATTAAATATCTTAGCACCTTGAAAGAGTTCAGCGTGACTTGTTGGCTTTGATGATTAAGACTGTACCTGTGGTAATGATGGGCCTCCAGATCTCAATCTCTTTCTGTGGATTTTGCTAAGTCTGATCTCTCCAGCAGATCTCTAACATAAATGTGGTTTGTGGCTAAAACGTAGAGTGTTCAAGAATCCTGTGAGCCTGGAGTTTGTCCTTCTTGGGACGTCTGCAAGTCCTCGTGAGCATGTGTTTTGGGTCTGTGTGGCGGTGTTTTGGTAGCGGGGGAGGGGCTAATCATACATCACTCATTTTGTATATTTGTTTATTAGTACTATTGTTATTATTGTACTTTGTCTCCTTGTGTTCTCCCAGTAAACTGTCCTCATCTCAACCCATGAGGTTCTACCTTCTTTTTTTTCCTCCTTTCTCATTCTCCTCCCCATCCCACCGGAGGGGGGGAGGAGTGAGTGAGTGGCCTCGTGGTGCTTTATTGCCAGCTGGGCTTAAACCACGTCAGCATGACCAACTTTGGAGAAGTGGACAGTTCTAACTGAAATTTGGTTGCAAATATAGTCTGAATTGCTTTTAGGACTTTCTTTCTCCATCAAAGGAAACTTACAGGTAAACAGCAATTCAGGATACTAAAGGAGATGTTTTCCAGTAGTTAAGACTATTAATCATATGGATATTTATCTCTATTTTGGAACATGAATCTTCATTAACTTTTAGGATTTCCATGCAAGTGAACTAATTTTTATGATTCTGTTGTTTAATGTTAAATTCAATAAGGTTGCCTATATCATAGTTTTTAAGGAGTATCTGAAAAATGTGCAGTAAGAGTAGGATAAGCCAATTTTAATTCCTGACATTTTTTAAACTAATAGAGTAGTTTGAATCTTGCATTTTTCTCCCAGAGATTTTTGTCTAAGTTTCCTGTGATTTTTGTACAACAGGGAATCTAATTTAAAAATCACTTGGTAAGAAGAGTGGGAGGAAAATATGTCATTCTTATTCTGTTTAAAATTCTCTTTATTTTTAATAGCACAAAAGATAAATTGGCAGAAATAGGAGGAAAAGGAAATATACACAGCAATTTTACAAGAAAAAGTAATGCAAATAAGGTGAACAATTATAAATCTATTGTTAAAGACTCCCTCCATGAGAGTCGTATGTGATAGAAACACAAACCTGTTCCAGTAACAGAGAATAATCAAGTAAGGATTATACTTCCTGGCATCATCCAGTGACTGGGTAGATCAATGTAACTGTGATTAATTCACTAAGGTAAATTAGAAGTAGTAAATGTTTAAGTGTTACAATTCATCAGCATTAATCATACGATAATTTGAAATTAATGGCAAAATCAGCAGATTTGACAAACTGTCATCCTTTGTGTCAAATAGTAACCTTTCCCCAGAATTGCAGTACTTTAACTAGTGTTATACTTTTAAAATGTATAAACAAATGCCCAGAAAATTTTATTTTAAGATCAGTGTTTTTATTTACAGCATGCTTTCTACTGAAGGCACTGTGCTGCACTTCTTATGAACATTACAGCTAGCCCTGGGCTGCAAGAGATTGAAGGTAACACAGGCACTTTCAGAGCTGAACTTCAGACACCAGAGAGACCTGGTATTTGGTCTGCTCAGTCTCCCCTCTGCATGTTCCTCTTTTTCAGAACCTTGACATGAGGTGCCGATGTGCAACTTCATTTTTCATCTCTTCAGACATCTCAACATGAAATCTGTATTATGAAATTCCAGAGATTGACATCTGGGTCCGAAGTCCCATACTTCCAAAAAAGGTGCCAGAATTCAGGAAATTCCTGAGTTCAGTAGGCTAAGGTGACATAAGCACCGTCAGGACTTTGAAAGTACGTGTGAAGAGGGCGATGAGGTATGGGAGAGGGAGAAAGACAATTAGCTATGGTTGGTACCCAAAGCTGGACCTTGGCTGTGAGGATTTAGGGTCTAGATAATCATCCCGTCTCCCTGGAGGAGGTAAGCAGTGGCCCAGAGTTTTGCAAAACTAACTGGAGTAGTCTGTGTAAGCAGAAAGTAGTCCCAGGACGTTAGTTCAGCCACTCCTTTATTTCAGGGTGTGCAGAAGAAGGATCAGCCTAATGTGGGATTAAATGGTTAAGCTGTTCGTGTTGCATAAATGAGAGGTAAGTGACTGATAGAATTATTCCGAGAATGTTGATTGAATAGGACTTTTCTGTGATGAAAAAACAAACATGTACCTTGAACAAAATATCTGGTTGCTCTAAAGGAAAATGAAAAGCACTTGCTGTAATTAGCAGAGGGTAGATGCTTGTTGACGTCCTTTTTTGTAATGTGGGCAGGTTTGACCCATCAACACTCTTAAAGAGGCTCTTGCTGCAAAGAGATGGGATTCTGGTATTTGTTGTCTGTCTTTCTGCTCATTCAACCACATTTTGAGACTTCATAGAGAGCACTTCATGGTAAAAATATAGCTGTGAACATTCACTCTCTTTCCTTGACCTGGTTTTATATTGGTTAAGTGAGGGTTAGGGCTTGCACTGCATCTGGAGCAGGCCAGAAGGAGTTCACCTTGGTAGTAAATCTTGCAGAAGTAGCTGATTACAGTAGCTTTCTATAAATAACCTTGTGTTACATGCTAGACAGGATGACTGTTGCACACGTTCGTGAGAAGCATACCTTTCGCTCTCTTAAATGAATGAAATCTATGGAGAGGGGCACTTATATGAGTTCAAAAGAAAAAGCATGGGTAAATTATAACTTATGCAGAAATCTCTAAATAACGTCTACAGAAAACTAAATCAAGATGTTCATGGACATAAAATTTTACTGTACAAAAAGTAATAAGATAGAGTTCTGAGCATGTCATGCTGTGGATCAAAAATCTTCTGGTGTTATTGGTTCTAAAAAAAAAAAAAAAAAGACTTTAGGAGAAATATGCATAAAAGCCCACTACCTTAAAGGGTTTTTGTCTTGAGTAGTATTGGTGCTCATAACTTGTCTTCAGTAAAGGTTGTATTGTAGATGCTGCTCTGAGTATTTTCTTTGTCCATGTCCCCCAAAAGAAAGGGGTGTTACTTTTCATCAAGGCTGATTGCTGACCCCAGATTACATTTGTGACTACCATGTGCAGTCAGCCTAAAACAGGAAGTTCCCTATAATATTTTAGATATTGAAATGAGCGTCTGTTTTTAGAATACTATTCCTGACTCCAAAGGAGCGGTTGTTTTTCTTCTTTTAAATAGAACTCATGTTATTAATCCAATGCATCTCCTCCTTCCTCCTTTTTTTCTCAAGCTCTTACACCTCCTTTCTTGCTGGCTGCAGAACTGCAGAATGCTGAATTCTGCCTGTGCTTTCTTGGCGCAGTGTCACTGGTTTCCACACAAAGGGATCTGGTCCAACCTTTAGAGGAAAAGGCAGCCTAGATAAGATCATCTAGCACTCTGTCCAGTTGTGTCCTGAAAACCCCCAGTGATGGGGACTCCACCACATCCCTGGAGAGGTTGTTCTAGTGATCAATTGTTCTCACTGTGAAAAATTTCTTTCTTATATCAAGATGAAACCTCTTCAGATGCGACTTGCACCCGTTGCCCCTTGTCCTCGCCATGTGTAGGGTACAGCGTTCGGAAGATCTCGCGATGTCACGGAAAGGTAGAAGGCTAGTCGTCGCCTCCCTATGACGTATCAGTGATCCCACCTACTGTTGTTAGTATAAAAGGAATTAACTGCGCAATAAAGGGCGGAGTTTGGCACTCACAACTTGTGTGCTATCTGTCTCTTCCCTGGTCCGGGCCGACCAGTGATCTAATCGCGGCACCTTGATATGTAGCACTGCTACACCATGTGGCTCCATCCTCTTCGTAACTAGCCTTTAAGTACTGGAATGTTGTGATGACATCCCCTCTGAACCTTCTCTTCTCCAGGGAGAAAAGACCTAGTTCCTTCAGTCTTTCCTCACAAGGCAGGTTCTCCAACCCTTTGATTATCTTCATAGCCCTTCTTTAGACCCTCTCTAGCCTGTCTGTGCCTTTCTTGATTGTGGGGACCAGAGCTGGACAAAGTACTCCAGGTACGGCCTGACAAGTGCTGAGCAGAGTGGGATGATCGCGTCTCTATCTCTGCTAGTAATGCCCCTGTGAATGCAGCCCAGGATCTGGTTGGCCTTCATTACTCCTGTGGTGCACTGCTGAATCATGTTCAGCTTGTTGTCCACCAGGACCCCCGGGTCCCTTTCAGCAAGGCTGCTTCCCAGTCACACAGATCTGAGACTGTAGTGGACTCTTTGGTTATTTTGTCCGAGGTGCAGAACCTTGCACTTTTCTTTGTTAAACTTCATATTGTTCTTGCTAGCCCACTCTTCCAGCCTGTCCAGGTCTCTGTAACAGATGCACATCCTACATGCATTGCACAAACATATTGGCATTTCTTTGAGCATGCTGGAGTCAATCTGTTCTATTTGTCTGGGAGAAGATAAACTACCTTCACCACTTGAAAATTCATAGGAAAAGAGTTTTGTAATTTGTAACTTTTATCCACCAATGGCAATTAATTATTGGATTGTTGCAGAGTTAATTTATGTACCTTTTCTGGTCACTAGATGGAGGTAGGCAACCATAATGAGGACATCTTTCCCTGCGTTTTGTACTATGAAAAGCAAGAGATGATTCTGTGCTGATTGGACAGCAGGGAGTGTATTTTATCATTAGAAATATTATTCTGGTACCAGGTTTCTTGATGATAGGATGACACCTGCATTTGCCAGTCCATAGCTTCGTATTGAAGCAAACTTTTTCACTGGAACCTGTTTTAAATGAAAAATATAGTTTGGATATAATTTAATCTGGCATATATTTTGTTATCAGTAACCCACTTCTGAATGTAGGCAAGCATGAACGTTATTTAGAACATGCATATATGCGTGTGTGTGCAGAAATTACTTTACTACATGACCTAAGAAGAAAAGAGGAACTTAAAAACACTAATTTAATGTCAACTATACCCTGGAACCAAATACATAATGTATTATGTACCCTCTTGTACTGGCAATTACAAAATGCAAAGTTGTATGTCTTACACTGTGTTTGTGTATTCCCTGTGTGCTGCATCTACATCACCATACAAGAAATAAAAATATATACAGCCTTTTCAGTACCAGCTTTCAGACATTGCTCAGTTATAGTCAATTACAGTTATGGTATCTTTTCAGTAAGATCCTACTTCATCTTTACAGCTTAAGTTGCTGCTTCTTGTTGCTTAGTTTCTAAAAGAGGATTAATTTCTAGCGACAGTTTGGAAACACTCAGAGATGGAACAATTCTGCTCCTTCAGGCACTGAAGACGGCTACAAAGCTGTCCTTTAGCTGTAGACTCCTCTGTGCAAATGTGTATAGCTCTCATAATGAAGAAAGGCTTGCTGTTGAAACTGGTCTTTTGTTACCTGTCAGACAGAGGAGAGCTCCAGTGTGGCATCCTGAGCTTCTTGGGAGATATCAGATTTTACTTGTCTAATTTTGTGAATGAAACTAGTTTATAGGCCTCTCTTCTTCAGCTGAAATGATGAGTTACTAAACATCTTGACCATTTAGAAATAGTGGTGAATGCACCTAGGTAGTCTAGGTATGCATGATTACCATATGCTTGCTATAAATGGAGTTAAGCAGGGCTGTGCATTGGCTGCAGAATTTAGAATGGGGTTTGATGTACTGATCAGCAGTGCTTTTAAATACAATACCGGCATCTTCATGTTGTGCCACAGACACCACTGGCTCCCACCCAGGGAGAGGTCTCTCCTAAAGAGTTAAATCTGGCTGGTACTGCTAGAGCTGGTAGCAAGAGCTTAAGGGAAACATGCTGGCAAATGGGAGAGGAGAGGAGACAGTAGCATATAAAAAGGACTACTGTGCTAGGTGAAACCACACATCAACTTATCTAGATAGCTCATCTCTGCTCTGTGTGTGTATGTGTGTGTATAATAAAGGATACTTTGGACAAGGGTACAACAGTAGAACTAAGATACATATACAATTCCTCTCTAACATGATCCATCCTCTGACACTTTGTGGGGGGTCCTGATTGAGAGGTTGTATCCACAAGTGTGTTTAGTTCTTAGTGGATTTCTCTTCCATTAATTTAAGCATTGAGTTTTGGGTTGGGTTTTGTTTTTTTTTTTTTTTTTTTTTTTTTTTTAAAATCCTTTTAGCCTTCACAGCATCCTGTGGCAATGAGGTTCATGGTTTGTTTATTGCTGTATGGAGAAATACTTCTTTCTTCTGATTATCCTCCAGTTACCACATTGTAAGAAACAGTAATTTTTTAACCCATTGACCTCCTTCATCCCATTCATTGTTTTGTGTGCCTCAGTCATATTGTTCTTATGGTATATGTATGGTTATGGGGATCAAGGACTAGAGATGACTGGAACGTGGGAAATGTGGAGAGATGGAGAAAGCATCATCAGTGGGGTTCACTCATAAATTTTGATAAATTTTGGAAAAGGGATTTAATTGAAATCACTGATTAGACGCTTGTGCTCTGTATTTTGAAGGACATTAAGTTTCTTTCTGACTTCTCATGGGGTATAAAGTACTCTGCAGTCAGGCTGAATCAGTCTCTGTAGAGATTAATGATATGGTGCTGCTTTAATTGTTGACAAACTTTTTTACTGAGATTGAGCCCTAATCTTTATAGTGGTCTTGCAGGGTGCTGCAGCAGAGCAGAACAGTGTGCACAGTGCCCAAAGGTTTTCCTGAACTGTCATAGAGAGGGTTTGCCTGCTCTTCCACCCACACATGTTGCTCTGCTCGAAGCCTAATGCCGTCTCACAAAGCTACAGACATTTCTTACCAAATTTTCTATCTGCAATGCCAGCAACATGAACTCAAGTGGCAGTGAATGAGATCTGGGGCCTCCTGCTCCTTTGTTGCCAGGATATCTGAAGAATTAATCTCAGCAGGTAGCAGCTATCTGCTCAGGGTCTTGTGAGGAGTGGTGGAGGTTGCAAATTCTTTCTCTTTGGCTTTCTCCTTGAATTTTTTAGCCATTTTGACTTTCCTGGATGCTTGTTTGCTGGCCCAGCAGAACCATTTGGACTGGGTGCTATATTGCTTTTCTCTCTGTACAAGATGCATGTTTTTTAGTTTGGTCTAGACCTGTGCTTCCATTCTGACACACACAAGCATATGCTTTAGCCCCAAGCTACAGATTTCTATTTGGCTAAGGAGGAATGTGAAATCTCAGGTGTCCTGGTTCAAACTGAGTTTCTTGAATAGCTTTAACTCAAGTAGTTGCTGTAAAAACTACTCTGCTCCTTCCTTCTCTCCTCCAGCTTTTGTTTGACTTCTCTGGCTGACTTCTGTTTTTTTCACCCCTGCCTTTGCCTTCCCTCATCTAAGTGGGGTAGGATATTTACACACACACACACACACCCCCCACCCCCCCCCCCCCACGTCTTCAGCCTGGTGTTGCAGAAACTTGTGTTCGATAGGAGCAACACTGGGCTATAGCAAAACTGCGTTCATTCTGCCAGGAAGGTCATTGCATAGTAGGAGCTGTGAGAGGAATGAAGAACATACTTGGTGCAAAAGAGAGTCCCAGAGAATTTGGCTTTTGGATGTTTTACCAATTATGACGTATGTACAAGACTTCTTTCATAATGCTGAAACAATACTGAAACAGTACATATTTGTTTAGCTTTTGGGAACTGGAGTCTAACCAGGGACAACCTGAAAACTAAGGTTTTTTCAGATTAAAAAAAAAAAAAAGTTTCTCTTGCAAGTAAGTGGAAGGACAGGACACTTCCATAGGACTTTATTTGCTGGGAAGAACATAGCACTATGAATTGTCAACAACTACAGTGATGATGACTCTATATAAATGTAAATGAGCTCATGATTAATTGCTATGAGCTTCAGATTTATGTTTTTAATGGGAAAAATGGCCCCTGAATGAGAGTACAAGAAGAATAGATTCCATAATTACTTTCATTAACCCAGTCCCTCTCTGCAGAGCTAGCTGAGGGCCTGGCTGGCGGGTGTTCTCAGGGAAAAGTCCTGCAAAAAGCTGTTAGAACCTGTGAAATGTATCTCGTGCATTATGCATGCTTAAAGACTTTCTGCCAGAAAGTATTTTTGTGCTACCTGTGGCTTCTAGACTAATTCAAAAAAGGACTCCAAAGAGGAAAGCCTTTGGAAGCTTTACTTGGTGGGGCTTAAACATCAGCAGAAGTCAGCTAGTGCACCTTCACTGATTTCAATGACCCTGTACAGAATTTGTAGCAAGTCTAGCCTTTCTCATTTTAAAACAGCATGGGATTAGAAGAGCAGTGTAAATAACACATCTATATGCTATTATGACCTCTTTAAAATTCTGCCCTTACAATCCATGTACTCTCCATTTGTACAGTGCAGACCCAAATATCTGTTTTAGTTTCACTATTGAAATATTAAGGCGTTTTGTTTCTTTAAGTAACATAACATTGGTGCTGCTGGCCCACTGTTAGTCCCTGTGTCTGCTGCTTGCTTCTGTGAGTATGTGTGTGTCTGTCCTTGAGTTAGGAACTGTTATGTCACATAGTGTAACACAGACTGCGTGTCAATATTCAGTTTTCAACTTAAGCTTGTCCTCTTAAATAGCACCCTTTCATTCTCTATTATTAAACAAATTAACCAGCTGAGTGGAGCAAAAACCTTTCTGACCTGCTCTTCTTGCAAGAACAGCCTCTAGACCCGCCCCGTTGGGCAGGTTCCAAACTTTTTCAGTTTAGCAGTTTTGTGCTGAGGCCAGTGTGTGTGACAGCCGTGGCTTCGGGTTCGACCTAGTCCCTTCAAGGGGCACGCTGGGAGCAGTTCTGTGCTGCTGTTGCATTTCTCATGATCTGCTGAAATCTATGGCAGCAAGTTTTGCAGTCACTTTTCTTTTCAGGATGTTTTGTTCCTTATTGTTCAGGGGTTCTTCAAAGTTGGAATGTCAGACAATTTCTCTTTTAAATACGCTGTTACAATGTTTTGAAACTGAGAATTGACTTTGGCTGAAATAATTTATTGCAATCTTCACCACCTTCTGCAACTGTTGCTAGGGTTTGATTAGCTGCTGTCATGTCTCCTTCCTTATATTCTTGAAATCTGTGACAAAGTATTTGCAAAGCTTCTGCTATTTCATCATTCAACTTTCTAAGAAAAATATTGAGTAGAGTCAAACCAGGATAGACCTTAAGATTCCCTTTGAGAAGTTTAACCCACTCCGACAATAAATCATGTTTAACTGTCCTACAAATTTTTTTTGTTCAGTTGTGCACTTTATGATGCTTTTTGTTTACTGTATTTTCTAAGTTATTTAAGAAACTGTAATCTGGAATTATGTAAGAATGTAGCCTATGCTAGCATGAATCCCATGCACTCCTTCATTCTTACCCAACAGGCCACTCACTCTGCTTGAAAATCCAGCTTTTTAAGCAAAGCTTTAAGTTAAGGACTGAAAAATTAACAAATAGTTTAATTAAAAGCTTTCACAAATTGTAATTTTTTAATGAATATTGATTTTTCTCTGTTTTATTACAAATGAAGCATATCTTTAAAAATCAGAATGTGTCACTTTTTTTTCCTTTCTGTTGTCGTAATTGTGATTTTTTTTCCCTTTTCCTTTTCTCCCTTCCTGTCCCCTAGTTTGTTAACATGAAGTGTGTGTGGTATGAAGGGAAACCAGGAAAAAATGTTGGAGAGAGAGAGGAAATTTAAAAAATGGAAAAAAATAATTGTGCTTCCTATCAAAACAGTATATGGAAAAAAAAAAAAAAATCAGTGAAAAACTTCCACTTGAAAATGTTTTAAATTAAACATTTCTCTTTCTAGTTACTCTTTCTGCCTTACTGGGCTATTACTGCTTTACTGGAGCATTTCTCTCTTGCCAAGACCCAGCACTTTCCACCCAAATTAGCTCAATCCCAATCTCTTCTCCTGTTGCTTTTCTTTGTATCTCAGTAGTTGTTCCCAGTCATCCCTGGATGACAGTTTGCCTGCATATTAGGTTTTCAGTTTCACCTATGCTTCTTAAAGCATCAAAGAGCTCTTTGCCCTGTTCAGACCACTTTGCAACTTTTGTATATAATGTTGTGTCTATTTTGGATGTCAAATTTAGAATATTTGAGAATATTTTGTTACTCATCCTTCTGGTTTGGTGTTTCTTAAATGTTGTAGAAATTCTCTTAGATAGGGATGCTAAGACATTTTTGAGGTGATGCATTAAATGTCAGCACCTCCAATTATTATTTTTTTTTTCTAATTGCCTGATGCTTTTACCAAATGGACATATTCTGCCCTCATACTAGCAGCTGTGCTGTTGACCTTATTCTTGTTTGGATAGATTTTAGTTTTGCTTTTTGTATTTTCTGTAAAATTCCACTTACTATTTATCTTCTGATATTTATGTGTGGGTATTTCTTCTCCTTTGAGGGCACATGTGCTTCCTTTAGGGCCCAATTAACATTATTCCTTGAACTATAGGTTAGCCTATGAATATTGCTGTGTCTAGATTTTTGTATACCATTTCATTTTCCTTTTTTTAGTAACGTATCTGAAAGCATCAGAGACCTGTTTGGTGTCTAAAACAGAAGTCCTATACTCTAAATTCAAAACGCAAACTTCTTTAGTGATAGTGCACTTTAAGTACGTAGAACAGTGTCTCTCTAGTGTCTGCATTAGAGCTCAGATCTCTTGAACTCCAATTCCTGCATTTTCTGCTGAAACAATAGATAAGCTGAGGCAGATGTTTTATTTTTCTGTACCTCAATTTCTCTGTGTGTAAAATCTGGGAAAAACAGCTGCTGTTTGCATTTGTATACAAGATCTGCAGAAAATATTCTAAACTAAGTGTTCTAAATAATACTATTTTTTTGACTGTAGGAAACCAATTTTATTGTTCATGTTTTTTGTGAATTCATATCTTCCACAATAAGCATTTCCTCTCTCGACTGTATGGTCCCTAGTGCCCCCCTTTCACTCATTTTTAAAAGTTTCTTCCCTTTCATTGTTGTTCTCGGTTTGAAACGCCTTGTATGTATTAAGCCCTTCAGCATGATCAGCCTTCAAAACCAGTATATTTTTCTCACTTATTTTCCATTTTATTGCTTCTGTGCATGTAATCTACCCTCAAAAATGCTAACTATTAAAAATGCGGTTGCATTTTTTTCAGTTCTCATTAGCATTCCTTGTAACATAAGGCTGACTGGAGAGGAGGAAAGGAGATGCATGAGATGGGTTAGGAAGAAATTGTATTCATGCTAGCATGAGTTTCACAACTGCCATTTTTATTTCTTCCTTTTGCCATGTAGTCAGTGACTCTTTCATTATATTCAAGTCTGGGTCTTTTTTATGGCCCTGTGAAACAGGTGGAGAAGTTAGGTGTCATCTCTCTGTATAAGAGCTGTGTCCAACATGGAAGAGGGAGAAGACTGGAAAAAAAACGCTGGCCAAATGACATTTTTGCTCACCAAATGAAGGTTCTTGTCTATCTGCAGTTTAATGCAGAATTATAACACACCATGAGGGCAGGTATCAATAGGACCCACTAAATTTTGTGGTTATGACATCTATTTTTTGTCAGTAAAATGTGAACCACAGAAGATAGAGCTTTTTAAACCTTTAAGGACACTTTACAGATAGTTAAGGGGAGGACCAGGCCTCAGGTTGAAAATAGAGAAAATTAGAAAGACAATACAGTTTAAAATTTTAATAAGCAATAAAGGACGAGAGGTAAACAAAGAGTATGCAATAGATAAGCCAGCAGTGTTTACAGCCAGTGCATCTGTGACCTACCTCCTATCTCCACCGTTTTCATCCTTGGCAACCAGCTGTTAAATAATCCACTGCTTCCACTGAGAAATGTCTGATCTCATGTTTATTGGCGTGCAGAGGAGAGAACGCTGCACTCATTTGTAAACGTTGTTTCATCTTCTTATTTATTTATAAATCTTTGAAGCGCATGCAGTAAGAAAAATGTATTTCTACGTGGGAAGGAAAATGGAATATTTATACGGGATGGTACCTGCATTTGAAAAGAAAAATCTGAAGCATCTCTCCATTAAAGCACAGGCTTCATAAATAAATGTACAAAGCATATTATCAGCGTATATTGAGGTGAGTGAGGAGTTCTTGAGAAAGTAATTACTTTGCCATATCCTATGGAGTACTAACCAATTTACCAGCATTAATAATTCTCCTTATGAGTCATTTTATACTTATGACCTCTCAGCTATTCATATCATATAAAAACTCTGCATAAAAAGGAAAAAAAGAAAAGATTACTCTGCTGGTTCAATAAAACAAATGCCAGTTGGAGAACTTTTGTCTCAACACCATAATCAATATTACAATCAATATTAGCTCCTCTCTTTCTTTGATCTTAAAATACCAAAATAGTAATAAAAAATCAAAGTGAATAATGTCATTCTCTGTCACATTATTCTTAATTTTTCAACATGAAAATGTGTTCCAATTAATTTTAGGTTTTAGTTTTGAGAAGGATGTTTTTTTTCATTGGTTTTATGTGAGTCTGTGTGCACATGCATGTGCCTGTGTAGGCACAGAGGTGATGGGAAGTGTGTCTTTTGGCCCCAGGGATTAAGCCTCTCTCCAGAGTCTTGCTGTTGTCAGTGTTTGAGAGGGAAAAAAGGCACAGCAGAGGGAATTTCAGACAGACTCAGGCTGTTGTCTTCTGCACTTCTTGTGCTTTGCAAAACTGGTCATTGAGATTTAGCATCAAACAAATTTCTGAAGCTTCTTCCTTATCAAAAATGATTCACACAGTGACGTAGTGGAATACAAATTAGATTTCCCTTTGAATAAATGATTCATATCTGGCTTGGAACAATGTTTTTTAACTTCATTTTCAGAGGCAGCTTCTTGAATGCAAGTTGATAACTTTTATAAGTTCATAAGTGCACCAACTGTGTCTAATTTGTAATAAGAGTATTTTAAGATTTTTCCCATAACATGTGGATATGTAAGCATAGATTTACAGAAGCATTTTGAGACAGTTTTGTTAGTCAGCTATGCAATAACTAAGGATTCAGAAGATCATCTATTAGCCAAACCACTGTATTTTTGAACTTTTACTGTTTACTTTCTTTCCCCATTTTTAGCCAGATATAGTGATTAAGTTATTTTCTTTTTTGGCTTTTTGGCATATTTCTGTTGACTTAAGTCCAAGTATAAAAAGATAATGAATGCCCAAAGCTGATAAAATGAGAAAGAGAAGTATTTTATAGTGCAAATTCATGCATTTAGCATAATTTTTTCTGTAGTTTTGGGACTAAAGATTGAAAGTGTCAGCGGGAGCTTTGACTATATTAAACAATCCCAGGATGAATTTAAGTCATGAGTATAATGAAGCTCTGTGAAGGCAAATATGAGCCTAGATATATGAGATAAGATATTTCTAGTAGGAGGAAGTGCTGACCACTTTTTTCTCCAGAGGTCTGCTAGTACTGGGGCTGCAGGGACCCAAGCTGCTATCACATTGTCCTTGCCTACCAGCCAATAGTAATTGCAATGCTCCACTGATGCTTTGCCCTGTTTCCTAACCACCACATCAGCTCAATACTATATTTGTCATGAATAGTCTTTATTTTGGCAAGCATATTGTGATAAGTGTAGTGATGATCAGATAGCACACAAATGTGTCCAGCAGTGTGAGACTGAGCCGTGACACCCCTTTATATACATTTAACACTTCCTTATGCACTGAATTTTTTATTGTGTTCTATGGCAAACACTCTGAAAATCACATTTTGAAAATCATTTTTGCTTGGTCAGTCCTTTATCTGTACACTAAATATACATGCAAGCTGCAGTCATTAACAGCACTGTATTTAGTTCATGTTATGAATCCTTTAAGACACTATCTGATACTTCTTGATCTGCACATTCTCAGCACTGAGTACACAGGAGTCATCCCCAGATCTTTATTAGCCCTTTTATGGACTAGACACCCAACTCATTAATCTGTTATTTAGCTACTTATTAGTCATACTCTCAAATACCACATCACTTCTGATGGACAAGTGAAATACTTAGGCTTTCAATTTTTCATGCTTGCATGGTAATACTTTAGCCTGTAACGGCAACTACCCGTGTCAGTGTATATGATAGCAGTAAAACTACGTTGGACTACTATTTATAGTTCTGGTCACCCATGTACATGACCTTTATTTGGAACAATGTGAGGAAGAGCTAATTTCTAAGACCATAAAGAACATAGTAAGTTTACCCTATAAAAACAGACTAAAAAAAGTATTTTTTATTACTCAGAACAAATTGGGAAAGGGCCAATAAGTATTCTATCTGTCTTGGTTACACAGTGTACAAACACAATGTGTGCATTTTTAAAATCTCCATAGCTGGATATCAATAGGGGCAGAAAAATAAATACTCTGGGAGTGTTTGACTATGACCTAATTCCACTGTTGAAAATAAATTTCTTGGTTAAGTAATGTTTGTGAGCATGACCAATAAAACTCATTAAAGAAAAAAGATTGAAATTTCTTATCTTTGCGAAGCTGTATTAAGATAAGAAAAATCAACATTTATTTCAATTAAAATAAACTTGGCTATATTTAAAATATATTTTATTTTTTATAAGTGAAAAATATTGACTATTTCCAGAATGTGTTTTCCCATACTTATTAGCAATTAAACAAAACAAAATTAAATATGACTTATTTTATACCCTTAATCCACATCCAATGGAAGCTCTGGTGATGTATTAAGAATAAAAAATTATTGTTCTCCTACACTGGAGTTTGAGTCAAATTTTGCATTCTTCTTTAACTTTTAAAGTAGCTTTATATTTTCATGTTTCACTGAAAGAACAACCAGGCTGCTTATGGATATGCCTGAAATGTGGAACCCAGGACCTGAATGCATGCTTTGGCCACATACCAATCCTACGTCAGGATGAAGGCCTATCACACACCAGTCATCTTCCATGTCCTATTTTATGTGGAGAGGAAAACTGGGTAAAAATGTGCTCCGAGAAAGGCTCCAGTTAGGATTTCATCGCTCACTGTAGTGCAGGCTCCGGCTCCAAGCCAGTGCCCGCGTGCATCTTATGTCTGGCAATGGAATTGTGGCTGCAAGAATTTCATGTGCAGCTGCCTCTGACCTGGGCTAGATGAAAAGCTAATCAGAGAGACAGGATCTACAGGAAGAGCATTCAGAAAAACCTCAGCTTGAACGCTGAGGTGCTGTATACTCATATTTGTGTTCAAACAGTGGAAGGAATGTATCTTGGGCTGATTTAGAGGAGGTGGTACAGGCAGACATGCCAGATGGTTGGAATCTGGGGGCCAATGGTCTATTATCAGTGAGGCAAGAATTCTGCTTAATCGTCCACTTACTTTCTACAGCTGAGCTGAAATTGGTCAGATGACTGATCTCGGGTTATGTTAAAATCTTTGGATGTTGGCTGTGGTATTTCAGCTGATACCTTGCTCTTTCACCCATCTCTGCTTTGGGAGTGGGAACCTTCAGAAAAGAGCTAGAACCAGAAATTGAAGGCAGCACCTACTTCAGCTGTTCTGTCTAAATGGGTCCTCATCCTTGAGTCAACGCTCACAGACAGGTGTCCTGGGCAGCCTGATGTTGAAGATGTGAACGATGCTGAGGTCTTTCCTTTTGAATGTGCAAACTCCACATCTCTCTCTCTGTCTCTACCTTCCTTTCTCTTCATGCAGTTTTCAGCTAAAAACTATGAAAACCCTGGGCATCAAATATTTTAGCAAATTTAAATTTTTTTTATGGTTTTAACTGGACATGTATGTTGTTTTGTTTTTAATCCCTGTCCCACATCCTCAGCAAATTGCTTATTTAATTTCTATAATGTGCATATCTAGTCACATATGACAAGAAGATGAATCCAGCATCTGAAGTTTGGTTTGCTTGTTCTTCTAACTTAGGCTTAGCTGTCCTGTATGTCATTCCTCCTGGTGAACAGGTTTATGCAAGCTGTCATTCTCTAAACTTTTCTGAATGTCCTTAAAATATTTGCATTGAGAAACAGTCACGGAGCCTCTCTGTGCTGAAAACAAAACCTTGAACCTTCCTGGGAATTTTCTGCCTTGTGTAGGGCTGCAGGAGCTTGTGGGCACCCTCCACAAGTGGTAGATTCCCAAGAGGTAAGAGAGATGAGAGTGCATTGAACCTATACTGCAGATAGAAGCACCCCTCCTCTTTTTTTTGTAGCTGAGCCACTCAGGACCTGAGGTAGTCCAGGCAGAGGTCTGTTGGACTCAAGTGGTAATATCAAGCTAGATTCTAGAGTCTTCATTCTGAAAAGTCTTTTCTCCTCTGCAGACTTTCTCTAAGTTTCTTTTACATTTCTACTTAATCCTCTTCCACCAAATAATCTTTCTCTTGCCTTCCTTTTTTCTTGGCTCCATCCCTCAACAGACCTTGTCTTATTAGCTAATAAATTCCTGACACAGATCCATACATTTAAATACCACTTTTCAGTCTGTTCCTGTGTTACATCCTCAGTTTCCCAGGTTACTGAGCTCTGGTATCACCATCAGAGGTTGTAATACTTTCTGGGCCTCTGCTCTTCAGACAACTGATTAACTGAACCAAGCAGTTTCTGCATTCCCCTGGGCACAGGAATCAGTGGTTGTTCCTGATAATTATATGAATGGCGGAAGCCCATTTTGAACCTCATGTAATCCTCATAACAGCTGGGCACAATGTAACTCTTAATTTCTTCTCCCTGATGTACTGTAGTTAATTAGAATGTGTGCCCTTGATTGGAACCATGGCTTTTACAGTTTAATACAAATTCACTCAGTCATAGTCAGCATCAGCATGTCCAGACGACAACTTTAGAATGTCAGTGGAACACTTAACTTCCTTGTATGGACTTTTTTCCTAACTTTTTTTTTTCTTTTTCATTTAAATGCACCACAGTGAATATTGATCCTTTTTTGAAAAGTGTGGCATAATTCCATAATGTATTTTATTACACAGGTGGCTCTATCTCTGTCTTCTTCCAGGAATTTAATGTTTGATTTTGCAACCTTAGAATTTTTAATATTTGTGTGTAATGCAACTACAGTTTTTATATGGTGATTATATTAACATGATGCTAAGATTGTACTCATAAGCAAAAAGATCAAGAAAACCAAGACCTGGCTTCACGTAAGGACTGCATTTTGATCCTATTACACACATGCATTAAGATTCAATCTTTTATTGCTCAGTGTAATATTGTTAAGGAGACATAAAATGAGCAATGGAGACAAATATCTTTTGGAACAGTGTTCAATTTACTAACAATTTCTGATATGAATGCAGCAGGTCAAGAACAATTTTCAGGATGTTCAATACAAAAGGAAGAATGGGTCTCTGACTTCTCATTTGCACTGTAAGTAAAAGTCTAGGTGTGGATTAGAAATGAACTAAACTATAATATATTATCCAGGATCTTATATTGTGTTTTGGAGTTATCTGTGTGCTGCTGCTTGTTTTCTTGTATTGGGCCCATCTATATGTACCATACAAGTTGTGCTACCCACTGCAAGTGTAAAATAATTCTGCTTTCTTTCAAAATTTCTACGAAGTGCATGTCTTAAGTTGAAAAGATTATATTCAAACAGTATAGTATTTTTTCAGTGGAAAAATTGAGAGGGGAAAGATATTGTGACTAGAGATATCTCAAATCTGGTCATTGAACAAGCAAACTTAAAGAAGTTTCTGTGCTGTTAGTGATGATTACATTTATACAAACATCACATCCATCACCTCTTTGATCCTGTTCTAAACATCCTCTGTGATGGGAGATTGCATGTGGAATTTAGCTGTTTGGTACTTTTAGTGTTATCTATGTCATTCTTCTAACACAAGGTCTGTTTTGCTTGTAAAATGCTTGATTCAGAAAAAGCTTTTGACGACCTTGGTGTCTACTGCCGTTTTTTAGTCTCTGTCTACAAAAATTGCCACATGGTTCCATTGTGCCTGTGCAGGTGACTAATGAGTAGACCTAGCTTGCATTTATGGATGTTTATATCTTAGATCTTTCACTTCTTAAAATGTGAAATTACTTGATCACACATAGAGAATCCATAAAAACTTGTCTTTGTCCTTGTCCTAAGGAAACAAAACCTTTGTTTCCTTTAGACCTCATTTTTTATGATGCATCATGTGGGCTGGTCAAAAAGGTGAGCACAGTGAACCATGGGAGAGAAGAACAAGTGACCTGCATTACAGTGTTCATTAAACCATTCAGTATTCAGATATGCCTATGCGGTGGTTCACATGCTTCTGATTAAATCACATTTGATTTTAGATGAAGTCTTAATAATTTTCTTTCTTAAGCACAATTGACTAGTGGGATTCAATCTGGCAATGTCCCCGGTGTTTGTTTTATTGTTTCCTTGCAGGCTGATATCTTAATATAAATTTTGTAGGAAAACAATCCCATCTTGCTACAGTTGTATTTAACTTTATGAAAGAATTGTAAAATTAATGGATCAACAATTTTATCAGTCTTTTTTTATAAAGCCGAGGTTGTGGAGAATTCCTACACAATGGAAAGTTCTTATTTCTTTTTTAATTAATCCAAAGGGAGTGTATTAGTATGATATTGGAATACATTAATGCAGTGTTGGATGACTTGATATTCACTACATATTAATATTGCAAAAAAGAAAAATGTAACTTCAAGGCTGATCTAAGAAAATAGGGTCAAATAAATAGCTAGAAAGTTCAGCCAATCTACTGGGTAGGATAAAAGATAGTTTTTAATTTTCAAAGGGAATATAGCCAGGGTAAAGGTGGAACAGTTTTAAAGCAACAGAAAGTATCTGTCGTATAAATAGGAGTTAAGTTTCACAGACATGACTTACAGCAGGTCTTTAAAATGCTTATTTTTTTTCTTTGAAAATTATGATGATTATACTATTTTTGAGTAAATGGACTGAAAACCATGTTTACATCATTCCTGCTAAGTCTTTGAGCCCAGTGTTACTTAATGGATAACTATGTCTGATGCTTGGAGCCTGCCTCTTGGCACAGGCATGCAGGTGTAATGTAGGTTATATGAATACAATCTTCAGGCAATAGCTAAGCAAATCTGTTTCAGTCTTAATTTCACTGGTGAATACGGTACTCGGTGAGATTGAAGAACATTTGCAATATCTGATATTTTAGCTTCTTGTTAGAAGAATGAAACGCGAACCATATTGTTAGCTACCAGAACGATTGGCACACTAGAGGAGCCACCTGGACTAAGCTGGTGGGGAATCTTAGGATGAAAGAGTGGGTAAAAGAATTCATGTGGTTGTCCCACATAACTGGGGTTGGGTGTCTGTTGTTTGGCTTCTGGCACATTGTAGAAAGGTCTCTCCCCTCAAAGAAAATTAATTTCTTTCAGAGAGTGTGCACAGGAGCAGGACGCATGTTTTTCTTTAAAAGCACATCTCCTCCAGCTTTGTTGTTAGGACACTCCCTCTAAATGTGTGGGGTCTGGGCTCAGTTTTCTCCACTTGAGGAAACTTAAACCACTGTCTCTCTCTGCAGAACATCCAATGCTATTTGAAACTGAAGCAACAGGAGTAACTTAACTGCCTCCCCTGCTGAAGCAGACACACTACAAAGATTTCACTGAGCTCAGAAGAGAGTCAGAGTAAGCCTAGTTTAAAGCAGTAGGGAAGCCTGAAACCTCATGCCTGCCTTACAGACTGTCATTGTATTTTATACAATGATATTTCATTGTAAGTTCACAGTCAACAGATACTGAAGATAAAGCTCTGGATACCACAGGCAGGGCTGACACTCCCCGTTTCCTTTCCCCCTTTTCCCCATGCCCTACCTTGTAAATAAGAACATCTGAAATTTTCCATTTTATGGCCCTATTTAATAAGCTTGTAATTCTCTCAGACTCCAACTGCATGGATTGAATTTCTTCATACAGTCAGCCTTTTGTGCCGGGGATAGACATTTACCTCTTCATGTACAAATGTTTCAAAAGTTGGCTTTCAAATTGCCATGGTTTGTACATGGTCTGCAGTGGGTTTAGTAACTGGTATCTCTGAACAGCCATTCCTCGGTGTCTGTGCTGGTTCCTCACCATCCTGAGTGCCTCTCAAACATCAGACGTGGACCAGCTTCAAAGAGTGACTGAACATGCTTCAGTCCAAGGGCTGCATTGCAGTGGGACCACACAGTAGGACAGAAAACTGGGGCCCAGAGAGAGCAGAGAGAGAAACTGCCTGACTGCAGTTCAGAGGAGACAAAAGCTAAAAAAGAAAAAAGGTGTGAAGATCCGTGGAAGAGACATGGGCAAGAAATTTGTTTGCAGAAATCATGGTAAAAAAGGAGAAATCATTCGTGTGATCTAGGGTTGCCTGTGCAGGGAAGAAGGATGTGTTATGGCCGTGTATGTGAGGGTGCAGGGAAATGCTAAACCAAAAAGTTCCTGACTAGAGCTGTGTTAGGAACAGCAATGAAGGGGAGGCTGGGAGTGCCTGGAGAAATGTCACAGATGGGGACTGGGAAGATTTTACTTCAGTGTGAGGTAGAAAACCAAGTCATAGGCCTAGGGCAACTGAGGCTGGATGAAAGGAGATGAGATGAACCCTGGGGAGAAAGGTAACCTGGCTTCTAGCAAGAAAATGCTTGAATTAGGAAGCAGTCGTGAATGGGCAGGGAATGAGAAAGATATGCCAGAAATACATGAAAGAATTGGAGCTAGAAAATTCTCTCTTGTGTTTTCATCCATGTCATTCAGGAAGGGGTGAGGCAAGTCAGGAAAGATTGGGAGCAGTTCTTTCCCTTTTCCCTTGGTGTCATGCCTAGAAGCTGCCAACTGTTTATTTCTACCTCTTTTGCTCTTTCCTTCTTTCCTCTCCCTTTCAGCAGAGTAAGTCATGGATCAGCCTCCTTTTAGCTTTTTGAGGTTTGGTGATGCCTGTAAAGACTTATTATTTCCTGCTTGAACAGGGCCTTACATTTTTGTAAGCCCAGTACCATCATAGACAGCAAGTCTGACTCCTGGGATGCCAGGATTATGCCTATATTTCACAAAGATAAAGTATGAAGTTTTTAAATAAAACCACTTGTAGCGATGAAATATAACTTATTTTCATATATATATATATATATATATATGAGGTACCTGTTCCCTCATAAGTAACTTTCTCCTCATCTTAAGCCAAATTATCTGAGTTTTGCCACTGCAGGCAAAGATCTCATCAAAGCAGTCTCTCTCACCTGCAGTTTTACAAATTGATCGTGAAGATTACGAAGAGGACAAAGTGGAGTACATCTAGCAGGAGACTAGCAGGAGGCTCATGACAAAACTGGCAAATATGGACTTTTTAAACAGCAGTGAGACCTAGGCTAGCCAGCGTTGCTGGGGATCACAGGTGTCCAGTCTTTCTCATTCAGCTCATTCTTTACAGTGTGTAGACCTGTTAAACATACCTACATGGGAAAGGAGAACCTGGGTTTGCCTTTCCATTGCAAACATCATCCCACATTATAGTTTTTATGTTTACCTGTATTTCATACACTGATAACATTCTGTAAAACTCAGCAACCCAGTTAAATTTTAAATTAATTTCTTCAGCTATAGCATAAACATAAAATTTTGGGGGCAATATGGAAGACTCTGCATGAATGTGTTTCTATGTGGCAATAGGTATATTCTTGTTGCTTTACCCATACAGTTGTCAGTTGCAGTCCACAATATGAAACAGTGATCCCCCCTCCCCCCCCAGCTAAAAACCCCAAACTAATTGGTTAATTGGTTTCAATGAATCATAGAATCATAGAATACCAGGCTGGAAGGGACCTCAAGGATCATCTGGTCCAATCATTTTTGGCAAAAGCATGGTCTGGACAAGATGGCCTAGCGCCCTGTCCAGCCGAATCTTAGAAATGTCCAATGTTGGGGAATCCACCATTTCCCTGGGGAGATTATTCCAATAGCTGATTGTTCTCATTGTGAAAAATTTTCCTCTTCTGTCTGATTGGAATCTCCACAGGAGTAACTTGTACCCACTACCCCTCATCTTTTCTGTGTGACTCCTTGTAAAAAGGGAGTCTCCATCTTCTTTGTAGCCACCCTTTAAATACTGCAACGTGGTGGTAAGGTCTCGCCTAAGCCTTCTTTTCTCAAGGTTGAACAAGCCCAGTGCTCTCAGCCTTTCCTCATACAGCAGGCTTCCCAGGCCTTTGATCATCTTTGTGGCCTTCTCTGGACCCTCTCCAGCCTGTCCACATCTTTCTTGTGTAGCAGGGACCAAAACTGAGCACAGTATTACAGATGTGGCCTGACCAGCGCTGAGTAGAGTGGGATAATGACTTCTTTATCTCTGCTGGTGATGCCCTTGTTGCTGCAGCCTGCATCCTGTTGGGTTTCATGGCCGCAGCAGCACGCTGTTCACTCATATGGAGCTTGTTGTCCGCCAGGACCCCCAGGTCCCTTTCCACAGAGCTGGTCCCCAGCCGGATAGATGCCAGCCTGTGCTGTACTCCTGGATTATGTTTTCCCAGGTGCAAGACCTTACACTTGTCCTTGTTGAACTTCATAAGGTTCTTGGTAGCTGTTGTGGTTTAACCCCAGCCAGCAACTAAGCACCACGCAGCCACTCACTCACTCCGCCCCCTACCCAGTGGGACGGGGGAGAAAATCAGGAAAAAAAGAAGTAAAACTCATGGACTGAGATAAGAACAGTTTAATAGAATATAAAAAGAACAAACTAATAATGATAATTATAATGCTAATAAAGTGACAGCAGTAATGATAAAAGGATTGGAATATATAAATGATGCGCAGTGCAATTGCTCACCACCCGCCGATCGACACCCAGTTAGTCCCTGAGCGGCGATCCCCCGCCTCCACTCCCCCCAGTTTCTATACTAGATGTGGCGTCCCATGGTATGAAATATACCGTTGGCCACTTTGGGTCAGCTGCCCTGGCTGTGTCCCGTGCCAACTTCTTGTGTCCTTCCAGCTTTCTCGCTGGCTAGGCATGAGAAGCTGAAAAATCCTTGACTTTAGACTAAACATTACATAGCAACAACTGAAAACATCAGTGTTACCAACATTCTTCTCATACTGAACTCAAAACATAGCACTGTACTAACTACTAGGAAGTCAATCAACTCTATCCCAGCTGAAACCAGGACATTAGCCCACTCTTCCAGCCTATCCAGGTCTTCCTGCAGGGTGGTTCTCCCTTCCGAGTGTCCACTTCCCCACTCTGTTTGGTATCATCGCCAGACTTCATCAGGGCATGCTTGATCCCATCACCCAGATCACTTACAAAGATATTAAACAGTGTTGGGCCCAATATCAGTCCCTGGGGACCGAGCCTGTGACAGGTTGGCAGTTTGAAAAGGAGGTATTTACCAGCACCCCCTGGGTGCGGCGTGTCAGCCAGTTCCCCACCCACCACACAGACCACTTGTCTAGTCTGTAACCCATCAGTTTCTTTAGGAAGAGGCTGTGGAAAACCGTACTGAAAGCCTTGGAGAAATCCAGGTAGACAATGTCCACCGCTCGCCCCACATCAATCAAGCAGGTCACTTTGTCATAGAAGGTGATCAGGTTTGTCAAGCACGATTTACCCTTGGTGAGTCCATGCTGGCTTTTCCTAGTCACGTGCTTCATTTGACTTGTGATAGCCCCCAGAAGGATTCGTTCCATAACTTTCCGAGGGCCTGAAGTAAGACCGATGGGCCTACAATTTCCTGGATCCTCCTTTAAGCCCTTCTTGTAGGTGGGGGGGGTGACATTAGTCTTCTTCCAGTCTTCTGGAATGTCCCCCGATCTCCATGACTTCTCAAAGACAAAATATCATATTAGCTGAAATCATCACTGACAATGATTTATTGCTAAAGCTATTTTGCATGTGAAAACTTGTTTTCACAATCCCCCCAAATTTTCTTTAAAGTCAATGTTTTGGGAAAATATTCCTGTCATTCAATTAATTTTAATGTGAATATCACAGCAAGCAAATTTAAAAAATGTGAACACAACCATACTTGAATATATTGTAAGAGACTAATAGGGTGAATGATATGACTAGACAAATTTCAAAGGAAAAATTAGCATCATTGCTGTAAATAAAGTGCCCTGGACACTGTATTCAATCCCCAACTGCAACATGTCTATGTTACACCATGTTTTTGATATAGTAATTGTACATCAACAAACACTCAGTAAGTTGACTCATTATCTCTGTACTATATTATTGCTCAGTAGTCAAAACACTTCATAAAGTGTACATATATATGCCTTTATATTTTCCAAATGTCTTTGCATCAGACCTTCTTTAATTATATAAGTAATGTTTGAAGTTGCTCCTAGCCTCTGGGACGTGAGTCAACAACTTGCCTCTAGTTAAGGAGGACCAAAAAAAAAAAAAAAAGGTAAAATATTCTAGTTCTAATTTCTCTTTCCTAACCCTAGAGATAATTTTTTTTCTTGCTGAACTGCATAACAAATCCCGTGTTACCACAACAAAGAGATGGAAACTTACTTTTCTCTCTTTATAAATATGACATATATGTATATATTTTTTTACTGAGCCTCACTCTGTATCACAATTCAGACAACAGTAATGCCAGTGCTTTAGATCCCTGCTTTGATATGCAATATAGGATTACGTTGAGCAGAATTCAAGACGTACTGCCATTCTTGAAATACCTCACTGGATAACTGTTCTGATTTTGTAGCATTTATTTTTTGTTGGTTCCCTATCTGTCTAGCTGCACATATGAAGAAGTTGAATTTTGCAGGCAAGAGTTCATGATTTTTTTAATCAATATTTCAGAAGCCTCTACTGCTACCCCATAAGATGACATTCATCTTAAGTAACTTTAAAAATGAAAAGCTGGTTTCACACCTTAACTTAATGGACATCTGATAGCACCTGGACAAGATGAGAAGAATTTTACTCTGGAGGTGCCTGTCTTCCCTTACAGCTGCAGAGGGAGTCCTAACAACTAGATTAGCTTTATGTAAACCAAAACTTTTCGATAGCTAAAGTTTGGTGAACAAAGCCATGTTTCTTCCCTTACATGTCTTTTAATTATTGCTTTTGTAGTTTTAATAAAAATAGACTTTTTTTCCTGCGCTGATCCAGTTAATCTGAGCCCTGTCAAGTTAATGCAAATGTCCCTTAAGTTCTGAAATTTGGGCCAGTGATTGTTCGTACTGTGTCTTCTATTTTCCTTCCTTTATTTTGTTTAGCTTTTCTCTTTGTCAAATGAATGCAGGTACCTCTTTGCTAAACCTGTAGCTAATACTAATTTTACCAAAAATGATATCCAAATAGTAAGTTCTTAATATTTCTTATTGGACGATCACATACAAAAAACCCCAAACTATGGTTCCCAAGTCACCATTTGGTATTTCTGTGCTTTGCAGCTCTTCAAATAGGCTGGCAGTTAAAATCTTGCTAGAAGTCCTACTTTGTGTCTTTGTACTTACTTCTTTTTGTCTGATATTTCAATAGGTTTTTATAGGAATTTGTGGGTGGACACATTTAGCAGCTTTTTTAGTGACAAATTATATTTTCATTCAACTCCATTGCTAAGAGATACTTCTAGGATGTATATGTAATGATTTGAGGAGTTCACAGCTGTTGAGGCAATCTAATTATTTCTATGTTGTGATGTACTTTTATTTTTCTTTTATTAAGCTTCTGTTGTATGATGATAATTGGAAGTAAATTCATGTGAAAAATAGAAGTATTTTAGAATCAAAGACTTTTGTAATCAATATCCTCCTGTACAATATATAAAACTATGCATTTTCTACTTATAGAGTTTGACTTTTAACTGAAGCAGAAATCAATACACACCAAGCTTTGCATGGTAGATTACTGTGTCTTGAAAAAGTTGTATCTTGGAAGAATTATAAAATAAAAACATTAGAATTTGTTGCTTCTGAACAGCAGTCTTCTTGCTGATTCATAGAGTCATCTCAGGCCCAGTCTGGTATTTATTTAAGATCTCAATAGCTATTTAAAATTATTAAAAGGGCATTTCATTATCCTTGTTGGTTTGGTATTGTTTAAACTTCTAATTAAATTAAATAGCTTCATTACTCTATTCACTGTTATTCATGCTTTTGCTTGCTAACTTCAGAACTGCTATCTTCAGAAGAAAGCAAAAAGTGAAGATTTAGGAACCTTATATATAAAGAAATTAAAATCTGATGACCAAATTTCCTCTCCTTCATATAAATAAATCAAGGAAGTTTAATATTTCCTCTGAAAAAAGACAATACCTGGGTGCAAACCGATCATATTAGATTAAGTGATAAAGTACATAGCTATTATACCTGGTTTTTAATTAATTAGTCCTAGTATTTGAATGGAAAACACTGAATTACTCTGATTCTTCTGAGAATGGGAACTGTCATAAAAAGTGATATCTTCCTAAGAAATTTTCGTGCTGCTCCTTGTGTTTGAGGAGACCAATGATCATTAATTAGATGACCACAATTTTTTTAAAGGAACAGAGACTTTCCTAGAAGGCTGGAGACATCACCTGAGGTCGAAGTACATGACTTTTTGAACCTTGCATTTGGCAATACTGGTATCTTTACTATCACCTCCATTCTCTATCTCCTTCCTTTCCTTTAAATAAAAACTGAACTGTAGGCAAATTAGTTAAGTGAACACTACACATTCTGCTTTGCTGACAGAAAATTGAGTTGAGTGGGATTAATTGAAGTATAAAAATAACCACATAAAATATGGACTCAATCTCATGTTTGGTATGCTGAGTTCAATCTTAAAAATAAAAATTTGTCAGAACCAGAGCTGTTACCTAACAAGAAAAGTTTGAGGTATTTCAATATTTTTCAGCTAAATTTTAGACAAAATTAGAAGCCTGTGTAGCACCGCTTCCCCTAAGAAAATGGTTTGAATATTTCATAGATACACCTTCATCCCACACCTGTTTTAAGTTCTACACATTTCAGGAACCTGCTGTAGTGCTTACATGTATTTTGGCCCAAGGGTTTATATCAGAGTCTTTTTATTACTATCTAGGAGGAAAAAAACAATGACCAAGATGAGCTTTTGTTTACATGTGCCTATTTCTCAGTCTTGCAACAGGATCTCACAATATCATTATGTCAAATGAATGGCTATTATTGGTGCTTAAGAATGAGTTCACTGCTCTGTTGACAGTACCATCCTGATGCCAGTAGAGATATCCATCCTCTTGCATCCAATCTACTCTCTTCAGCGGATGCAGATAAAAGTGTCTGAAATGAAGAAATTGTTCCTATCCTCACAAATGTCTAAATTAGGAACTGATATTCCTGATTTTCTGGTCTGACCTTCTTTGCAGCAAGAATCATAAAATTTCATCCAGTAACACCTTCCTCAGATCTATCCTGAGCCTTTACAACAACAGTTAGCAGATACTCAGATATTCAGGCAAGTAAGAAATCCTTCCTGGGCTGTCTTTAAAATTACATCCTTTACTTTTCATCTAGCTATATGAGGGATAACCCATCATTTCAGGAGCTCCTGTACAGTATGCAGAGAAGATATATTCATGTAATGTTTAGAACTGACATATTAAGCAAAAATCTAGAATGCTCAAAGTTAAGAATAGAAAGGTGCTGATGTAAATTTTCCCCTGAAGATTGTGATACAATTAAATGAAATTAAAGTGAGCATATAGGGCAGATAACTGAACTATAAAATGTTTATCTTAAGCAATGCTACAAAATGTTTCCCTAAAACTAAGCTAAACCTCAGAAGAAGAGCTAGACATCAGAGTTGCTTCCCAACATAACTGTAGCAAAAAACCCCCAATCATTGCTTTATGTGTAATTAATAAAGGAATGTTTTCTTTTATCCAAGTCCTTTGGTTTTGACATGTGACATATCCAAGTGTGAAAAATGCAATTTAGTTAAATTTATTACCTTCAGGGTCTCACAAACTAACTTCAGGATCACACAAGCTTTGGTGGTGTCTCCTTCTGCTTATGTCATGTCACATTCTCTCCCCTCTGATTGCTGATTTACAAACACAAGAATATACTGCAGAAAATGAAAGACTCCATTGTCTCTAAATGTTGGTACCCATACAAAACCTGAAATGGGAACATAAGTTACCTGGTACTAACTCCCAAACAGCCATGGATTTGTAAGGTAAGAACTTGTTAACCAAAGTACATGTGAAATAAGAAATACAGATGTAAATGATAATGTATTTTGTTACCAATTCTTGCTCTTTATTTTGTATTCCCTTAAAACCTTGCTGAATGCTTAGGCATAGAAATGAAGTCTAATGCTTAATTTAATCAAGACTACATTGCAATAGTTGTCACTGAATGGGACAGAGATAAATGTTCTAAAAGCCCTAATTTTTTCTTAATAATTTTCTTAATGTAGCTGTCAAGAGGACTACTTGGCTACTTGTATTTCAGCTGATATAAGTTGCATCTCCTCTTCTGTTTCATCCCCCAAACAGCCCAGAAAATCAACACCCCAAATGCACAGTATGGTAAATTGTATGGGTTAGACAGTAGAAACAGCAAAGATTGTGAAAACTTCAGTAAAAGAAAGAAATGATAATGCACTGCAAAGTACAGAATTAATTGAATTGGGTGGGAGGAAAAGGGGTAACAGTTCTTAGCTAAATTCAAAAGAAACATTTTCTTGTGGGAATTGAAATTTTATTTATAAACTTCCGAAGTCCTTTCTATGTAATTTATCCTGCTAGTCAAATTTGTGAATTCATCAGGTCAGATAATACCGACCTGCTCACAAATAATTTTCTTAATGAATTTATGTTAAAAGGAGAGAAGTAAATCTCTCATTTCTGTAAAGCTATGATATTTCAAACAACTTGAAAAGAAACTTTTGACATAGCATAAATTTGGGAAAGACACATTAACATCTGATAAACTTTCAAAGTTTAAAACTACCTGAGCAATTAATAAATCCTCTTGTTATGGGTGAATCACAATTTCAGAGATTTCATAATTATTCATGAGAATAGAAATGCAGAAGGAATAAGCTGATTAATCTTTGCTGCTTTGGGGAAAGATAAATCTAAAATTAATATGTAATCTGGTTAGGTTTTCTTTCTCCCTGCTTCGGCTCTAATGAAAAGAAGGTGAATATCTTTTTGTCATCTGAGGAACGAACGAATAATGGTACCAGCATTCTATCTGAATGATTTCAGGATGTGTCTGAAGGAGAATGATTGTTACAGATATCATTGTTTTTTATAAAAGTATGCTAGTTGTCTTGGCAGATTCTAAGCTGTTTTGGGCAACGAGCCTAAAGTCTCCTGTCAGAGTCTGAAGGATTTTATGTATGCCTAATGGTACAAGCACTGCTCAGCAACAGCCAAAATGCTGGTGTGTTATCAACACTGTTTTAGTCACCAATCCGAAACACAGCACCAGACAGGATACTATGAAGAAAATTAACTCCACCTGAGCCAGATCCAGTACGGTATATATTTGTATTAATATTACTGTGAGGTGAGAACCTCAGTTTACTTTTGTTCTTTAATGGTATGAAAGAAAAAGATTTCTGGAAGTAAAAAGCCATGGTTTCGGGAACTGAGCTTCTTCAACATTCAGGTTGTGTTTGTTCCTTGCTTTGTGTCAGTCTCATATGAATGGTCACAATAAATTAAATTATTTCTTTATATGTGGAAGTAGGATATTGAACTTCAGTTCTCAGTTCTATGCTTAAAAATGAGTGAAACTTTAGTCACATTATTATCAGAGAAAGGGCTGAAAATGCTGGGAGAAGAGTCCTGCATGACTAAACTGCAGAGCGTATGTGCAGGTTCTCACCTGTGTCCATGCAGTGTCAACCAGCTAGCTTGAACAGCTTTCCATAGGCTGGCTAACCTCAACCTGAAGATAATCAAGAGCATGTGTCTGGTTTGTTCCACTGCCTTTCTTGTCAGATCAGAAACTTCCAACAAGGAGATTGTTATGAACAAAAGGCTGGAGGCCCTAAACCATCTCAGCTACTTCTGTGATCATCATCTGAAAATATTGTTGTGCATACCAGCTTTACAACTGGTTAATGCAAAATAGAAATTAAAGTGAAAATATATTGTCAAACAGAATGATGCATTGTCAGGAAAGAGAGGAGATTTAATTTCAGATATGTTAGATAGTACATGGCAAAAACCTGGTCCTTCTGGTTCCACTGTTCCAGAAACAGATATGAGTCCAGGAAATGCTATACATTAAAGCTTATTGGAAAATAAGTTCTTTCAAGTTGGTACATGGTGACTTGGAAAAGAAACCCAAAATACATAGAAATAATTATCAAGGATATTGTGGTCAGAAGTTGTTTTTTTTCTACACCCACTGCTATCCATATACATTTCTGTAAAGTTTTTGGTTCTTCTAATGTGACAATAACCATAACAAAGAAATACTATAGTGTTTCTATAATAATCTGGATGGTAGATCATAAAGTGCAGCTTTTGATGAAATTATATAACTGATTTACATCTGTAGGTACTGTACAAATGCAACCAGATTGATTCACTTGGTGTTCATAATAAAAAGTAAAAATTCAGTGATTGCTTTTAGAACCTTCAAAGGTTTTAATTAGTTATTATTTTTCACCAGCAAGGTACAGTGTAAGCAAGCACTGCATTGAAGGTCACTTACATAATTAGTTTGCCCTGACACTGGAGCATAGAGTAAAGGTTCTGTTAACCAGAAAACTTTTGTGTAAAAGCTGTTGTTCATGAGATTAAAATAACCAAATGTTAATATAAAAAAATAGCAACTTATGTTGTTTAGACTATGATTATCTTTTCTTTCACTTCTGAGTTGCAGGAAAGACTAGTGTAAGGATTAGTAGTTCAAGGTACTTATTAGCTCTAGAAAGGGAGCCTTCAGGAAATAAGTTTTTCTCTTTCTTACCAGAGAAGCCATAAATAGTTCACTTGCTTCCCCCAAACAAACAAGTCTCTCAGGAATGACCCAAATCTTTTGCTTCAGAATGTATTAAAAAGTGTTCTTTTTCAGACAGAAATGTCCTCAGGGACTGCAGAAGTCTTCTGAACAAATCCTAGGGATTTACCTCTCTGAGGGTTTTCTACCTATTAATGGCCAAACAGAAGCTCATTGTCTCAATTTCTTTTCACTCCTCTGCCTCTGTACTTTCCTGCTGTTTAAAGTCCTGTTTCCCCAGTGTGCACCCTCCAGCAGCAGAACCGCAGAGAGATTATGGAAGCCCATGTGCTTTCTGGCGAAGAAGTTGTCCTCAGGCACTTCATAGAGCCGAGAGCGCTTTATTCCCAGCAAACACTGTCAACAATGGATTTTTTGCTGCTTTATGTATCACTCAATACATAGTTCCTTTCAGATTTTGGGACATTTTTCTCAATTTACTATTTTTTTTGTTGATTCAAAACAGATGATTCTGCTTTTCAGTTCCTGCTCAGAGGAGAGTTTTGTGTACTTTTATCTGCAGCAGAATCCAACCTTTATAAGACAAATAGATTGATGTGATACTTCATAGTTATTGCTGTTTAGCTGACTAGATATTGGAATGTTTGTTGAATTGCAAATTTATTGTAAACTAGATCATATCCCTATTATTTAAAATACAACAAAGCATTGAATTTATCAGCATGAGTTGGATCTACTCTTTACCACTGTTGTAAAATAGCTGAATTTCAGATAAGTTGCTGTGCAAAGTTTAACTTCTACATTATGAAAGGAGGCTTCAATACTTAAACTGGCACTTCTACTCAGACTGTTTCCTTGTATTCTCATGGCTTCATATGCCTTCTCATTTCTTTGGTTAACTAAAATTATAATGCACACAGTAGAAGTTAGCAACTGAAATTCAAATTGCAAATCTTTCCTTCTCCAAGCATTTTCCCTTACTCCTACATAATTTCCTAGTACAAAACTTTTAATGTATTTTTCCTGTTAGTCCCCTTTTAGCACTGAGTATTCTTTCCTTCCCTGAGGAAAAATCCTGTCCTTCTTTGTGACCCTTGAAGGCTCTGAGCACTATATATCTGTAATTTCTTTATTTTGTGGGCAGGAATGGAAGCAGTTGGAAACTACAGAAAAATTTGTGCTGAACACAGCTCCATGGTGGCTATCTGCAAAATCAACATGCAAACTGGGAGTTTAACGGTGGTTTTGTGATTACTTTCTTTGAGAGAAGACACAGAGGATTCAGAATAGCAGAGAAGTGTTTGGAAGAGCAACGTGCATGTTTTGGGAAATGTAGGGAGCTAGTTAATAGTAACAAAACTTGGATATCTCCTGGAAAGCACAACCCATGAAGTTGCCTCCCTAAGGAAGTAGTTTTCAAGAGTCAACATGAAACAAAAGAGTGGGGCATTAGGGGAAGCCCAGACTACAAGATACTCAAGATCATGGTAGCACTCTCAAATGAATTATTTTTTATTACTTAACTGAATTTGGCAAAGGCAAAAAGCTGCAAGCTGTACCTGTTATTGTAAACTTGGACAGATAACTAGGTAGGTACTGACCATTCACTGGGTTTCTTCAACCCCCTACAGTGTTCAAACACAAGAAATAGAAATGCTCATACCCTTCTGTTCCTTACATTTCATTTTATAAGGATGCGGTTTTATAGGGTCAAGCTAATCTATGTGCAGAGCAGTTAAACCAGTGACTCTGGGATGCCAGCTGTGACATCTACTAAGAATGCTCTTGCAAACTTCATAGCTCTTCTCACTGACGTGGTAGTACAGCCTCCTTCTGTATTTCAATGAAGTGGTTTTGCTGTGAGGGTGAAGTGGATAGTGTTCATGAGCTAAGTGGCTCATGCTTGGGAGTTGCTCAGGTAGGCTCGCAGGCTTGCGAGAAGGGACCCATCCTGTGCATGGCTCCTGTTTGCTCTTTGCTTGGGCCTGATGACTGCCACGACCTGAAGCTGCATGAGCATGTCCTGCAATCAGGTATTTGGCAGTTCACAGGGTGGTTAATGGGGTAGGGAACATGCAGGGGACCGAGGATGCTGCTGGGGTGTCTGTTTGCTCTTGGCATCTCCTGCACCAGCCAGGGCTGATGCACGTCTTGATGTTATATTCATTCCTAACAAGGAAGAACCTGTTGGGGATGTGTTAATCAATGGTAGTCTTGGCTGTATTGACCATGAAATAGTGGAGTCCAAGATTCTGAGGGGAATGAGGAAGGCGGGTAGCAGAGTACAGAGCCTGGATTTCAGGAGAGCAGGCTTTAGCTTATTCATGGACCTGGTAGGTGGGATCCCATGGGAGGCATCTCTGAAGGGCAAAGGAATTAGGGAAAGGTGTGAGACCTCTACAGGCAGGTTCCTTCAAGCTCAAGAACGGTTCAGTCCTGATACTCAAGCAAACAAGTTAGATTTTTCAGGAGACCTGTGTGACTAAGCAGCAATACAAAGGAGGTAGCGAGATGCTACAGAGGAGGAATTTACAAACCTTGCATATATAGGGATGTAAGAGTTGATGCTAGGAAAGCCAAGGGTAGATAATGCCTAATCACCCTGGTTGCCTTCTAGGTTGAAATGACTGGCTTCGTGAATGAGGGGAAAGCAGTGAATGTCATTTATCTTGACTTCACCAAGGCTTTTGATACTGTCTTCTGCAATATTCTTGTGTGTGAGTTAGGATATTATGGTCTGGATGGGTGGACAACCAGACGGATAAAAACTGGATGGTTGGACTCAGAATGTGGTGGTTAATGGGCTGCACTTTACCTGGAGGTGGAGTACTGACTAGGTCTATACTATCATCTGTTCTGTTTAACATTGCTATCAATGAATGGAGGAGGTGATGGATGGAGTGCACCCTCATGAAGTCTGCAGATAGCACTGAGCTGGGGTCAACAGTTGATATGGTCATGGACAGGGCTACCATCCAGAAGGACCTAAACAAGCTAGAAGAATAGGCCAACAGTAGTCTCATGAAATTCAACAAGGACAGATGCAAAAGTCCAGTGTCTGGGAAGGAAGAACCCCTTGCAGTGGTACAGCTTGAGGACTGCCACACTGGAGAGCTGCTGTGTGCAAAAGGTACTGGGGTCCTCATGGGCAGTCAGCTGGATGTGAGCCTGAAGTGCACGCTGGCTGCAGAGAAGGCCAACAACATCCTGGGGTGTATAAGCAGGAGCACGGCCAATAACTGGAGGGAAGGGATTATCCCCTTTTACATGGTGCTCATTAGAAGCACCATGTTTAGCATACTGCATCCAGTTATGGGCCTTCCAATACAAAAGAGGCATGTAAAATGGCAGTGAGTTCCGCAGGTGGCCACTGGTATGGTTGGGCATTGGGCATTGGAGCATTTCCCCTATGAAGAGAGGCTGAGGGATGGGGACTTGCTCAGTTCAGAGAAGGGATGGCTTTGGGGGTACCTAACAGCAGCACCCTAGTACCCATGGAGAGGTTATCAAGAAGATGGAGTCAGGATCTTCACTGTGGGAGAATGAGAGGCAATAGACATAACAAAAAACAAGTTAGGAGAAACTTTTTCACCATGAGGATAGTCAGGCAGTGGAGCAGGGTGTGCAGAGAGTTTGTGCTGTCCCCATTCTTGGAGGTTTTCAAGACCAGGCTGGATAAGGCCCTGAGCATCTTAACTTGATCCCATAGTTGTCCCTGCCTTGAGCAAGTTGTTGAACTACAGACCTCCTGAGGTCCCTTCCAACCTGTAATATCCTATGATCATATGGTTTTCCTTTAAATTGGATCAGGACAAACAAAAAGCAGAGCAATACTGAAGGACAAGAAATGTCTTAATGACATTTTTAATATTGCATAAAATCTCATACAAGTCCTGAATTTTAAAACAGGAACATGGAGGCACTCATCTTTGTAGTAGACATGATGTTGTAGGACGTCTATGAACTAAAAGATCATTTAAGATTTAAAATTTTACAAAAAACTTGGTAAAAATCATTATAGGCCAAAGCACTGTCTACTACCTTGAATTCAGTGATTTTTTTCTGAGACTGTCAGTATCAAAAGCTCATTCTTCCTGTCTTTCATAAAAAAAAAAATTCTCATCAGACTGTTTCCAACATTTTTACTTTTTTTCTGAAGTTTTTGTGGTAGAAATGTTGAAACAACTAGTCAAGGCTTAATTAGCAATATCCTCTCCATTTATAGGAGGGAAAATAACTTTTGGACAATGAGCTATACCATATCCTGCTTTCAGCTGCTTTGCCAGTGCAGATGTGGGTCTTGACTATTTTTCTTGCCTGTGGTATCAGACCACAGCAGCTTTTAAACTGTTCTCTGATCCTTGGTGATATGTGTGGTTTCACCTTATTGTTCTTTTGAAAGCTGGAACCAATAGGTGGCTGGGTAAATGGTAGACTAGCTTGGATGCTGCAGTGCTACCTCAGATTCTGCCTGGCATAAACCTGGCATGCTGGGTAAAGCTTTCATCAGATGCTGTGTTAATTTAGCTTTTATTAGTGAATGTTGGTGTGCATCTGGCTGAATATCTTGTATAAATACTTATTATATGCTGCTCTCTATGTGAGAGAATACAGTTATTATCAGGATGAATATTCCATCATTTTACTGGAAAAGTAGTGATATATTTTTTTTAATGTTCAAAACCCTCAAGGAATCCTGTTGTATAAAGGATAATGTTATCTGATGGTTTTGCTTATTTCTTGAATGTTACAAACCTGGGTTTTGATCTATTTAGTTAATGATAGAATAAAATAGTAAAAAAGGTACAAAGGAGCCATATCTGTTCCCTCTGATGGACTTGTTGAACTTCAAATAAGCTGAGAATGTGGACCAATGCTCTACAGAATGGTGTAGATGTTTATGAATGTGGATAGATTTATACTTATACATAGCCTGATGCAGCTTTATAAATCTTTCATGTTGGGGACTGTATAATATCTTGATTATGAGGCAAAAATAGGAATTGAATTAATACTTATGCTTTTTGTGGTATCATAATGCCACTGACATAATCAACACAGGTTATCAGATTATTACCTAGTTTAGGTATTAAAGCTAAGGTTTTGGGTTATTTAAAATTTTTAACATTTTATAAAATATAGTACCAAAAACAAGACCTGAGGGAATAGGAAGAAATAATTTATTTGCCCAAATGGTTTTCCATAGTGAATTAGGTGGTCTGGAAGTGTATGTACCTTAATGAACCCTGTCAAAAAGTGGTTGCTGCCACAGAGATCATAAATTTAATGTGGATAAAATCACTTTATCTTCAAGTGTCCAAAAATGTCCAGACAATTTTGTTATTTTGGTTACAGTCTTGTGGAATAATTATATAATATGCTGGACTTCAACCTTCCCTAAAAAGTGGAATGACAAGGCGAAGATTTCATCTGTGAGGACACCCAGATGTCACTTTAAAAAGTGTGTGACACATTGTAAATTCTGGGTAGCAGCTGGAACTAGTAGAAATTCTTAGGGTGAAAACTTGAAAGCAGATTTCTTAAGAAAAGACCACTTTTATGAATATGCAAACAAAATAGTTGGTTCAGTTGTCTTTGTCTTTCACCCTCTCCCACGTTTTTTATTTTTCAGTGGGAGGAGAAGAGAAAAGGTGCTTACATACATACACATCTGAGTGTGTAAGAATGAGGGGAAAGAGAAGGTGTTTTCAGAACAAATTTTGAGGTTTTTTACCATTACTCAAAACAGAAGTGCCTTAAAAACTTTTTCTTTCTTTCTTTTTTTTTTTTTTTAACAGAAGTACAAAGACTTTCATTTTTAAATAACTGAGCATCCTTTCATTTTCAATCAACAATACCTGCCTTGCTCTTACAGTACTGACACCTTAGACATGAAAGGCTGTTAGGGCACACACAGTCAAGAGTACAAGAAGTCCTGGCTTATGTGAGCTGAAAATGGTGCACCTCTGCAGAGAAGTGCAAGGAAGGCTTATTTCATGCTGTGCAGCTACACTAAGGGAAACTATTCCTCCTGGAGGTGAGCATAAATACCAACACATGCTGTGTGACTACTGAATGACTTGAAAAATCCTTTTGCTTCAAATGCAGCACCTTCACTGAAGTCAATGGGATTGCACTGATGTATGAGTGAAGGACTGGCATATGACATCCTCGTCCCATACACGTTATTCACCATTCTGCAGAGATCCAAGTCTCTTTTGACCTAAACAGTGGCTGATTTTCCATGAAAATGTAAAGGGAAAACTTGGTAATGCTTTTCTTTGCCTTCCCTCTGCCCTGCTCCCCTTGATGATGAAAGAGTGAGTGCCTGAGGAACAGAGTTTGAAGGGCTGGAAAACAGGAAAGGAAGTCTGATTTGTCCCAGGCTGGACTTCTCTTGACTCAGGTGTTCTGGACTGTGTCATGGAGGTGAAATCACTGAAGACACCTTGGCTGACATCCTTAGATGTGTTCTTAATGCCTTACAACCTTTAGCTTAAAACATTATTAGAGTTGGCCTTTACTTCTAAAAAATGATTAATTTGATAAATAGGCTATGTTACTTGTTGTCCAAACTGTAATTAATGGTGTTCACCATTCTGTTTGGGGACGTCTGTAAAAAGATGAGATTTTTACACCAAAATCCCTTTTAAATCCAAGTTGTTTAATAGGAGACTACTGTAATTCCATTTAAAGTTAAAGTTCTGATATACAGTGGGGGATCTGGATTCAAGCCATGTTGCTGTGTATTGGCTAACTGCCTCAGGAGACAGATTTGTTGTGACACATTTGGGAGTGCTATGATCACCTCTCTCTAGGCTCCCTTATATTTACTACCTGTTGTTTAAGAATGTGCATAGGAAGGTTATCACCGCTCTTATCAGCAAATCCATGGAGGAATAACCAGTAGAAGAGGTTTTAGGGGTAAAGCGCTAAGACATTCGACTCCACAGTCCCAAAAGATGAGGACTCAACTCCACGATGGGAAGCAGTCAGGCCCCTGCCAATTCTTCCAGTCTATAAGCAAGTACCAGGAGTGTTGCTCAATATCCCACTTACTGCATGGCTGTGAGAAATTTTTGTTGCATTTTAGGACAGCCCTTCTTGCCCCTTCCTCCCCCTCCATTTGATGTTTTAGGAAGTACTCTTCTTGTCTTCTCACCTCTGTTTCGCAACTGAAACAAATGGACCTATTAGAAGGTATTTAGTCATAGGATTTCAGTACAAAAATTCTGAATTATAAGAACAGTGGGTTCACATTCTTTACTAGCTTCTTCCAGACTTCTCCTGACAGACTTGTCCATCAAATTAAAAGAAAATTTAGACAGATCCTTTTTCTAATAAAATTTAGAGATTATCTCTTTTTTAAAAAACATTGTTTCAAGGTGTTGTTTTTAAGATGCTCTAGAGCATCACTTTAAAAATGGAGTTGATGATTGAAAGTTTTTTTATGCACTGGACTCCTTATGCATCTATTAAAAATATAGCAGTGTGAATTGTGCCAAGGAACTGTAATAGGCAACCAGAATGTCCATCTGATTTTCTGTAATTATCATGATTATATTTGAGGCTTGGAAGGAGGGTTGGCTCAGTTACTTTGGAAATCTTTTCCAGTACTCTCTTCTAGAATCTGATGGCTTAGCATGATGTCATGCCTAAGCTAAATAGCCCAGCTTTTCTGCAGTTGCACGTGTCAGTTCATTCAGGATTCTGAGGTGGATTTTCTGATTTTTTTTCTTTCTTGTGTGACAGTTTTGAGGTGAACAACTTGTATGGAATAGCTAAATATTCCCAAGGGTGAAAGCCAGCACCTACTAGTTGTTCCATGTGCATCTAGTATTCTGTTTCTTTTCTATAAGTTGTTAATACGAGTACCAGAAGATGGAAACAGAGACTCAGAGCTGTGCTGAAAATAAAATAATAATAAACAACTTAAGGAGACAAATATTTTTGAAGTGCAATCTCTAGAAACCTGGTTATGTTCTTAAAGCTGTATCTTTGTTTTCACTAATTACAATGTAAATTCATCTGCGTTTTCCAGTACTTGGGTCAGAAAATGCCTTCTTCAAGCACAGAATAGGACTTCTAAGAACAGAGGTACAGCTGTATAAATATGTACACGTGTGTCCTACCTCCGTAAAATGGGGGCTTTTGCTATACCTGAAGCTCTGTGGTATATAGTTCTATGTACAATCAAATCACAACACACTTCACTACAGGAAAGAAGTGAGAAGTGACATTATTTAACTGCTCTCATTCACTATTTGCTATGCTAAGTGGTTTTAATTTCTGTTTTCTTAACTAGAGTGAAATAACCTACAATAATACCAAACAGTTTAAACTTCAGAGATTTCATAATGACTTTGAATGAGAAGGGCTCATTTAAAAAACTGTATTTTAGTCTAAATAGTCTTCTCTTGCCTTGGCATGTATGCTTTGGTTTAATGGGTCTGAATTTTAACACTGGACAAGTATTTTATATAAAAATAGAGCCCTAATGGGTAAGAGTTTGCTGGACTTTAGATTGTCTGGTGTTTTCCGATAGAATTAGTAGTTACCGTAGAGACCGTACCAGCTCTTTTACTACATTTAGCATGAGACAAGGTTATAAATAAATTATTTAACTAGAATTACTTATATGTTTCCCAGGAAAATCTGAAATAGAAACATTACCCATGGCCAGACTCACTACCTTTTTGGCATGTCAAATATCTCTGGTAATTCGATTTTTTAAAAAGTAGTCAATTTTTCTGTTACTGGTTTTAAGGAATTTGGGAGTCCAATGACAAAATAAATGCAGGGGATGCTCACTCAAGGTAGTGGAGGATGTTCAATGAGCCAGCTTTGTAACTGGAAGCGGGATGCTGTCACTCAGCTGTATGGCTTTTGCACTCAAAATTTGGATCTCGCCTTTGTTCTGTGAAGACACATTGGTTTGCTTAGAGCTCATCAGATTAGTTTCAAGTGAATTGCTAAGCCTAAACCTACTCTTATATGTAATTGATGATTAAGATGTGGATTTAATCTGCTTGCTGACAGGCTGCTTTCTGTCTTTAGTCTCTAGGCATGCAACTATATCTGTTTCCATTAGAGGATGCATTGTTTCATGTGGTGAAACTTTTTGATTCTGTATCAGGTGAGACCAGGAAGGAGTGTGCCTGTGAGCTACCCAGACCAAGGCTGTTACAGAGAAGTAAGTAACTTTTCTGTTAGAGAACAGCTGGTCTGGGTGCTGTTTTGTTTCTGACAGTCAAGCAGAAATTTCTTATTGGAACCAAGAGACTTAACGAAAGGTTAATGAATGTTAGAATTTTCTGGGAAAAGTTCTGGTCCTGGGAAACTGGCAGTTTCTAAGAAAAGGTCATGATATTGAAAATTTCTCAGTAAATCCTCTTCATTGATACTTTGAGACATACTTCCCATGCTTATTTTGCAGCTGGTCCCTGATTTTTTTTTTTTTTTTAAATGCATCTGAAATTTTGATAGCTTTTTCTTATTACATTTTATTTTAACAGAAGAGTTATATGAGTGCTTCTGGTCTACATTGAAGGCATATGGAGTGTCAGATGTTTTGAGACTACAGGAATTTGTTCTGCTGTTTAGATGGAGGAGAAACAAGAAGCAAGATTGTACTGTTTTCCCAAAGTTAGAGTTAAAAAGGAACAAATAAAAAGTCCCCATCATTCATTGAGATATTTTTTTTTAATACCATTCTTATTCAGGTTTGTCCATCATTTTTTCTCTCTCTTCCACCTGCTGTGTTTCTTCCTTGTTTCTTTTCTATATACCATTACCTGCTCACTCTTTTCTTTTTTCACAAGCCTCTGGTTGTGATATAGGTGACAAAGGCACTGAGCTCCAGTAGATTGGAAAGCTTCAGGATCCATAGCTTAGAATCAGTTTTTTTAAACTGTTTTCATCACTTAGCATAGCAGTGAGAGAGACCTGTTTCCATGGTGTGTGATATGTATCTCCATCAATAGGGAAGAAAGAGATGATGGCTTTTTCATGGATCAGTAGGTCAGTTTCCCAGTATGCTAACTTGAGATCCCCAAGAGGCACCTGAATGGAATTTTTTACTTTGTCTATGTTTCTTTCATAAAAAAGGTATCTTACACTCTTTACAGACAACATTATGTAGTAATATTTAGATTTGTAAGAATTTAACTTCAACTTTTGAAAGAGAGCAGATGGAACAAAGCTAGGAGATGTTGGGAAATAGTGTTATTCAGGAGGTCAACAGAGTGCAGTCTCACAGTGTGTGAATGCAGGTGTCTGCAGGAGTAGCCAGCTTGAGACAGTAGGTATGCTTATCTAGAAATGTCAAGGACACGATATTATCTAACTTCAATTTTTTTTTCCTTAATGAAGTTATTTTTTCTTACACTCTCTAAAAATAGCCAAACTTATTTCTGTAGCAATAATAACAGCCAAGAATGGAGATCTGGGAAACAGCTGGGCTTGGTGCTCTGCATGGTGAGACAAAAGTTGATCCTTCTGGTCTTCTCTTCCATACTCCACACACACCTCATCATCACAACATGAGGCCTGGTTATACCAGCATATTTAACTCAAAATGAGAATATTTGTTGCTTGCAGAATTCTTCTGTCACCAAGTTCAGCCACATCACACAATTGTGAGCTCAGGTGGATGCTTCACTTCTAGTGTACAGTTCGATAACCTTGTTCCTGTGGTTGCTTTGCTCTGTTCATCTCTCCAGAAGTGCTAATTAAAAGGAAAATATTCCTGCACATGCTGATAAACTGTAAAATAACTTCTGTTATTTTTGATACTTTTGTTATCTTATAAAATAATCAGGCTTCAATTCCTCTAGTCTTTGATTAGCAAGAGATAGCAACAACCCCCTTTATGTTTAAAAAAGGTGAACAAATTTAAGTTTGGTTTCTCAAAATGCACTATTTGACATTTGCGGTCACTCTTTTTTCTCCCTCCCCCCCCCCTCTAGAAACCATGTAGGGAGTGCAGTTTTGAAAAAGAACTAGTTCTAAGAGGCTGTAGGCTGGAGTCACTGAAGTCAGAATGATACAAAGCTTGTGCAGACATTCATTCAGATGGATGTAGTAGATTCAAAGTGCCCCACTCCTAAATGACTAAGTTCCCCACTGCCTGTTGAACTACTTATCTCAAACAATCAGTCGGCGGCGAGACCAGCAGTGGCAACGGTAAGTCGGTGGCTAAGTGCTAGATTGAGGTGGACAGGGAGGTTCCCGAGGCCCAGGAGCCCTGAGGAAGAGCAGAGAGACCTGTCCAGAGCTGGCAGCTCTTGCGAGAGACGCTGACGTGGCGTGGGCGTTACCAGGGGCAAATGCGGGAGATTCAAACGGCCCTGGAGAGTGCCAGCGACCAGGGTGGGCAAACAGGGCGTGTCGTGTCAGAAAGGGCGTGGTGCATCAGAAAGGGTGTGGTGTGTCAGAAAGGGCGTGGTGCGTCAGAAAGGGTGTGGTGTATCAGAAAGGGCGTGGTGCATCAGAAAGGGCGTGGTGCATCAGTTTGCGTGTCAGTTTGTGCAGGTAGGGCGCAGACCCTCCCCATCCCCTTCCCAGCTCAAGAAGACTACTTAAGCGGTGGGCATCGTCCTCAGAAGGAGACCCAGGTATGATTCCACTCGGGTAAAAGCCATTGCTAGGAAAAATGTGGTGACGCAGACAGAGGTCCCAAGCAAACGTGCAGCTGTCCAGGTCTCTGGCTGCAGGGAGTGCCTGAGTCTATCACTGGTGCTGGAGGACAGCAAGGACATCTTCTGTGTGAGGTGTGACCAGGTAGACGATCTGCTCAGCCTGGTGGCAGAACTGAAGGAGGAAGTGGAAAGGTTAAGGAGTATCAGGGAGCGTGAGAGGGAGATAGATTGGTGGACCCCCACGCTACCATCCCTGAGACAGAAGCAGCAGATGGAGGCTCCACAAGAAGCGGAGGATCCCCTACCCTCTTGCCACCAGGCAGGAGGGGACCTAAGAGATGGAGGGGAATAGATACAGGTCCCTGCTCGGGGAGGCAGGCGAATCCCCTCCCGGTCTCCGTCACCTTCCCAGTTGCCCCTACGCAACACGTATGGGGCTCTGGAACTTGAGGACCAGGTCAACAAAAATCAGAATGTAGATGAAGGTCTATCCAGGGGGGTGCCTAGGCTGAGTCAGTCAGCCCCACTGATTCTCACGGCCTCTGAAAAAAGAAAAAGGAGGGTAAATGTCATAGGCAATTCCCTTCTGAGGGGGACAGAGGGCCCAATATGCAGACCTGACCCATCCCACAGGGAAGTCTGCTGCCTCCCTGGGGGCAGGTAAAAGACATTACTAGGAAACTCCCCGATCTGGTTCAGCCTTCTGATTGTTACCTGCTATTAGTTGTGCAGGTTGGCAGTGATGAGATTGCAGGGAGAAATCCAAAGGCATTCAAAAGGGACTTCAGGGCACTGGGACGATTAGTGGAAGGATTGGGAGCACAGGTAGTGTTTTCCTCAATCCCTTCAGTGGCAGGGAAATATACTGAAAGGAACAGGAAAACACACCTGATTAATACATGGTTCAGAGGCTGGTGCCATCAGTGGAATTTTGGGTTTTTTGATCATGGGGAGGTTTACATGGCACTGGGCTTGCTGGCAACAGATGGAGCCCAGCTATCTCAAAGAGGGAAAGGGATTCTCACTCACGAGATGGTGGGGCTCATAGAGAGGGCTTTAAACTAGGTTTGAAGGGGGAAGGGGATAAACCTAGGTGCACCAGAGATGAGGCTGGGGGCAGCATGCCAATGCTGGGGGTGGATTCAATAGCCCAGCTCAAGTGCATCTATGCCAATGCACGCAGCATCAGCAATAAACAGGAGGAGCTGGAAGCCATTGCGCAGGAGGATAGCTATGACTTAGTTGTCATCACAGAAACATGGTGGGATGACTCCCATGACTGGAGTGCTGCAATGGATGGCTATAAGCTCTTCAGCGGGGATAGGCAAGGAAGGAAAGGTTGTGGGGTGGCTCTCTATGTTAGGGAATGTTTCAGTTTTACAGATGTCCACGATTGTGATGGTAAGGTCGAGTGGTTATGGGTAAGGGTGAGAGGGAAGGCCAACAAGGCACATATTGTGCTGGGAGACTGTTATAGACCACCCAACCAGGTTGAAGAGACAGATGAATCATTCTACAAGTAGCTGGCAGTAGTCTCAGAATCGTGTGCCCTTGTTCTATTGGGGGACTTCAACTTTCCAGACGTCTGCTGGAAATACAACATGGCAGATAGTAAACAGTCTAGGAGGTTCCTGGAGTGTGTGGAAGATAACTTCCTGACACAGCTGGTAGGTGAGCCTACCAGGGGAAGAGCCATGCTAGACCTACCGTTTACAAAGAGGGAAGGACTGGTGGGAGGTGTGATGGTCGGAGGCCATGTTGGGATAAGTGACCATGAAATGATAGAATTCTCAATTTTTGGTGAGGCAAGGAAGGTGGTTGGCAAAACCACCACTGTGGGTATCTGGAGGGCAAACATTGGCCTTTTCAGGACACTGGTTGAGAGAGTCTCTTGGGAGGCAGTCCTGAAGGGCAAAGGGGTCCAGGAAGGATGGACATTCTTCAAGAAGGGAATCTTAATGGCTTAGGACCAGGCTATTCCCATGCACCACAAGACGAACCGTGGAGGAAGACAACCAGCCTAGCTGAACAGAGATCTTTTGGTAGGACTCAAGAAAAAAAGGAGAGTTTCTCATCTCTGGAAGAAAGGGCAGACAACTCAGGAAGAGTACAGGGATCTTGTTAGGTCATGCAGAGAGGAAATTAGAAAGGCAAAAGCTCGGCTAGAACTCAATCTGGCCACTATTGTAAGAGACAACAAAAAATGTTTTTAAAAATATGTTAACAATAAAAAAAGAGCCAAGGAAAATATCTATCCTTTGATGGATACAGAGGGGAACATCGCCACCAGAGATGAGGAAAAGGCTGAGGTACTTAATGCCTTCTATGCCTAAGTCTTAACAGTGAGATCAGTTATCCTCAGTACTCTGCCCCCTGAGCTGGAAGGCAAGGATGAAGAGCAGAATATGCCCCCCTTAATCCAGGAGGAAATAGTGACCTACTACGCTGTCTGGACACTTATAAATCTATGGGACCAGATGGAATCCATCCAAGAGCACTGAGGGAGCTGATGGAGGTGCTTGCCAAGCCACTCTCCATCATTTATCAGCAATCCTGGTCAACAGGGGAGGTCCCAGAGGACTGGAGGCTTGCCAATGTGACGCCCATTTACAAGAAGGGTTGGAGGGAGGATACAGGGAACTACAGGCCTGACCTCGGTACCGGGGAAGATTATGGAATAGTTCGTCTTGAGTGCTCTCACGTGGCATGTGCAGTACAACTGGGGATCAGGCCCAGTCAGCATGGGTTCGTGAAAGGCAGGTCCTACTTGACCAACCTGATCTCCTTCTATGACCAGGTGATCCATTTAATGGATGAGGGAAAGGCTGTGGATGTTGTCTCCCTGGACTTCAGTAAGGCCTTTGACACTGTCTGTCACAGCATACTCCTTGAGAGGTTGGCGTCTCGTGGCTTAGACAAGTGTACTCTTCACTGGGTAAAAAAATGGCTGGATGGATGAGCCCAGAGGGTTGTGATGAATGGAGTCAAATCCAGTTGGTGGCGGGTCACAAGTGGTGTTCCCTAGGGCTCAGTATTGGGGCCAGTTCTGTTTAATATCTTTATCAATGATCTGGATGAGGGGATCGAGTGCACCCTCAGCAAGTTTGTGGATGACACCAAGTTGGGTGGGAGTGTTGATCTGCTCAAGGGCAGGAAGGCTCTGCAGAGGGATCTGGACAGGCTGGACTGATGGGCCAAGGCCAATTGTATGAGGTTGAACAAGGCCAAGTGCCGGGTCCTGCACTTCGGTCACAACAACCCCATGCAGTACTACAGGCTTGGGGAAGAGTGGCTGGAAAGCTGCCTGGTGGAAAAAGACCTGGGTGTGCTGGTTGACAGCTGGCTGAATATGAGCCAGCAGTGTGCCCAGGTGGCCAAGAAGGCCAGCGGCATCCTGGCCTGCATCAGAAATAGTGTGTTCAGCAGGAGCAGGGAGGTGATTTTTCCCCTGTACTGGGCACTGGTGAGGCCGCACCTTGAGTACTGTGTTCAGTTTTGGGCCCCTCACCACAGGAAAGACATTGAGGTGCTGGAGCGTGTCCAGAGAAGGGCAATGAGGCTGGTGAGGGGCCTGGAGCACAAGTCTTATGAGGAGCAGCTGAAGGAACTGGGGTTGTTTAGTGTGGAGAAAATGAGGCTGAGGGGAGACCTTATCGCTCTCTACAACTACCTGACAGGAGGTTGTAGTGAGGTGGGTGCTGGTCTCTTCTGTCAGGTGGCTGGAGATAGGACAAGAGGAAATGTCCTCAAGTTGTGGCAGGGGAGGTTTAGATTGGATATTAGGAAAAATTTCTTTACTGAAAGAGTTGTCAGGCATTGGAACAGGCTGCCCAGGGAAGTGGTTGAGTCACCATCCCTGGAGGTATTCAAAAAGCACACAGACAAGGCACTTCAGGACCTGGTTTAGTGGGCATAGTTGATGGTTGGACTCGATGATCTTAAAGGTCTTTTCCAACCTAAATGATTCTATGATTCTATTCTGTCATTTGTATCGGATATAAGTTTAGTAGAAATACAAACCCTGAAGCTAAAGAAAAACATGGTAATGGTGCCTTGACCATTTTTACTTGTAAGTAAAAAACTTACAGTTGAAAAAATGTAGTCTTTTCAAAACAAATGTTCCTACACCAGTTTGAGTTTCTGGAAGCAGGTGTGAGTTATGGAAGCCCAGTAGGACAGACTCAGGATGGTTTGAATATACTGAGTCTCTCAGCTGCCAGGGTATTCAGTTCTAGCATTTGCTTTAACAGTAGCATTCGTTGCACAAGAGAGCAACCTGGTCTGCTCGTATGCAGTGGCTCTTTGCGCAGGTATTACAGACCCTTAGTGATCTGGGCTTCTGTAAATCTGACAACTCACATTCAAAGCAAAAGGTGACGTGTAGTAAATAAAAGCAATTGTTTCCCGGACAAATCAGTTGAGTTAGCTGGTCTGATTAAGTGTCATTTTCTCTGGGTGATTCCAAAGGCTCTTAATACTGCACAGGAAAGAGTTGCATGTGTATAAAGGTGAACAACATCTTCAGAATGCCATTTGTATTACTCATTTGCAAAGGAGTAAATGTTACAAGGAAGGTAAATATTATTTTCTCCTGGTTTCTTTTAGATCTCAGGTGGAGTAAATGAATCTTAATTTGAAACAAATTAAAAAAAAAAAAACATTCTTGCCTGATGGAGACAGGCTGTTATTTCAGCATAATAAAGAGAGCTCAAGTACAGTGATATGCAGCACTTGATCTAAAGGAAGTACTAATACACCCAGGAGCTTTTCTGTATGCAGAGGCAGTACTGTTTTTTAGCTCCATACTTAGGCACAGTGGAAATATATAGCATATTCAATTATGCTTAAAAGGAAAGGGGTGCAGAGCTGAAGCTCTGCTTCCTGTCATCCATGTGAACAAAGGTGGAATTTGTCCTTTATGAATGATAAAGAAGCTTTGCCTATTTGTTCCTTGCTGTCTAGGTCACTGCCTGTATGATTTTTTGAAAGCCACTGCATGTATTTTTAGCTATGTGAATCTATTCATAGGAGAAGGGTCAGTGGATTTTTGCTAGTTTTTTCCCCAGTAATTCTTTTAATCTGGTGTTTGAGATTCCTTCCTGATAGCATTGGATTCTTGGTAGCATTTTAAAATGATACATTTATATGGTTCAGTTGGGAAAACAATGGTCAGTTCAAATTGTCATTCCCTTTTTGGTATGATAGTCTGCTGTTCAGGGAGTAGAGTTAAACAACATTTGTATGCTGAAAAAAATTGCACACTTCAATTTACACCTTAGAAACACCAACAATGGTATGCCAGAATTGAGGAGGAATAAGAAAATGATTCACAAAAGAAAATGAATGGAGTGTCCTCTTTGTGTTGATATACTGAATGAATGAGGGTTGCATCTCGCTTGATTAACTTATACTTATGTGAATGAGAATTAAGTCTCTGCTTAGAATTGTTTCTACTTTAAGCCTGTAGTGTTTCTGGCATGCGTGAAACAGCACAACATTTTAATTAAGCTATTCACAGAATGTCAATAAAAAAGTGTCTTTGAACAGGTAATAGCTGTCCAAAACAAAAAAAAAGAACAATTCTGGGGACACTACAAAAAACATTAGCACTAAAAGAGAAAAATTTAAGTCAATTGGAAATCTGAACCTTAAATAGATATAAACTGGAATAAGCCTTTAAGAATTCTGAAACAGGTGAGGGAGATTGACTGGCATATTTTGCTTATATACAGTGGCTCATGATGGTCTATTAATATCTATAGAAGATCTGACATTGGCTTCCCTGGGGCCAGGATTTCAGCTCAGATATATTTGTTGGGAGTTGGAGATCATAAATTAGAAGTAAGGAAAGCTAGAATATATCTCCATTTAGAAGGACAGGTTATTTTATAGATGTTTTCCAGCCTTGCACCTAAGTCGTTATCAGCAAGACTGAAATGGGTGTCCCCCATCAACCTGTACTTTGGGAAGACATTCTGTGAAATCCACTGTACCATAAGAGGCAAAAATCAAAAGTTCTCCTTCTGAGAGCTGTAAGTAGGCACCTCTTTTTACTCATAGCATCTGACTGATGCTAATGATTTGGATCTGTGGATTTATCCATGATACTTCAATAGTACAAAACCCCCTACACGTTGTACTTACTAGCATCTCATACGAAAAATACTCTAATGCTGCTCCTGCCAAGCATGTCCTCTTTAGGTTTGGGTTCAATGAGAACAGCAACTAAATCTGTTACTACACCATTTCCTTAATAGATCTCAAAATGCTTTAAAAAAGGATTGATAATATTTTCCAGATGGGAAAGCTGAGGCAGAGGCCAGTGAAATGACTTCCAAAGAGCATTCAGCTGGCATATAAAAGAGTTGGAAATTTAGGCTTGGTGTATAGCATCTGAATCTGACAGTTATCCCTAGCTCTTTCTAACAAAACATTTATTTCTGTCTGTTTGTTTTTTGGCTTTGTGGTTTTTGTTTGTTTAGTTTGGTTTTTTGTGGTCAATATCTTCTGGCACCTCAAATGTTGGCAGATTCTTAACTTTGCAGGTTCTATGAGAATATGAATTTCTCTACTTCTTATTTTACAGAGAAGATCAGATCTTGAAAAGCACTTAGGTGCTTAATTCCTAGAAAATTGACTAAGAGATTTAACCAAGCTTCCACAATAAGGCTATGTCTGAATCTAGCTCTCCTGAGCCCAGTTCAGTGCCCTGGGGCCAAACAGAGATGCAACCTGATGTGACATGTTATATCTTCACTACACAACATTGTGAAAGGGAGAATCAGAACCATTTCTTAGTTCATGCCTGACTAGTATTCATGCAACTGACATTTATTATTGGTAATTCAAAGCAACCTACATTCACAATTAAAAAGTCATTTTGTGAATTGTAAGCAAAGACTTTTCAGCCTGTACTTTTGGATTCCCTGGTCTGAACTATCCTTCCAGTTCCTGTGTAACTGCAGACCATAAGAATAATCCAATAATTTTGACCTTTACATGACCTATAATGAGGTGTTATTTAAAGATTAGTGTAATATCATTGTTTTTTACCGAATAATTAAGTAAAAATCTCCTTCTAAATCCCTTGAGTTTTCAGAGGTCAGGCTTCTGCTTTGTGGCCCCAGATTCTATGACTAAGAGGACACAATTCATGTATAGTCCTTTAAGAAAAAACCAGCTTTTTCTGTGTTTTTTTTCTTTCTTTTTGCTAAGTCTCGGGGACTGATTAATCTCTATCATATTTTTTTTTTACAGTGCTTTCAGTCCAAAAGTTAACCCCTTCAGTTGCAAAGTTAACCCCTTTTACTCTACTGTGAGAGCCAAATTCGGCTTTAAACTTCATAAATCTTCATAAATGGTCTGAAAATAAATACAAAAACTCATTTTGTTCTTTTAATGCTTCTGAAGAATTCCTTAAGCGAGCTTAAGGCAATTCTTTGTTTTGAACAGGCCCTCTCCACTTAGGCTTTCTCAGGCAGCTCAGAATGCGCTGGAGAATGGTAGCTGTTATAGCAAATAAAATGCTGTAAGTCTCTCACCACTTTATAGAGTTTTCGGACAATAAAGACAGCAAACTAAATCCTGTTACACTAAGGCACGCTCCTTATTTCAAATAGAATGCTTCTTCATTTGAAGACATAAATACAGCGTTGAAAGCCCAAACTTCAAATTTAAGACAGTATTATTTAGTGTAACACACATTTAATTTGAAGTGACTATCATGAAAATATCATAATGCAATTAGCAGCTGTAGCGAGAAAACCATGAGGAGACAAACAAGGCGACCAGATGGTACTTACAGCTCTACATATTCAATCAACATTTTTCATATTTTATCATAAACTTTGTTCTCTAATGCAAAGGACCACACAATTGAATCTTGACCAGCATATGTGTTAGGAGCTACTGTTGTATCTCACGTGCACTCTCATTAAACAAACTCACAATATCACATACCTACTCAAATGTAAAGTGCAAGACATGAACCATCACTAAGAAAACAGAAGGAAAGAGTAAATAGTTCTTTCTTTTTCTTTACATTAACTGTGGGAAATCAATAGGCACTGCTAAACAGTGGCCTAAAATCTCTGCTGTACCCAACTGCAATACGGTCTGTGGATGTGAAGGGTCCATTGGTGCAGATATTCAAAGGGTTGCTGTCTTTCACCAGCTCAGAGGCTCATAAATTTAAAAGAAGTCAATGCTTAGTATCCTCTCTCGCTCTTACCATGCATTTTCCATCCTTATGTCACTGCTCCTTCTGTGATAATGATACTTAGAAATGCTTCACCATGTCACCAGCTGTGTTATTTGCAGTCTGGAATAACATTTTTTGTTCTATTAACACAATTTAATTCAACTAGATGTATTGAGTAATTATAGTATGTATATGGAAAATACCAAAATGTTTTTTCATTTTAAAATTCTCTTTTGTTACTTTTCTGTAGATGTTACATGCCAAACATGCTTCTTGCCCTAAAAGGCAGGGTACTGGTGGGTAGGGCCACAAATGAACCCTGCTTAGGATAATCTAAGGCTAGACTGGGCCCCTTATTATAGCTACTTCTGAACAGCAAGTTTCTTTTATGCTTGAGCAAGGGCTATGAGAGCCAATCAGGCTTTTAGTCACTGCTTCTTTTCATAAAAGAAAAAAAAAGACAGGAATTCATAAATGTGTAAGTATGCATATGTAAATACTAAGTTCAAAAGGTCCAGTAATGAAGTGAAACTCCTATGGCTGATTGATTCATCTGTAATGATGACATTTGGGTGCAAGTGCCAGGGAGGTCTAAATGTGAGATTAAAATATCCTAAAATATCCTGCAGTGCTTCCTTTTGTACCAAATATAAGTACAAGTATACTTTCAGAGTGTATAAATCTGACCAACTGCATAAACTGCTTGTACAGGCTGCCAAAGACTTGTTTTGTCATGCTTAAGGTGCAAATAAGAATCCAAACTTGAGCTGTTATATAGTATAATATTGAAAGAAAAAATGCAAAGGAGTCACTAAGTGTATAAGTATGTGATTGACGGTGATGCATTCGATAAGTCCTTCCAAAAAGCTTTGGAAAAGACTATTTACCAACAACTTTTAAAGTCATTAAAACTATCAAGAAATAACAGGGTTGGATTTCTCTCTGGCTATCAGAAACAAATACAAGGGTTGAATGGTCAGTTTTCACAATGGAGGGATTTTACCAGTGAAATGCCCCAAGGATCTGAGGTGGGGTCTGTATCATGCAATAATCTTGGTATCATAAATTACATCATTTCAGGTACATAATTCCTGGATAACAGCAAATTGCTCAGGGTACAAGCAGTTGCAAAACAGTCTCAAAAAGCTCAACAGAGTGAATGAGAAGTTTTAGTTGAAATTTAAAGATGGCAAATGCCCAGGAGGTTGGGTGGAACAAGATCTTGGCATCACTGTGGTTAGCTGTCTAAGAACATCAAGTTGGTGTGTAGCAGCAGTCCGAAAAGCACATGGGAATTATCTGGAAAAAATAGAATGCAAACCAGAAGATATCTGTATGATGCTGTGAATTCATAACGCTTTCATAGCCTGAATGCTGAATGAATTTTGGGCATCCTTTCTCAAAAAAAAATAATGCAGTAGAACTATGTGAGGTCCAGAGAATTTTAAGAAGGTGGTCAGAAATAGAGAAAAACTTCCACATCAGGTAAGTTGGACTAAGACACACTGCCTTCGAAGGGGATGAATGCAGAAGGAGCATGATACAGGTTTATATCATTTTGTACCACGTGAAGAAGATCAGTAGGGTATTAATTTATCTGTTTGTAGCACAGGAGCTCGGAGCTGGCAGAGCAGAAGGTTTAGAATGGAAAGTAGTGCTTTTTCACACAATGCAGAAAATAAAGTCTTATGTTAAGTAATTTCCCAGTTTATACAGCTCAAAATTATAAAAAAGTGAATAAAGAGATGTGTCAGCAGGGAGGATGGCTCAAAAAGTACCTAAACTGTGATTGACATAACTTGGGGGAACATGGAAAATATGGAAGAGAAGAATCCCAGTGCATCTTCTGTTTCTAATACTGTTTTCCTAAAACTTCTGCTATTACTCACTTTCAGAGGCAGCATACAAGGTTAGTTTTTAGTCTGAGGGCTCAGACTGATGCTTTTTACGTAGATGAGTCACTGAGGTTCTCAAAATCAAATCTCTGCCTGAAGTTCCTCAGTAAACTTCAACTCCACACTGTAAAAAATGTGTAAATAATGATGGGGTTTAAACACACACTTTTTTTCTTAAAAGTAAACATACTGTGATCTTAGGGCTAGGAGATGGGTTCTGTTACAGCTTGCATTGCCTGGGGAGCAGAGTTTTACTGGGGGACAGGTATGATAACACAGCTCCTTTAACTTGCCATCAGCTACCCTTACTGTGAAAGAACCATTAATTGGTTTGTTCTTGCCATATACTTGGAAAATCCCTTTAAAAAAAGTCTTCCAAGAGAAGGTGATTTAGCACACATAATGTTAGAAAATGCATAGTGGTTTTTTTTTTTTTTTTTTTAAAAACCCATCTATTAAGGTAGTGTTCAGGAATTGCACTAGCTTGCCAGTTAAATAGTTTTCTTCAGGCTTATCCAAAGGTTTATGGTGAGTTTTGTGATTGAAATTATTTGTGTGTACGGTTACATATTCTCAGCAAATTATCTACGCTGTGAGCACAGAATCCTGAATCAGTGTACCCAGAAATATTTCCTTCACCTTTAGGAAGTGAATTTGCAAAACTGGCAGACAAATGTCCTGCAACATTTGGCCCCATGTTCTTTCATCTCCAGAATGACTGAAGGGAAATGGAATTTCAAAAGAGCTTCATATGTTTTGGTATGCTTTCAGGTTAGATTGATATTACAGAAGCTCATACTGAATTGTTTTTACACCGGTAAGTTAATACCTCAGCTCAGTTTCTGAAATGTATTTGTTGGATTATTGTAAAATAAGTTAAGACAGGGAATAGCCATGTCTCATACAAAAACCTGAAACTCTTCTTTGCTCTTGCGATTTTATGCTATTTTATCATGCCATGTTAACATTGTTCTGTAGAACATCAGACCAAGCTAGCCACCAGGCTTGGTGACAACCCCTCCCATGATCCTGGGTAAATGACTAATGCACCCATCTTCTTAAATTTATCACATATCTACTTTACATGCAGACATGTCAGGCATTTAAATATATTATCTTTCTGTTCACTTTTGCATTTTATAATTAAAATTTCATTGGCCAACGGGAGGAGAGGGAGGGGGTCCATCACTCTTAATCCTAATACTTGGATACTTACAAGAAGAGGAGGGACAACCATGGACAGGATGTCTTGGTCTCTGACTCCTTTTCATGAATACATCAGTCAAATGACAAGTTATTAGAGGTTTTATGGTGACCTTTTGGATTTAAGTGTATGAACTGGGAGCTCTTTGTACATACACACAAACTGTCTCTGGAATTATACTAAGTGAAGTGTTAGCTTGAGGATAAATCACAGTTCTTAGGGGATAAATCAGAGGTTTGTAGACTACTGTACAAGGGGTCTTAGTAAGCAGTCCTGGAGAGCTAATTTCTGGAAAAAGTTTAGTTCTCATTCTTATCCAGTCTGTGCCTATGATGTCCTATCATGATTGTATTGCCAAATGAAAGTGTGTTCTGGGCTATATGGAGGGGAAATCTTTTGACAGAAAAGAGAGGAACCCCCCCCCGTCAATCCATTACTGTACCTGCAGCTGTGAAATATATATATGTGTGTGGGCATTCTCTTTGATTTAAATCAGTTAAAAAGGACTTATATAAGGAAAATACTTGAATTAAGCTATTTTTAAAAAAAATGTATAACTGCAGATATGATGTTATAGTAAAGGTACTATGCAGAGAATTAAGCTACCTCTGAAGGTCTGCATGAACCTTATCACAGCGTCTATGAATTATTTGAAAGGCAGCTGGCAATTTTGAAGGTCTATTGATGAGCCATAGAATGGTGGGAGGGAATAAAAAGGAATATAAAGAATAAATTTTGCAAAGATAGTTTCATTTGAATATGAATTATTTAAAAGATGCTTGTTTGCAAACATTTTTAATTTTATTTTTGTCCTCTTTTCTCCCTTGGAAGTGTAAACCATATAAAAGCAGAGACTTCCTGCTGCCAAAATTTATCTTTTTGACAGTAACTCTGCTGCTTAGCTGAAGAATTAGAGGGAAAAAAGTTTCCTTTGTGTCCTGGTTTCAGCTGGGGTAGAGTTAATTGTCTTCCTAGTAGCTGGTACAGTGCTATGTTTTTGAGTTAGGTATGAGAAGAATGTTGATAACACACTGATGTTTTCAGTTGTTGCTAAGTAATGTTTAGTCTAAAGTCAAGGATTTTTCAGCTTCTCATGCCCAGCCAGCGAGAAGGCTGGAGGGGCACAAGAAGTTGGGAGGGGACACAGCCAGGGCAGCTGACCCAAACCGGCCAACAGGGTATGGCCACCGCTGACCCAAAGTGGCCAACGTCCCATACCATGGGACATCATGCCCAGTATATAAACTGGGGGGGTGGGGGCAGGGGGATTGCTGCTCGGGGACTAACTGGGCTTCGGTCAGCAGGTGGTGAGCAATTGCACTGTGCATCACGTCTATATTCCAATCCTTTTATTATTATTACTGCTGTCACTTTATTAGTGTTATCATTATCATTATTAGTTTCTTCTTTTTATATTCTATTAAACCGTTCTTATCTCAACCCATGAGTTTTACTTCTTTTCCCGATTTTCTCCCCCATCCCACTGGGTGGGGGGGGAGTGAGTGAGTGGCTGTGTGGTGCTTAGTTGCTGGCTGGGGTTAAACCATGACACTTTGGAAGTACTGCATAGCAGAGCATGGTGTGTATTCAAATTTTTACTCTTCCTGATGTGATTTGGTGATACTGTTACAAAGCCAAACTGTTGACATAAGGCTGCAAAGTAAATTAACTGGAGTGGGGCTGTAATTTCTGAAAGTGGAAATAAAAAAAAAAAAATCATGAACTGTTGTGTGCAGTTAGAACACTATAATCACAGCAGGGGAAAATGTAAACTTGGCAAGTCTCTGTTATGAAAATCCATTTAAAATTCTTAATGTAATTTAATTTCTGTGATCTATCTGTAATGATGCTGCCAAAATCCAAATAATATGATGCAACACACTAATGGTGTTTTGGGGTAATCTTCATAGCATTTGAGATTTGGAATAATAATAAGACTACCTTACTTCAAAGAATACTTTATAAGAAAAATTATTTCAGGAGATGATAATCTTATTTATTTATAAATAATAAGGCTGTCAAAGGGAGGGTAATATACTCTGACCAGCCATTAAAATACACATGCCAAACTCATGGTAAGAATAATACATGTGTTCTATTGGACCATATTTCATAATAGTAAACCTTTGTGTGCCTCTGATTTCCTGCACTAATTTATGAGATGTCATCAGAAAGTACAGTAATCCTTTTTATTTTCATAATGGTTTTGTACTACTATATTAACCCACAGAGGTGTGCAAGGAAGCACCCAAAATATTCCATGCTCTGTGGGGCACACTTAGTAGAAGGGAAATGTTCTGACTGAAAAGAAGGAAACTTTGTGTATGTATTAAGTAAACTCATCTTCATTTAAGATGTCTCACAAACTTTCAGTGAGACATATGAAGTAAAAGGCTTGCCTGAGCAAGCAAAAGGTTTAAGAGAAAGTAGTTGTCGCTGCAAGACAGCTGCAAACTGAAACTTGAATATTCAAGATTTCTACCAACCTCATTGGGAGGTCAGTGTGTGACAAGTGACTACTTAGCTAGCTCATGGTTTGGCTTGGCAAGAATGAAGTTCAACTTAGTTTAATACCTGTTTAATCTAATGCTGAGTATGTACAATATTGTCTAAATTCAACACTTGAGTAATTCTGGTCCTGGCTGGAGGTAGAATATCATCTATGCCGTCACTGCATGATGTCAGAATGGCAGGTGGATACTACAAAGCCTGTTTCAAAAAATACTGCAGGGAACACTGGAAGGAACTTGACTGTCTCTCCCAAACCCACAGAGACTTTAAGTGGTATTGAGATTTTATTTATGGAGATGTCAGTTAGGTACAGGTTAAAAAAAGTATTTCAAAGTGGTAGGTCTCACATGAATGTATTATCAAAACCCAAGTTTTTCTGACTTGTCCATGTTTTGTTGTTGTTGTTCTTGTTGTCATCTCAATTTCAGAAGGGAAATAAGAAAAGCAATGTCAGTAAGATAAACTCTGACAATTACTTTGGGCTTGATCACGTTGCACTGTGATCATGATGGATCCTGGAGGACAGCAAACTTGACTCTTCACTTGCACACCTTATGACCTTAGCAGTGGCCATTTACTGGATTACTGTCACTTGCAGGCAAATAGGCCAGGTCTAAAGTCAGTATAAGGTGGTGCTCCAGGAGTGCTACTGTTTGCCCTATTTCAGAAATCAGTCTATTGGGCTGCATCATACATTGCAATCAGTGAGATTTCAAGGTCTGACTCTGGATCTGATTTTGAGACTTAAACCATCTATGAAGAAGCAGATGTAACACCCATAGCTAAGGCAGTATTTACTAGTTTTCTAGTTTGGTAATATTAACAAGCTTTTTCTAGATCTTTTATTATTTCTGTTCAGTTTCTGAAGAGTTAAACCTGACTTTTGCTTCAGATTCATCTGAATGTAATCTTGCTGCTTACTTGGCTGATTCTTGCTAATTTCTGTATTGATTAGTTGTTAATTTGATGTGCTTCTTTCTCTTGTTTATAGCAAAACCTAGGTATTTCTTAAATTTCTCCAGTGCTGCTGTCAGTTTAACATCCCTTGGGCAAACCTATCTCACTGGAGTTACCAAGTGCAACGAAGTATGGTCCTGGTACTGCTATCAGGGTCTTACATTGACAATCAGGTGAAGTCTTGACTACTGCTTCTATTATAAAATAGAAGTGTGGGAGAAACTGCAGTATCAAATTTTAAATTTGAGAGTTATTATGGATTTAGAATAAACCATACAGCCAGAAACTGGAATATGGCTGTTTCCATTTTTTTCTCACGGACTGTGAAAAAAGAATGGAACAGAGCAATAAAACAGCAATCCGGGGGGGGGGGGGGGGGGGGGGAATCATTCATTAACTGGTGGCTGGATTAGAACACATCCCTTAGAATGATGTGACTTTTTGATTTAAGGACTGCAACCACTGGAAAAATCATTGACCTATTTCAATGTTTTTGTGTAAAAGCTTTGGTGTAAAAAAAAAACCAACTAGTTTTAATATTAGAAGCTTCCACTGATACTTACTTTATAAAAGGAAGAGTCTTTCATCTGTCTAGCAGTTCTTAAATTATTAAGTGAAAGACATCTGCCTAGGCTGATGTCATATTCTTTTAGAACTAAGAATCTATGTAGTGTAATTAGTTTTCAATCCTTTGTTTACAAGTAGAAAAAAAATGTTTAAATAAGTCTTACAAGATTTCTCATATTAAGCTCTTATTACACCTGTGAAGGATTAGTGATCTGCTAAAATATAGACTGAAGTCAACAAAAAGAAGAAGTTGTATAAAACTAGTAGGAAAGAGAATCAGCCTCCCTACAAACAGTGCACCAAACCTGATTCTGTCTTTAGAAGTGGCATAAATTTGTATTTTCTCTTTCAAAATGACATTTCAACATTTAATTTATTCACATTATGCCTAAATGCATAGCAGAATTTCTAGAAGGGCTTGTGCTATCCTTGTTCTGATCACATAGTTCCTTTGAGGAAAAGGCTTACTTAAAAATTGTGCAATGGCCATGGAAAAGGAGTATTTTTAACAGTTTAGAAATAGATTAAATGCTGCACTCCATGCAACTGACTGTTCTCACTTTCCAAGTGATTGAATGTCCACCCACACCTCTCTTGGAAGGAAGGTGACATTGTTAATTCACAAAGAATTCATGTTTTGAGCTGTAGGCTGTACTGACAGTTTGACAGCGCGCACAACACCAGACCTTTTTCTTACACCTAAAGCCACTTGAAAGTTCCAAATGGAGTGCTGTTGTCGAGATATGTACTTCTACATTTCTCTTTTGTATTTGTGCCATTACCGTGACTACTTTTTATAAAATACCTGTCACTTGTTGACCAGGAGGCTCTTTCTCTCTCTTTATTTCTCCCCCTCCTCCCGCAACAAACAAGTGTAGCAAACGGAATACTTGATCTTCTTGCCATCGCTCAGGTATAAAGAGAGTTGCTAACTCTGAAATCATAAATAACAAGCAGTGTCCAGTTGGCAGCTTTGCCATTGTTGTCTAATTGCAATGAGAATGTAGACTCAAATTACACTTAAGACTTAACAGATTATATTTAGGGCATGGATTGTAGGCTTTAATGAGATTGAATAATGGGTGGTAATCAGATTAGGAGAGAACTGAAATGGCTTTAAGAGCTTCTGCAAATCAGAAACTTTGAACTGTCCTACATGAAGGTGCTCACAGTTGCTTTACTGCAAATGTGCTTAATAGCACATTTGGTGCCATTAAGGCCCTGCTATTAAACTTTGATACTCTTCCTGACATGGTCCTTCATCTCATTGGCCTTCTCAAGTAGGAAACTGCAAGGGCAATTTCAAAGCTGTCTTCTTAGTGTCCGGTAGACCCTAAGTGTGGGGACTACCCTGGCAAGTCTTACACTTTCAGCATGTCATTCTAGGTGCTTAACCTATCTAACACAGGTTGAGGTTCTCACTTCAGGTTCTCGTAGACCATTTGTAGTTTAGATGTGACACCACAGCATGTTGATACATACCCCTATCCTCTGTCATTCTAGAATAGCACCTTTACTTCTCATTCTTGATAAAATGTTTAACTGAAGACCTGTTTGTCTGTGCTTGAAGAATTACCCCACTCCTGTTCCCCTAGAACTCTGCAAAGCAAAGGTGGTATGCTAAAATGATAACATTTCCTCTTTTTAATGCAGCCATATTTACATAACATCTGTCATCTACAGTGTGAACTGCTCTGGCATTGGTAACTTCAGTAGGCATGTCTGCATGGTCACATGCCAATATCTTGGTAAGTCCTAGTCTGCAGGGCATAAGCCAGCTCTTGCTGGACCCCTGCCTTATATCCCTGCTATTATGTCTTCTTGAGAGGCAGTACATATTTGTACAGTTTTTCATAATAAAGATGCACAAAGCCAGTACTGACGTTTTGCCCAGTTGCCCGTGAGCCAGTGATGTCTTTTCCTCCAACTGTGTAGGAAAGGTCAGTGTCACGTACCCTACTGTGACAAAGGCAATTCTGAAACAACTGCCTTCAGTACAGATAACACATAACCAAAGGATTAGAGCTGAAACTGAAATATTACTAGCATTTCCACTGACCAAACTAACATCTGTACAACTGATTTTAGTGTACATATACATAGGCATATCCTTAGTACTTTGAAAGATTTTATGGTCACTATCTAACTAGTAAAAGCATTTTCAACATTATAAAAAATACTTAAAATTGAATGCTGATTTATTTTTGCTGCCAGGCATGTACTTTAATAGACATGTACAGACAGTAGGTGTCAAGGAGTTTACATTTGGCAAACTGACCTGCAGCTGCTCAGAGACATGAGAACCTAATGCACATATGGCATAATACAACTTTATTAGCAAATGTATGTAACTCTTGTATGTCAATAGCTCAGCTGTGCTCCTTTTTCTTATGGGATGAAAGTAAGGGACAACCCTTTAGCATGCCCTGTTGGAAGGAGCTAAGTGGGTTCTGTGAAACACCAGAAAGCCACGTGCTGAGGACCCCTAACTTAATCCTTGGGAGCAGAACAAAATGATCAGTGTGATCTCCACAAATACTGGCTACAATAGGAGATTTCTAATTACTTATTAGTTTTTTAACTTTGGACCCTATCTCCTAAATTTTTTTTCCAGTCACCTGTGAAAATTGAAATTTCAGTTCAGTCTGTGCATTTCCTCATTGTATATTGATTTACACCTTGCCTTCTACAGTCCTCAGTAGGTGAGCTGTTCAAGGACAGTTATTTAGCAAAATATATGTCTTACTGTTGTATGCATCAGATTTCTTACTGTTGTATGGATCAGATCTTTGGAAACAACTAATTCTGCAAAATAGCTGTATGTACTTTCAAAGTTCCTTCTTCCTGTACTAGCAGATCTTACAGTTAGCCAACTAGAAGAAAACAAAAAATAAAAGACTATAGCCAATACCCCCAATATGTAAAGGGCAAAGCATCACACATTGCAGGAAATAAATAGCTGACTAAATAACTGGAAATAATTTAAGTGTAAATATTTATTGTAGAAGAGCAAACACAGATATGTGGGTTTTGATATTAAATGTGCCTTTCATGAAGCTTAGGGCTATGTCTACAATGATATAAGATGCTTCAGCATGACTGTTCTAACCTCTAAAGTATTTGTTTATAGTGAGGTATACTGAAATATTCATGGACAGAGAGAAAGTAGTGACGTTAGTTAACATGTTTATCTGTTGGATACACAGATACATAAAATAGCAAGAAGAACAATAATCTCTTGTCATGTAGCTTGCAGTTATTGGCATCCTTAGGAGTAATTGATATATACAGGCTGAGACAGTGTCTCTATGGCTGGCTTGGGTGCTGCAGTGTTTACTGGAAAATGGTAGTATGGTGTTGATTATCGTTGCAAATATCAGTCTCTCTATGTAAATAGACTTTGGAGCAACATTGGAAGAAAGGATTATTTGGTGATGAAACATAAAACTATGATTTGGAAATTGGGGGTTCATTTCCTGGCTCTGCTATAGGTTTTCTCAAAAGTAAAGCATCTAATCTCTCCATTTTGCCTGTTTTCCAGGCAGAGAAGTAAGCAGTAAAAATTCCTCTCACAACTTGCAAAGACACTATGACACACGTCTCAGAATCACAAAGTCGTCTGGGAATATTGCTTGGGTTGCTTTATCTCCTATTAAAATCTGATTTTGCCATATTATACCTATGTGCCACATATTTAATAGCATGATCCCTATCTCCACTGGGGCCTTGCAGGGACAGTATAGTGCAAATAGAGATGGCTCTGGGAGATGAGCTGGAGTTGGGCAATGTTTTGTAGGAATGCTATGGGTTGTTCTATCTAACATTTGTACCACCACAAACCATATTCTCTCTGGCAATAATTTCTTGATAAGTTTTGTTTTCTAAGTTATTCACGCATTTTTTTAACCTCTCCTGCATTTTGAAGGCTTCTCTAACACTTTCTATGTACATTTCTTTTGCAGTGTAGACTGTGTTGTAAAGGATGATGATAATCAGTAAAAAGGCAGCAACAACTAGATCAAAAAATCTAAAGGACATCCTGTGGTCACTTAGAAAACTGTAAATACAGTGGTGTAGTCATATCTTCAGCCCACATGAATACCAAAGGATGAGCACCTCTAGATGAGGTGAACATATGCATGTCCTCAGCTGATAGTGCCTGCTGCACAATTAAGTTTAGTATCCTAGTAGGAGCTGCCTGTGCCTCCTCCAGCAGTGATGTGCAGTGAACTTTTAAAGGGCAGACTTCAGCATGCTGAATAAAAAGCAGCAGGCAGAAGGGCAAAGTAAAAAAATTAGGAAAAAAGGCTGCAGGCTGTTTTGTGGGGTTTTTCTAAGAGCATTTGTTTAAAGGAGCAGACTTGTGTGCCTTCTAAGCATTTAAGAAGTAGTGAAGTGTTTACATTAAAGAGGACAAGACTTGATTAGAGCCAACAACATTTGCTAAAATAGCAGATAATGCCTGAACACAACAGGTTTGTCTGGAGCAGGGGCCACAGTTCAGAAAGAAATTACAAAGGCAAAAGGACGATCAAAGAGAAAAAGCTGAAGGACATAACCAGACACAAGCTGTTCTGATACTGTCTGGTAGTACTGGTTTGCACATCTAAAGGCCAATCAAAACACCATTCTGTATGCATCTGGTTAAATGCTAAGATCTTTAACATATGAAAATCTTTGGGCTGATGTAATTTCACTCCAGTACAACCCCTCACCCAAAGGCCAGTCAAATCTAGGTATGAACTACAAGCAGACTTTGGCTGGATGTTGCCGAAGTCCCGGAGGTAAGAAATTTCTGGCATTCCTGTAGGAAATCCTGTATTTCTGACTACTGTCCTGTGCTTTCTGTGAGTAGCTGTAGTATGGCCCTGCAGCTCTCAGCTGTGAGAGACGTACAAAATGCCTCCCCAGCAGGGCTGGAGCTGATGTTTTTGTAGTGGATCCCACCATGAAGAGAAATATCCAGTGATAAATGCTTGGCCTTCACTAAAATTGCCTGGTGATCTTGCAAATAATCACACAGGTAGATTCTGTAGAAAGTGCCTGCAGTTGGGGAGTTTTGCATGTTTGCAGAATCTAATGAAATACTTCAGGCTCTAACAACCCTGTACCTCCTCTTGGAAATGCTTGTTAAATGCTTGCCACATTTTGCAGCACCTCAAGCCAATCACAGGTCAGATTGCGGTCAGGTTTGGAAGCAACATGCTCACTGAGTCTGCTGAATTTTTAATGCCGTGGATATCTTGCAGGGTTCTCTAGAAGCATTGAATAAACTGGGCCCGCAAAGGTAAATTAGAAAACAAGGCTCCTAACTTCTTTTTTTCTGTCTTTATAATGCAGACTAATAACATATCTGGACTTGCTATTTTCTGATGAATTTGTATGAATTAGCCTGGGTGGGAATTTTTTCTGCACTTAAGTAGAAAACTTGAATATTGATTTGATACATACCTTTATTAAATACTTTCCTGCCTAAACAGTTCATCAATTGTCAGCTGAAATACTACAAACCTTTAAAGATATCTCTGCAAGACTATGCTTTATCTGTCACTGAAATTGACATTTGCATCTGAGTTATTTTGCTTCTCATAAAGCATAAAATCTGATGGGGACTCATGTCTTGTTAATTAAACATGCTAATTATTTTGTCCCTTGCTTATGTATCATCAGCTAAGTTAAGGGGGAAATTACTCTTTCAAAATACAAACAGTTAGGACACAGAAAAGCACAGGTACTTGGTTTAAAATTTCCAGGAAAAGGATGTATTTGTGACCTGTAATACTGGCAAAACTGGAATGATTTAAATCAACCTTAAAATCAAAAAGCCCCAAAGAAATTCACAATGCAGTGCAAAAATAATTGCAGAAAATTTATAAAGATCATTTTTATTTAAAGCTATGAGAAGCAAATATATTTTAATGGAACTCTTCAATTACAGAGAGTGCCTTTTTTCTTGAAAATATTTTATATAAATTTATATTGCTGTAACAGCCATTAAAAGTATACCTATTCAATGCTCTGGGTGTGTTAGAACAGTAATAATATAAGAAACAAAATATCTTAGCAAGAATAAAAGTTTTAACAGCAACTTAGTTGGATTGCTGTGTGTAGAAGCTGTTTTTTAATCCTCCTATTATGCTGGGATGCCTACGTGTTTGTAACGCAATGGCAAATTCGTTTGTTTCAAATTTGTTCCATGGGTGGGTATATGACCTAAGCCTTGATCTATTGTAGTGAAGTTAAATGAGAAGGCTTTTCTTTTGGCTGGCAATGCAATGCAACCCTGCTGCCATCATCCTGTATAGGTCCTGCGACACCATCAACTTAGCAGCTTTTACAGGAAAGCACATAAATGAAACAGAAGGTAATTGGTGTCACAGTCCTCATTTTCCTGCAGTATCGCACCATGTTGGCCATATCATGGTTCATGTATTCATGACCCATGTTCCTCTTGCCCTACAATGAGCTCTGATTTTCAACTCTGACTACGCAGAATCAGTCATTATGATCACACAGAAAAAAAATGTTTTTGACTGGGCACTTATAACATTGAATTCTGTGACATATTTAGTAAATGAAAGTCATTTTAATAGAGGAAGGATATTTTATCAATAGGTCAATTAAAATCTATTTGTGTGGCAAGCAACCTTCCACAGCCCATCTAGCAAAGGCATTTCATGCTGAACTTGATTTTTTTTCCAGCTTTAAAGGTCACCTAGAACAGAGTATAACAACATTTAGATAAATATAATGGAAGAAGATTAAATTGCCTCCAATTCCACTTGCTGGAAACAGAAGTTGTAAAATTTCAAATCTCTAGTGAGGTAGGTTTATTGTGTTTGAATAAATGCAACAGCTGTTGATCTTGAGTTGTTATAATCACAGAATTGTAGAATTGGATTTTTAAAAAATTTTATTTCCAGTTTATAGTATTAAAATGTATCTTATCATAATGTATATCATTTCATCAGCTTAAGGTTGAAATCTGCATCATGTAAGATTTACATGTTATATATTAATTTATTTTAGTAATCATTATGTTCATACATATTATACATAAATTGTAAATTAATATATAAATATAAGATTTATATGAAATTTTTTTAATATAAGATCACAAAGCATGTAAGAGTTACTATTGTCTACTGTGTCATGCCTTAGGAAGGACTTCAAGCATGTAACCCTATGCAGTCATTAATTCTCAGACAGTGTCCTGTGACTCAGTCATTTAGCCTTGCCTGATTTTTATCTGGCTTTCATATAAAGTGTGTGCACTATATGCACTTTACTGACACATCAAATGATTAGAACATACCATGTTAAGTGTGTGTGGGGGGGTGCGCGCATGCGAGCGCAAGAGAGAGAGAGCATAGGGAGAAGGAAATACTAAAATCACAAATTATGAACGTTTACACATTAATAGGTGTTTGACAAAATAGCTACATATGAAGGTGAGAATGAACATCCCCAAATTCTTTATATTCAAGCAAAGTTTGATAAGCAAGCACAGACAAAAAATTAATTCTGTTTTATTAGTTGTTTTTTTCAGTCTGTGTCTACACATGTTTCTTAGTAGCTGGTCTAACAAGACGCTTCCTAAACTGGCTGCTACTAAGTTAAATCCCCTTATGAATTCCACAAGCCAGTCAATCACTTAAAGAGGATTTCCCAGAGAGTAGTCTGTTTATAGTGGTAGAGACTAAACTAAAAGATTTTGGGCAATATGTTATACATTCCTCCAGCCTATAAAATCATAGGAAGCAGTGAATGTGACTCTCAGAATTTGTTCAACCCATATTTGTCCTGGAGAGGTGCATCATTGTGATGGTACCAAGGTATTAATGAGGATGCATGATTCTGATAAGATTGCAGCATTCATAATGAACTGAGGGGCTGCCTCCCACACAGACCGTCATTAATAGGATCAGGATTTAGAAAAGGGAAGGAGAGATTCTGCCCCACAATGGTTTGTCCATCCATACAACTAAGTGATGAAGGGCAATAAGACAGAGGTGTGTCTGAGCCAAAGGAGAATAGTGAACCAACCAATTAATTCCCAAAGACTTTAACTTTTTAAAACTTTGGAACTGTAGCAAAAAGAGACTATACTAAGTCTAAACAACCTGAAGAAAAATGCTTTCCAAACTCTGAGGGTGTCTGATACCCTGCAGCACACCTTTTCAAATACTTCAGGCTAACTTTTATCTATTGATAAACACTGAAAACATCGAGATGTAAAATTCAGACAAATAATGTATTTTACTAAAAATTGAAAGATTAATTTGTACTTGTGGCTGGTGTTATAGACCTCAAAAGATGGGTTTTTAGCATCCCTTGATTTTAAGAAATTAGGAGTCAACCTTCTGTGCAAAATGTTTAATACCTGGCAGCCACACTAGGAGCTCAACACTTAGGCACTCATGATTGTCAAAGAACTACCTGCACTGAGGGATGGTCTGTGGCTGTATGGTAAATAAGTCAAAGGAATCATTGCCTAGGGCCTTTCATGGATGTTGTCTAACTAATAACCTTAGATAGATTTGGGAGACTTGTTGAGAATAATTTGGCCAGAGAGTTTTATCCTTTGAGAGAGGTCATTGGTATTCCCCATCGTAATGCAGGAATTCATGTCTCCAGTTGGCAAAATTTTCAAAGCAAACCGGAATTGGGACACAGCATCTAATATTACCAATTGACTACTTACCTGTACAGCAAGTAAGTTCCACTTTGTCATTCACCTAGTCTGTGTAAAACAAATTACTCAGGCATACTCTGTCAAGTTTTAAAATACTGGTCAAGAGAAGACTTTTCTATTTTAGAGCATTCTTGCCTCCTATGTATGAGACAAGTACTGAAAGATAAAATGGCAGGTCCCAAACCAACAAGAATTACATGTATGTTCTGGCTTGGCTTTCACGAACCCACCAGGCCTTTGTGTCTGCTCATTAGGCACTTCAGCCTAAGGACATTTTAAATTCAAGCCACAATATGGAGTAGTTAATGCACAGCCAAAATGAGACTTCAAATCTTTTGAAAAGGTCACATAGGGATTTTTATATCCTCATCAATATTTTAAATGCTATGTATTCATTTTAGGAAATTACTATAATTTTCTTTTCTGAAGGCAAACATGCTTCTAAAACAATGTGATATGATTTTGTCTTAGCTTTGTGTATGTGTCTGTATGCATATATTTTTTCCCTAATCTTCTCTTCACCTGCAGTTCTTACTTGCATATTGACTGTGGTCAAGCCATTTCATCTTCAGCAAACCTGATCTGACCACATGTGAAAAGGTCGTGTTAGTGAGAAAATGTGATTAGGACACATGATAGTTCTCTGGGTGTAAATCCCCTTGATACTAATGGGAGAGGGAACTCACTGGAGTATAACACAGCAAGCAAAAAGCACCAAACAACATCCTGAGGGAGCTTCTGCTTTAGCAATTATCTGAAGTGCCAGAGTCCACATGTTCAAAATTAGTAGAATTTTAAGTGTCAGGCACCCTAATTTGTAATTCTTCTTAGATTATGCATGCCCATTCCATCCATAAAAACTATGTTTAGGGAACATTACTTGGGTTGTAAAGCCAAGTACTTGAAAACTAAGACGTATTAGATTTTTGATTGTGCTTTTAACTTTAATTCTGCCTCTTTATTTGTCCACTGAGTGCAGTGAATGACACAAGATCCTGTGGCAAACTATGTAATCATATAATTACAAACTGCTTGTGCCATGAGCAAGCATAGCTGGGAGTGCTGAGACAAATACAAACCTGGTGTTTCTTAAATAGAGAGAGGGTAAGGGCAAATTAAATAACATTCTTTGAATGTAATACTTTTTCTACATGTGAGTTTCTTGACCATCTTTTAAGAAGCAAAATCAAACTATCTTTTCTGTATGATTACATGTGTGTTTGTGATCCACGGAACCTGTCCTGCTAAGATAATGCCTTTTTGCTGAGGTTTTAAACCCAGTTCTTAATAGAGCATCACCGCTTGCTGGCTGCCAGCTGCAAGATAAAGTTGGATAGAAATTTTTCTGAAGCATGTTATTGGACATAGTCCCGGGCAACGAGATTTAGGTGGCCCATCCTGAGCAAGGTGGTTGGACCAGATGAACTCCAGATGTCCCTTCCAACCTCAGCCAGTCTGTGATTCTGTTAAGATTAATAATTGTCCTGGTTTCAGCTGGGATAGAGTTAACTGTCTTCCTAGTAGCTGGTACAGTGCTATGTTTTTGAGTTAGGTATGAGAAGAATGTTGATAACACTGATGTTTTCAGTTGTTGCTAAGTAATGTTCAGTCTAAAGTCAAGGATTTTTCAGCTTCTCATGCCCAGCCAGCGAGAAGGCTGGAGGGGCACAAGAAGTTGGCACAGGACACAGCCAGGGCAGCTGACCCAAACTGGCCAACGGGGTATTCCATACCGCATGATGTCACATCTAGTATATAAACTGGGGGGAGTGGGGGCAGGGGGATCGCTGCTCGGGGACTAACTGGGCTTCGGTCAGCAGGTGGTGAGCAATTGCACTGTGCATCACTTCTATATTCCAATCCTTTTATTATTATTACTGCTGTCGCTTTATTAGTGTTATTATTATCATTATATCTTCTTTTCTGTTCTATTAAACCGTTCTTATCTCAACCCACAAGTTTTACTTCTCTTCCCGATTCTCTCCCCCATCCCACTGGATGAGGGGGAAGTGAGTGAGCGGCTGCGAGGTGCTTAGTTGCTGGCTGGGGTTAAACCATGACAATAACGTATTTTATACACTTTATGATAATGTGCCAAATCTACTGAAAAATTATTGCTTGTTCATGTAGAGTGCCAGCTTGTCTCAGTTTTACTTTCCTTGTTAAAGAAATCAGTCTGAGATTCTAAAAATATCTGCTAGGTTTCTCTTCTTTCTCTTTCTCATTTTGTTGTGGTTTTTTTTGTTGGTTTTGGAGGGGGGAGGGGGAAGGGTATGTGTGTTGGATAATAGCTTTCATCTATGGAGCCCTGGAATAATGGGGTGCCAGGCCAAGAACAGGAGGGGAAAGAAATATTAATGCCTACATAAATGTGAACAACACAATTTTTTTGGATGAATTTAACAAGTTCCATCTCCTTGAAGGAGTATTTCTGGTTTTGTTTTTTTTTTGTGTGTTTCTGGTAAACCACTTTCTAAAGATCCCGGGATGGCCTGATCTGACTCATAAGAAACTCCAGCAATCTTTAAATTTTTTTTTAAATTTTTTTTTTTTGATTCATTGAGTTTTCATCTTTCTGCTGTTTCAAAATTACCATGAATGAATTTAGTAAATAGGAAGCAAAACAATTTTTGTAACAAAGGACTTTGCTAGGATTAGTTTTATTGCAACCTTACATTCAAATGATTGTGTGCTTTATTTCTTCCTAAATTTCAGAGATTCTTTTTCAAAATGTCATAGAAGTTAAGTTGTGTTATGACAATATAACAGTAGCTAATGGCTTTCTTAAAGAATGTGAAGATTTAAATATACAAAACACAGGCTTCCTAAAGCTGAAATGAGAATAATTAATTCAAAAGAGTGAAAAATACACCCTTCAGGTTTCATGAATTGAAAATATAAATGAAATTGTGCTAAGGGTAGTCATAATATTTAGCTGCTAAAAGATCAAGTTTTCCATGGAATTGGCCCACAATTTGTTTTTATATGTGACAACTGTTACATTATGTGTCTTAGAGAAAGAATGAGCACACTTGGGGAGAAGTTTATAAAGTTTTTGAAAAACTTTATAAAGAAGAATTATCATGCCAGACTCTCTCTTTTAACTTGTTACCAAGTCTTGTGAGATACATTTGCCTTTCTGTAGAAACTATGTATGTTCTGGATCCGCATCCTGGCTTGTGTACTCTTCACGTAGGCTTTTAAACAAACAGCAGTGAGCCAGGGAGAGAAATGTATCTTGTAGTACTTTCTGAAAGCTAACAAAAATCTGGAGGTGCTGTGTATCTGTGCTGATGGGGGAGAGGGACAGAGGGAATTGGGAGAGTGAGGTGATTGCTGAAACTTCTGGGTGCTAAGATCATAAGAAAGTCTGTAATGAATCAAACTACAAGGTCATGCAGTAAATTTCATATCTGGCAGTGGACAGACAGCAGCAGATACCCAAGAGAAGAGTATCACAACAGAAGTGCCCAGATCCTAATAACTCACATTTTAGGAACTTCCTGAAATGGATGTTGCAGCCATGTCTTGGAATTTAATAAATTTTTAGACTTATTTATATTCTCTCCTTCAAAGCACCCTGGTTCAAAGAATTCCACAATTCAGTTGTGCTATGCAAACAGAGAGTTTTTACCCCTTTTAAACTGTGTGCATAATGATTTTGTCTGGTGTCTTCTACTCCTGTGTTACAAGAACAATAACTAATATTTTTCCTTTGCACTTTATCCATACCATTCATGATTTAATAGATCTCCTAATTAGTTGCTTCTCCAGGGAATACCCTGCCAGCTGCTTCTGTGGCACATTAAAGGGATTTTCAGCTTTGATTGTTGCAGTGTCAAGAGAGCGAGAGTCCTTTTAGGTAGGCAGGTCCTAGACTATTTTAAGTTCTACACATCAGTGCTTTGGGGAATGTTCCTAAATTATGATGATCCAGCAAAATTATCATTAACTTGATGTCTTGTATGCCTGAAATAGGATCAGACCTTTTATATTTGTTGGTGTTGAGCAATGCTTTAACTGGCCAGAGGGACTGCTGCTCAAAATGACATCCACATTTAGTTTAATAAGCAAAACTGTTGTTACTTGGGAAATGTTTTGTACGCTGGCATGTGTGTTTGAGGGCAGATCAGCACCTGCCAATGATGCACACTTGCCTGGGGCTGTAATGTGCTCTTCACTTCTGTGACTTTCCAGGTATGAAGAGGGAAGAGAGGGCATGCTCCCAGGGAGTGTTTCTGTCACAGATATAGATGCCTTTTTGTGTCTCTTAACTTATGACTACCTCTATGCTGGTAGTCGCTTGGTTGGGGATCAGAGGTTGATCACCTTTTCATGTCTGGTCTTAGTCCAGAGCCAGAACATCAGCTGCAGCTGGGGAAAGATATCTGAATTTGAGTTAACCTGCAAGCAAATCCTTGAGAAGGCAGCTGTTACAGTCTGTTTGGGTCTCTTAAATTTACAGGACAACGTGCTCTGTAAATGAAACTTTATTTTATGGGCTCTTTAGGAAAAGATACAAACAACAAACAAGGGCTAATACATGAATTCGCTAATTCATCAATTAATTTATGAAGTTTCTAACTCACAAGTTCTCTAATTCATAACTCATAATTTGTAACTGGTGCACCTGTGAGCAAAATAGTTACCGAGCCAATGGTGAGAGCGCTCATCCTTCCTCTTCCATCATGGTGTGAGCATCCCCTGTATCACACTGAGAGGCACAAAAGCCTCAACAGCCCAGCTGCTGTTGGATCCACCTCAAAACCCTTTTTTGGAGTAAACTGATGTATTTCTACATCCCAGCTTGGAAGTTTGGTCTATTCCATTTCCATGAGTTAGTGGATTCTGAAGAAACTGCCAGACGATCAATACGCAAGGATGATGGCTGCAGGAGACAGCAAGCTGCAGGTGGTAATGGCTGCATAAGGACCTGTAGCCCTTTCTGGCCACCATGTCCTGCCTGTGTGTGCCCCTCACTTTCACCCAATGGTGCTGTTCCCAGCATAGCTCAGGCCTTACCATCAGCTGTGTGTTAGCCAAAATCTGAGCAGGAGTTGAGTAAAAAGTCACAGCAGGGTATGTAAGGTAGCATGTTTTCTCCACTCAGGGTTTTTGTGAATGCAGTTGAACACGGCAGGTACATGCTTAAAACCAGCTCTGCCTTTGGAGAATTGGGTAAAAACCCACAGCTTGTCAGGCGGAATCAGAGAGGCTTTTGACTTGGAAACTAAGGAAAGTAGATCATGTGTGGATTGCTGATGAAAGATCAGTATCTACAGGCCATTGGTTAAGGCAGTTCTAATTTGTTTTGGTTTTTTTTGTTTGTTTTCAAAAAAGGAATAATAGTATTTCAGGCCTTGGCTGCTTAAGATAGGTCATAAATCATTAAAAACTCTTGATTTTAATGTGTTTTTAGATTTGTGAATGAAGTAAATCCTTGCTGGCTTTTAACAGCATTAAAGATTTCAGAACACAAACCAAGTGAAACAAATAATTTGTCTATTTTAAGTTTCTTTTTTTTTTTTCAGTTGTGCTTGCATCCTGAAATTCTTGCTTGGGTAAGTAAAGATGACATTAAGGATTATAAAATTGTTGTTGGAAGTGCTGTCAGATTAAATAAGCAATTGTGGTCTAACTAGTAAGAGTAGAAAACATTTGTAGCAACCTTTATATTATTGCAGAAAGAATTACGTATTAAAATTGCTGCCATTGCAACCAGTCTCTCTCTTTATATATATTTGGACTTGAACTTCATATGTTGATGGCTGAGTGTTCTCTGAACTGCTCTTCTGTCTCCATATCTGTGCTGTTTATGCTTTGGTTAATGGAAAATAACAGTGGAGGCATATAAAAATATTTTCTATCCCCCTTTGTCTGCTTTACCTGTATTAGTCTCAGTGGTGGTGAATCACAGCTTTTTTTCTTTAATGACAATTTCTTGAGGGTTTTGTTATGTCTGCCATTAAGAATTGTGTCTCTCATGAAATATTGTCAGAATGTATTTGCTTGTGTGAAGTACCTATTCTGGTAGTTTGTGAGCACTGTGCATGGATTAAGAACAACAAAAAGTAGGAGAGGAGAATAATTAAAAGCTATATTGGATATAATGAGGTCTCTTTAGCCTAAAGGGAACCGGGAAAAAAATTTTAGCTCTGTTTGAACACCTGTGTTTGTATGTACAAATACACACAACCAAAGACAGCCTTCTCTAAAGTATGGGATTAGACTCCTGTGGTTATATGGGCCACTAAACCTTCATGTTACCCAATGAATTTTAAAAGGAGTGATAAAACAGAAAACGTGTTACTAAAGAGAGGTCTTGGCAGCAGTAAAACTATGATCCCTTAATTTTAGGATTTTTGTTGTTCGGCAAGAGAAATCATGTTAATTGGACGTGCAATTTCCACAGCCCCTGGAATTCCAGGGGCAGATATTTAGGCTCCTCTAAAACCTTGCCTGACCAGCCTCTACCTGTGGCTGTACCCGGTTCAGGAAGCCCTTCCATGGACACTGCCCTGGCCAAGAAAATCTCACTTAGAAAGTGCAGTCCCCAACCTGGCTAATGTTCTGATTCAGTGAAACAGGCAGAGCCATGAAGCGGGTGCCGAGTGTTGGGAGTACACCAATGGCAAGCACAGGGCTGTCTTTGCTACAGTGTGCCGATCACTGGAAGAAAATATATCTGCAGGTGTATAATAACCACTGCTAGTCCCACGTAAATAAGCATACCTAATGGTGGCAGTGTGAGCAGGGCTGGTGTCCAAGCAAATATAAATAATGAATTAAAAGCATTAATTAATAAGAAATAATTCCTTCCAAATTACATATTGTCCACACATTTCCATGGGGTTTGTAACTACTTTATCACTATGAAAGAATAGTGTCAATCTACGAGGGAGATTTGACATAGAAGAACAAAGGTAATTTTATAATGCCTATATAATAAACCAAAAAAGGCAATGGAAATGAAGCTCTGTTGTTTCTTCTGAGACACTAGTATTTTTCACAGCAAACCAATTTTTCAGAATGTAGGAAATGAAACTGGGAATTTATAATGGAAAGTGATTACAATTTTAGTTCTGGGTGGCATGAAACCTGCTTCTTTTACTGCTATTGATCAGAACTTGCTAGCTGGGGAAAAAAAAAAAAAAGCAACAACAAGCAAACAAATTAAACCCCAAACGCAGTAAGCTGTTTAAAGGCAGTCTGTCTCACACCTTTGCTAATATTTCAAGAGTATTCTGTAGATACCTAGCACTACTGAGAAGTTAGCAGATGCATGAATCTGAGCAAGATGCTTGCAATCAGTGGGGAGTTCTGGAAAAACAGGAGACTGACAATGGCTTTCCAAAGCTACAGGAAATTACCTGGCACTGGGCACTTTAGGAAACAGAAAACCATGAAAAGCCCTCCCCAGATCTGGAGGAGGCACATGTCAACGTATAGTTACAGCTTGGTCAGAAACTGGGGCTGGACACCCTCACGGGAGCCATTCTGACACTCAGCTACCTGCCATGGCGGGCTCTCTGTTGGGGTGATGGCACGCGATCGACAACGGCATATTGCTGGGTGAGAGGGGCGGATAGGAAAAAGCACCCCATGTTCTCTTCTGCAGAAACTCTCTTTGCTGCAGGTCCCTCACCACCTGGAAATCCCATTTGCTGGAGCTCTTGCAGACCACAGAGCTGTGATTCTGCAGAAGTCAGAGGGAATACCCTAGGGAGAGAGGACAGTACTGAAGATTTGAAGTCTCTTTGTGAGTGGTTGCAGCATCTCATGGAGCCTAGGTGTTTGACTTCTGTGACTTATTTTCTTCATCTAGAATGCCAGGTGATTGGGCTAAGTTTCTGCGAATTCTCAGGTAACAATAAAGGTCACTTTGTAATGAAATGACTTTATTTATAGTACAAATTGCAAGTTTTTTTAAAAAAGAGAAAGTTGTTTTCTAGTAGCCTTACAAGAAGTGAATAATTTTTATCACCTCCAAGATTAGAATCTATGTCCAAAATTTTATGGCATTCAAAATGTAATAACTGGGTGCTAAGTACAGCACCCAATATAGAGATATTTTAATCTGAAAAAAAGGGATAGTAGAATAAAAATATCTTTATAAATATTCTTATAGTTTAGTTTAGAAGATCCAGTTTAAATCAAGATTTTCGTTGTTAAAATGCCAAAATACACCTGGTAACAGTAAAGATAGAAAGAAGATTATGTTACTCTATTATCTAAATCACACTCGGCTATTGCAGGTGAATAAGGCCACTGACCTTCAGATTGTACATAATCTTCAGGACATCTTTTCAGTAAGTTTACTTTGTTTAAGGCAGTCCACAACCCTGGAAATATAAATCTTCTGAGTAATGATGGGTTAGATCTGGTAGGAAACTTTCCATACCAGTATCATCTGTGAGCATCAATGAGCAGCTGAATATTGATAAAACAGCCTCTCAGAGAAAAAAAGATTTTGTTTTTATAATTGTCTAGCAGTGGGGCTTTTTTGGGAGAAGGAAGAGGAATAACTCATTTATGCTTTAAGTGTTCTAGGAATTTAGGATGTGTCTTTTTAATGTATTTTAATATATATATATAATTCATTACAATAATATATCTATATCTAGATAATTCATAATAGTAATTATAATAATATGTACTACAAACTGAAGCTGAGAAGCCCTATCAGGTAAGTTCTTCCTTCAGTAATTTTATAGGGCTGAAAGGTTGTTTACTGAATTTTGGATCAAGATTATCTTCAAAATGTTTACTAAAAATTTGATATTTTTCTGCTTACTAAAATTTGATACCATGTCAGCATACACGATAGCTGATGTGTGTTACTGCCTGATTGTCTGTCAGTTTTGCTCACACCTTTTAAGAGGCTCATTAATGCTCACTGATTTCAGTGGGAAAAGTGAATACAGAGAACCTGGCAGAACCGAGCTGTTGCTCCAAAGAGCAAGGTCAGTGTTTTATAGTCATGGACCTATTCTGGAGTAGCTGCTGTAAAGTATTCATCAGCTGTGAGACTTAGATAATCCACAGATAAGATTAGATCAGTAAAGCCAGTGATTTTTAAATAAATAAATAAAAAATTTAGAGTATTGCTACATTTACTAATTTTTTTTCTTTTTTTTTTTTTCTTTCTACAATGCTTCCAAGTAATTTATCAAAATGGCACTGTCAAATAAAAACTAGTGTTATTTTGGCTGTGGGTGGTGGTTAATGCATGGAGGAGCAGGGAAAGGGTAAAAACAAATTAGAATGGACCTTGGAAAAAGTATGGATAATAGACCACTTAATATGCTATACAAAAATGCTCTCCACTATGCAAATATTTCTTTGTGAGGCAGTAAATGATCTTTTTGCCTTCAGTGGAACTGCTTACATGTGCATAACTGCACTAATGTGAGTATGGATGTGTACAATCTGTTAGGTGTTTGGGTTTGAAAACAAGATGAGCACTGGGGTTTTGGGATTTTTTTTTAGTTTATCCTGGCTCACTCATCTCCCCTGACCCCACTGTGCTAGAAGTTTTGTTCATGGGGAGCTGAAGGATTACCCAGTCCAAGGATTCATTTGTCAATGGTAGAAGACAATTATTAATGCAAATTAACAGCAAGACAGCTATGATTATGGAATTGACTAGGTATGCTTGTAGGTGACAAGGCACATACAAATTTTGAGAGAAAAGAAAATAGTTGTGGACACCCACAGGTAGTTTTGTCCTTGCATGGCAATTGCAATGAGAGCACAGCAGTGTCTGTGGGGAACATTCAGGCTGGCATTTTTAATGAATGGAGCGCAAAACTTGATACACAGTGGGGACTAGTACGCTGCGTAGAAAGACAGGCTACAAAAGTGAGACAAAGCTGTTTGAACTGATTGCAGTGGAAGGTACTGAGCTCCCAGGCTAAGTCTGGCCTGGGTAATTATTCGCTTTGCCCTTCCCTTGAAACAATCCACTTCCATGAAGAAGGTCTTTCTGACGGAAGAATAACCATGTTCATTTTCCCAATGGTTGTTCTTTGCGGCCTATTCATAATATATATATTTTTAGCTGCGGCAGTGTGATGTACTCCATATTTTTGCAGTTATAGATGTGTGTGTGGTTTTCTTGCATAAAGGAAAAATTATAATGCCTGTTGAAGCCATTTTCTTACATGTCTTTAAAACAGGAAGTCACCAAGGGTAAGTTGTCACTGGAACACTTAAGTCATTCAAGTCTAGCCTAACTTAGTATTTATAATATATCACATTTATCAATAAGGCTAAGTGATAAGATCTGGCAAACCTAAAGGTTATTGAAAAGGATTCATCTCCATCAATAGCTCCACGAGTACTGGAATTTATAAGACCTCATTTCCTGAGCTCTTGTATCTCATGACTGGACTGTTTACTGGGGCTGGAACGTTATAAAGTGCATCTCCCTACTTCATACATCTGTTCTTTCCCAAACTGGTTTTGTGATGTCTCATAGAGATGAACTAAAACAGTAGCCTTTCCCTTAACTTGGGGAAGGGGCACTAATTTGGAATCCTATTCTCCACTCTGCCAGTTGTTAATGAAACTGTAGGAATAGTTTGGTTTTAATTTCCTTTGAAAGTGGCCACAGGATCCAAAATTTATTATGCAATACTGAAGGACAGACAGGCAGACAGTGCAACTGGGAAACAAGGCTGAAAAGCTAACTAGTCCTTAACTCACTGTAAAGGGATTCTGTCTACCCAGACACTCTTTGATAGCTTCACAGATTAAATGGAGAAACGTTTCCCCTGTCTCAGTATGGAAAAGAGGCCTGAAAATGGATGATTCAGCTTTTAAAAAGGCATTTTAAACAGTTTCTGTTTCTGCATACTTCTTCAAAATATAAGTTATAGTTAAGCTTTTACTATTGATGTGTTCAATTCTGAATTGCCTTTGGGTAGTCCTCAGAGAAGGTTACTGCTTTTGCCTTAGTGGTGAAATGGAAAATACAAAACCCCTCAACTGTCAATGTGGCATCTGCATCCAGCAAATTCCCTAAGACATTGCTGATACCTTTGGTTTCTTCCAGTGGCATACAGGAGCTTCTGAGGTGTTTGTATCTAATGGCAGTGATTTAAAAGGACTGTCTTAACTCAATTTGTACCCATTGTTTGTGACTGTGGGGGACTTAAATCAATAACCAAGATGGTGCCTTACAAATTTCCTCTGATTCAGCAGGAACCATACTTGATTACCCAAAGCCTCTTTAGAGATAAAGCTCTTCATATACAGAGCTGCAAACTTTTCCTGCTGATCTAGAAAAAGCATATCTTTGAACCGCATATCTTCTGAACCATTCATTACCTAGTTTAGTATGTAGCCTTCCTTGGGAAGGCATAATATACACATCAACAGCCATGGAAAAGATATTAGCTGTGGAGTATTTTACTTCTAAAAGAAGACATTGAGTCATGATCTGAGTCTGATTTGTAAGCGCTAGAAGTAAAAATACTGTCATCAAAGTAAATACTGCTACACCAGTTTGGAAACTGCATATAATATTAGTTAATCAGGACATGATAATGTCTGTTACATTGCCAAGGTCATACTAATGCAGAGAGGTAAGCAGCTCCTGCTTTAATGAGATAGTAATTGAAATAGGCAAGAAACGTAAGTAAAAGAAAAGGACACATGCGTGTTGGTTGTTAGGTTTTTTCTTTAAATGACTGAGTAAGGTGGAAGGATCAGCCTCAGCTCAGTTAATGCATCAACATATACAATGCCTCTTATGTGAGTAGTTTTCTTTCACTGAAGTCTGGGTTTTTGAGCCTTCTTTATTTTTTGCATTTGAAGTCTGCTGTTAAGTTTCAGACCCTAAAGGGGAATAAATTCATTCATTTCCTAACCTAGTTAGAGGGCTGGAAACAGTGTTTAAAACAGAATTTTAAAATAAATGGCTGTAATTCATGCACTTCCTAATAGCTGAAATTCATAAATTGGGACATCTAGTACTCAGAAGATTTTATGAGATAAATGAGTACAAAGCTAACTCTGTAGAAATATACTGTGTTAGGAGACCTTTATTGGAGTTGCATTAGAAAAATGTTGACTATTTTGTTATTAAAAGCCATTCCCCCCCTAAAATAAAAAAGAACTAATTTTTTAAAGAGATAGTCTTAATGACATGCACCTTTTCATGATTACTGGATTAAAAAAAATAACTGAAGCAGCTGACTGTATGACTATATACTGCTGAATGACTACCAAAAAAAGAAAACAAAAGCTTTTTTTTTTTGACCCATCTTATCACAGAGACATTTCTTGCTTCATGTAGACATTTTTTTTTCCTTCCTGTATTGCAGAAGTCTCATGCATAGAAAGCATGATATTTGCTTTCTTGTTTCTTCTATGATTTTATTTGTACATGTAGGGTCATTCAGACTATCATTATGAATACAAATTCTTCTGAGCTCTTTGAAAAGGACAAGAATGGAGGGATATGCCAAAAATAATGAATGTCAAATGTTTCCTGTAGCTAAAATAATTCTCGTTTCCTCTGCTGTTTAGAGTTGCAGTTTTGCAGAACTCATCCATTTCATAAACTTTCCCATGTCCAAAAATTCATATCCAATCAGGAAGATTTCATCTAAGTTTTGTATACCTATGCATATGTATTATATACCTATATAATAGATTTGATATTATTTTTCCTGCTTCTAAATTTCTCCAAGTAAATAGCAGATTATGAAATACCAAATATTTTCATTTGAAGGAAAGGAAATACTCACAAAGAATATTGTTCCATCAGTCTTGACTCCAGCAATTACTCAATCAAGATTGAAACAGTCAGGTGACAGAAGTGAGCAAGAGTGTATAAATGCTAATATGTAACGGTATATGTTCAGGCAGAATTCTAGATAAACCTGTTCCACCTTGGGGTATCTTACATCTTATACATCAAGTTACATTATCTGCCAAATATGAAATACCAAAGATCTCAAGAAACATCAGTGCTTAGTTCCAGGAGATGTCATGGGATGTTATGAAAGACAGATACTTTGAATATCCAGTTCCTGATGTATTCTCATAATCCCCTCTTGAACTGCAGTGTGAGATGACTTCTGCTCATCATATTCAGAATAATAATTCTCACTCAGATTTTAGCCAGTGCTCCTGATAAATGAAAAGGCCTTCAGTGATCACACAATGAAATATTCCTTTATTTGCACCTGAGGGCAAGTAGATCTTAAAGATGAGGTGGAACATGATGATACATCTGGAAGAAAGAAGGTACCCCCTTTCTTTCTCCACCTCATCTCACTTTATCCCAGCCAAAGTTTGTCCTTCCATCCAGAGGACAACATAACATGGTGACACTGTCTCAAGATGTCATGCCCTGTTTTCATACTTGAAGGAGTTGACATTATTTCTTACTTCTCTGTGAATCATCTACAAGAAAGGACTTTCATTGGCTAAATAGGCAATAATTATTTAAATCTTTTGATTCCAATGCCAATGTATATTTTGGATATTTCTTGCAAAGGGAAAAAACAATGCAAAACAAAGGAGAGTGCTATGCCCTTATAAGAGTTGCCCTTTCAAATACAGTAGAAAGAGAAGGTGAAATTCTGTGAAGCTGAAAGAGCAAATATAAGAAATGATAGAAAGAACAAAACTAGAGAGAGCTCACAGTGGATCCAATTGAGTTGAAACAATTTGTAACAAATTGGGACTTACATAAACAAAATATTAATTCAATGCTAAAAATTAAAAGCAAACATATCACATTACAAAGCATCACAGATACATGGTGCAAAGGAATCATGGTATGTCTTACCAGAGCAATGGATTTAATGTTCTTAAACATTAAAAAGCCTCTGACTGAGGGAAGGGCTAAGAACAATTATTCACAAGTGCTTTGAAGAACTTGGATATGTTCACCCAATTAGCTGAAAATTTATTCTAACCTAGTAAGAGATCCTCTGTGATTTGGTGTTTCTGCTTTTTTTTAAATGTCATGTGTTCAACTGTATTCTTATTATGATACTCCCTACATTTGCCACCTGTCCTGAATCACCACCCTTTCTTTCCTCCCTGCTACCTTCAGCAAAAGACTTGAAAAAAAGACGTCTCCTTTTCCAGTGTATTAACTTGCATGGCCTGCTTGTACCTGCTTGCTCAACTAAAAAGGTAAGTCTTTTGACCTGTGCTTTGAACTAAATGTGAGAAAGTAATTATCAGTCTTAGATAGCTGAGTAGGATTAAAAAAAAAGAAGAAAAGAAAAAGTATCTTACTGAAGCATACAACAAAGAACTGCTCTCTTTGGACGGCTAATTAACCAAATGCAGCCTTGCATGGGGCGGTGTTGTGTTGCTTTTCCATGTCTGTATTGCTTCTGGTTCCAGTTACCACAGCTCTAGCTGCTGGAGGAACTTTGTCCCATGCTCTGCTGTGTGGAGTACTGACTGTCTTCAATGTCTAATAATGCAGAACCACGAATGCTGGTAGGCACTCTTTTTTTGATATAACTTGTACTTTACTGGAGTTCGCTAGAGAAATAAAATTTGTGTGTCTTCCTCTTTTGGTGGATTTGGCCCCTCATCCATTCTGTTTTATTGGATTCACATGGGAGTTCCATGTTTTGTAACTAAACACAAGATTTGAACTGCTTGTTTATAGGCTTTGTTATGTATAAATAAGCCTGGATAACATCACCCACTTTTCACTCTCTTCGGCAAAATCTCTCTTACAGTTGATATTTTGTGATGCCATTTTGATGTAGCTTACTCCCTTCTATCCTCCTCCTCCTTTTCTGGGGTCATTTCTCCCTTTCTCATGCATAAATGCACTCCCACAGAAAACCACTCCTGCACCACGAAGGCACAAAACTGCTCTGACTCATCTTGCTTACTGGCCTTAGTGCTTATATCGGGTGAAAGGAGAAGAAAGAAGAGGGGGAGGTCTTCAAATTAGTCTAGCAATAATGTAATTTTAGCTGAAAGGAAGAGTTGAAAAATGGTCAAATAAAAGCTGGAGAAACCCCTTTGATGATAGTAATAGTTGTTTTTTTCTTTTTCTTTTTTTTTTTTTTTTAAATTTCCTTTTATTGTATGAAGAAACTGTAACCTAAACTCTAGAGATTTTCTCTGAAGGAATGGCCTGCATTCAATTGCAGGATAGCATAAACAATTCTGGAAATAACTTCAGAAAGTTCTTAAGAATGTGAGCAAAAAATCAACCCTGTGTACAGTCCCCCATATAAAAACTGCAGCTGAAATTCTGTGATTTTCTCTCTGAATGGGAGTAGCTTGTTCCTAGCAAATTTTCTATTTTCATTTACAATACAATTAATTATTTTAGTCTCTGCCCATGCTATGAACATATCAAATGTCACATAACTCTGCAATCAAACATAAGCTGGTAAAGCATGATGAGAAAATATTCATAAAAAACGAGGCCATAATCTTTCCCTAAACCAGAAATATCATTCTTATGTTCTAAAGCTTTGCATTTCCCTTATGAAAAATAGAAAATTTCCCTTTGACATAAGAATATTTCTAGGGAATATAGGGTATCCTTGTGTTCGGCAAGTGCCTTGAGCAGAATGGCTAGTAACCATAATAAAGTTCTTAGGGGTGCTTTCATTTTTATTTGGTTTTGTAGGCCAGAAGCTGGACATATGTTAATTTCTTAACTGACCTTCTAATTAGCAGTGATCTCAGTGAACTCAAATTGTTTCAGGGCAGCTGAAAGTAGAGTCTGGTGTCTGTGCAAGTGCCCATGTTTTTACTCATTTTTGTCTGTGCAGAGAAGGAGGAGACTCCTCTTGTCTGAAAGCAAAAGAGATTGTGCTCAGTAGGGATGGGTATGTATGTGTGTGACCAACAGCAAGGACTATGGGAGCATGGGATGAAGGCAGCTTAGGTCTTTCTGCTCTCCGGCAGAATATTGTTTTCTTTTATATCAGACCATCCCGTTCCATTACCTTGGTAGCATGAAACTACTGTTCCTCTATTCGCAGAGCTTGGACTGGCTAGATAACAAAAAATGTTTTTTTTTGCTCAAGCGTTCCCTAAATGTAGAAGAATCATGTGCTATACAAGCTATTTCCACGTTAGTGACTTAGCTGGTGTGTTGCCACTCATTTAGAGATGGCTGAATGAGTTTGAAGAAAATTCTTAAGCTAGACACATTTGTCCTATGCCTCATTTAAAACAAAATTAGAAATTTCTTTGAAATTTAATAGAATTGTGTTGGTTTTCTTCATTATCCTGCTGTGATACTGAAACCTTGCATTTCAAAGTAGACAAAAGTAAAAATGCTAAAAGCCACAAAAGGGTATTTGTCATGTCCATTCCAGCTTGAACCTATGGAAGCATTAATAGGAACCTCTTTTAAATGTCTGCTTTTCTGAGACTTGGAAGTATGACTATTAAGTGTATTTATGATGGAGCACAATCTATTTTAATAAAACTGCTTACCAATCTGAATTTGCTCCAATATTACAACTATCACTGCAACAAATTCTTCAGTCCATAATGGCTTCTATTAAGAGTCTGAGTAAAAAACTCTCTGGCGTATAGCAGTGTGTTCTTTCTTATCTAAATAAATTTGAGTAGCTGCTGTGCATATCACTGACTCATCCCACTTCACTAAAAGCTTGATTACACAGAGCACCTCTGGGAATAAGGACTTTTATCATAAATGAAAGAACGCGTAAGTCAGAGAGTTCTCATCAAAGTTATACCAGGTCAGAACATGCTGCTCCCTTAAAGGCTCACGTTCCACCACTTCCATATTGTCCTTATTGTCACTCAGTTGAGTATTGCTACTGACACTGTTGTCATGGTTGCCTTAACATTTTCATGCCAAATCAAATATTAAAAAAGATAATTCCTTTAATCTGCTGTCTAAAACAGAAGAGGATAGGTATTCTTAAAGTTTTGTTTTGAAAATACTAAAAATAGAGAGAAGCATATTAAGTTTCCATAGTAATTCTCATAACAATTCTTAAAACTGATTAATGGAAATAATTCATTCAAAGACATTCTCAATGGCCAGACTCCAAAACTTTGTCCTGCAATTAAATAGTGTCAGCAGCATATACTGAAGGTTCTGCGTCCACTCCTTTTACAGTTTCTCTATAAAAATACACATTAATTTTCCTGCCCTGTTTTGACAAAAGCTACAAAGGTCTCTGTTTCTGACTGAATTTACAAACTGTATTATTGTGTTGTCTCTGTATTAACAATGTATGTACGTGGCCAACTGCTGGAGGAAAATAGCCTGTGTCCAGCTATTATCTATTTATATTGAGAAAGGACTCCAGGATTTGTTGAGTAGTGACGTTGTCGTCAGCAAAGCGCAAGGATAAATTCTTCAGGATTAATGTTTTTCACCCTGGAAATTCTGCATACATGGAAATACTTTGGATTTCAGACATTTTCCCTCTTTATTATGAAAGTTTCCTACTTAAAACAGTTATGATTTTTTTTTAACAAAACCTGAAGATCACAATATTGACATTAATTGTTGCTAAGCACTAAAATGATATGCAAGAGGCATATAGTTAGCAGCAAATGTGTTCTCAGATTCCTTTTAGAGTTTGTGCAGGAACCTGTTCTAAGATTAAATATTTTAAATTTGCATTTAACGTCTTTTCCCTGGTTGACCTTTCTGTCCTATATGTAACCACTAGTCCTCCAGTGGTGCCACTGAAGAGTCAGCTTACACTTCAACTGTCACCTCTCGGCTGACATTTTTTGCTTTTGTTTACATTACAGGTGAAAATAAGGTATATTTAATGACTCCATTAATTCTCAAATGGCTTCTGCCATTTTACAGAGAAAATAGCATTGCAATGCGCTTGAGAAACATTCCTTTTGTTCATTGAGAACTTTTAAAATTGGTAATTAACTGTAGGCTAACCTCTTCAACCTTGTATTTGAAAATCTTATCCTGATTAAATGGAAGGTAGTTTCTAGTGCCACCATTAACTGAGATGTTGCAGTGCTTGAAGAACAGTAGTCTAAAATTATCTACATTCTAACATTAAGTTAAAGACCAGAAACCTCTATTTTTCTTCTGTAGTGGAGGAAACAATTCACTGTAAGAATTTGCTTAATGAGGTTATCTTTATTAAAGTCATCTTTATTAAATTTTTTCAAGATCATGATTTCTTCAGAGACTAAGCAAACTAATTCATTGCGTTGGAGGTGTTTTGATACAGCCTATTGCTTAGCAGAGGAAATAAAGATTTCACAGTCTATCCCTCAGTGACATATATAACCAGGCTGCAGGGTCTGATTAAACCTGCAGGACTTGTGATAGGTCACATAAAGCACAGTATTTTTCTCCTGTCAATGGTAGGTACAGGAGTACTTCTAGAAAGAGGAATTAGGCGTGGAAATTTGATTTTTTTTCCCCATGTATAATTATGGCACCTTTTACAGCATGTCAAAGATAGATTAAAATTAATTTATTTTGAAATATTTAGCTGTAACATTGCTCATTGTAATTTGATTTGGTATTTGTTTCAATAAGCAGATACTTAACACTTTGCTGGTTAAAGCATTTATAGAAATTGTGGAAGTCTGGTTTTACTTTCATTTTGTAGCAGCTGATGCTAAATTGAATAGATCAAGCTTATTTAGACAGGAAAATTTACCAATAGTGAATATTTCTATTTTTTTCCCTTAACATAGCAATATCTTCCAAGTAACTGATTGAAACTTGCAATTTTTTCCTCCTTTTACGTAAAACAAAAGCAGAGGTATCTTTTCTTTGGAGATTTTGAGGAAAAGTGGCAGATTCTGAATATTTCCAGTTATCTTGCCCCTAAAGTCACACCCTCTGGGACAGGACTGATACAATGCTCAGTAAGGCACAGATACACAGTGACATTTTTCAAAACGTGCAGTGACTTTTAAGGGACATTCACATTGTCTTAAACTAACACCTGAAGTTATGGGTGGTACTATTGCTCAGATACAGCATTTCACTGGCAGTTGGAGGGATTTTCTTTAAGGACATTATCCTATGTGTGATTATTTCCTTTTTTTTTCCTCCATGAAAAGAAATAGGAAAAAGAGCTTCCAGAAAACTTTGCTTATTTAGTTTTTTTTCTGCTAGTGGCCTGAGTGAGCATGTGTAATAGCAATTCTGATGTTCAGTTTTTATTTCCTCTGTTCATCACTTGTTTCATTAAGCATGGGCTATGTTCATCCCTGAAAGATATACCCAGCCTCAGGCAAAACTTTTATGTTGCTATTTTGACACAGAGATCTTATTAGCTATTTTAAGAAAATGCTGTGTTGAAAAGCTGAACTTGATAGTTTCTTCAGTGCTATGGTTTTAATCAGTGGACAAATCAATGGTGTATTTTATCTTTTTTTCCACTTTCAAATACTAGCCAGAGGGTGACCTTAGGCAGGTAGATGTGTTAGAAGGCTGAGTATGGTTCTACATGTTGCACTTTTTTTTTTTTTTTTATACCAAAGATCATAAGTCTACAGCTATCAGGTTATCAGTAAATTGTCGTAAAACTGGTAAAATCTGTGAAATCAGTAATTTGCTCTGTGTTCAGATGTGTAGCTTTCATCTTGGAACAATCCAACCCCTCACTGCATACCTGACTAGCTGAGTTGTATAGAGATGTTATTTATGTATGAAAACTTAACGTGTTGACAGCTAGAGAAAACTGTTTGGAGACAGTTATGTTGTTTAATGTAGTCATGTATATTTTCATTTATTTTTATTTTATTTACTCGGAACATGACAATGGAACTGCACTAATTCAAAATTCCCTATGTTCAGCCATATCTATAGTATATACATACACTAATATATTTACTGATATGCATATATAGATATACTGAAAAATATAACAATAATACGATCCTTTGCACAATATAATGTGTTATAAACATGTTTGATGAACAATAAAATATATTCTTTCTTCCAAGCATGTTTATTGCCCAGGCATAAATAGGGAAGGTCAGTTAGGAAATATTTTGTTGTTCTTGCATTCCTGATTGGCTCCTAATTGTATCCTGGCACTTCAAGATGATCACTGACATCTTAAAAATATGTAATTGGTGATTGTAGAGTGATTGTAGAGCCCATTCAGATCTCTGTAACCTGCTTCCTTCTCTTTCAAAGACAAGTTGTAAACCAGCTTATTGGCTATGAAAGGTTCTCCGCAATGAAACTCACTTCCAGCAAAGGCACTTCAGAGTTGCCTTAATTTCATCACATTTTAAAACACAATGAAGTTTGCATGAAGTTCCTTTGTTTGTCTAGACCTTGATCAATATCACGAATTACTCTGTACCTAGGTTCCTGCAGTCAGTGCTTGACAACTGACTTGGGGAGAAGCTGCAAAGATGGGTCGTTGTCTTTTACAGAGAGGGCAGTAAGGTTTCTCCTTAAATTTGTAGTCAGCCAAGTCAATGGCCATTCCAAAAATATCATACTGATTTTAACTGAAACAAAAGTCTTTCCTGCTTCTGAGACAAAGTGCATAAGGAAGGAGCTCACTTATTCTTCTAACTTGCAGACAAACTTTTTGTTCCAAATATTTCAAAATTTTCAGTTTTCTTTTGACATAGCCCAGATCTTTTTTTTTGTTGTTGTTATAACAGTGAAGAAATATACCCATTGGCACTTTAACTGCTTATATAATGTTATTTCAGCAGGATCATTGTGCAAGTATGTTTGCTGGTTGCCTACCTTACAAGTTAACTTTTCCTGTACTTCTTCAGCAAGATATATTTTCAGGAGAAAGAACTAAATCCTGTTATCAAATTATTTGGAAAAATGTTTCATTGAGGTTTGCTTGGAATAATCAGTATTCATAACAATAAGTTGTTATCATGCAGGGAAATATTTATTTCCATTCACAGAGATAACAGAAAAACAAAATAGACCTTGATGACTAAAATTAACAGGGTACAATTTCTTATCCATGGTAATATGAAACATAGCAAAAATAAAATATTGACTTTTCTTTTTCTTTGACTTTATAGATCTGCTCAGAAGTATAAACACTAATCTACTGTTGAATACTTCTTGTGTATACTTTATTACAGTTTTCCCTTTTTTTTTTTCCCAGCCAGATGTTCTGTAGATTCTCCAAAGAGAGTGAGTAAAAATTGTTTTCTGTAGTACACTTCTAGAAACCAAGAAGCAACACTGAATTTAAAGAAGAAAAATTTTTATTGAAGTTTAAGGAGGAAAGGGATAGCAAAGCAGTTTTCCTCATGACTTCAGCTGGAAATGGTTGAAATGCAAGTTCAATGAACACTATTAATTTCATTGTGCACATGGTGGTTCCAAGTTTTGATTTCAGGAGTTCAAAGAAGGACAAAGAATTACACAGACTTCATAGATCTGGTCTTTTGTCAGATAGTGCCCTAATGAAAAAGCAAATACATTGTGACAGAGGGCAGTAAACAGAACAAAAAAACCCATAAATATAGCTTGGAAGACTTCAAAATATGTTATTTTACACTAATTTGAAGCTCAGGAGTTGACATTTCCCCCCAGTGTTCGGTTGTTCAGATTTTAAAAACTGATAAAATGCAATTTAGTAACTAATTAAGTCATTCTGTCTTCTCCAGTCTGAACACTGAAATGGTGAAATTGCAAATTATGAACTTCATTCAGTTTTCATCACACAGCACAGCTCTCTGGACAGACTCCATGGTCTTTCTAACAGGTCCCTGCTCAGGATCTTTGCATAATGGGTTCTGTGTAATATTTAGGTATGATGATACAATTTTTCCTGTGGTCTTGATTCAGGCAAATCTTCAACTGGAGTCAACTAAAAATTTATCTGAAGAAGTTTGTAAGACTGCTATGGTTTAACCCCAGCTGGTAACTAAGCACCACACAGCTGCTCACTCACTCCCCCTCACACCCAGTGGGATGGGGGAGAGAATCGGGGAGAAAAAAAAAAGTAAAACTTGTTGGTTAAGAACAATTTAATAGAACAGAAAGGAAGAAACTAATAATGATAGTAATGACAATACTAAAATGACAATAATAATAATAATAAAAGGATTAGAATATACAAAACAAGTGATGCACAGTGCAATTGCTCACCACCCGCCGACTGATGCCCAGTTAGTTCCCGAGCAGCGATCCTCCCAGTTTATATACTAGGCATGACGTCGCATGGTATGGAATACCCCTTTGGCCAGTTTGGGTCAGCTGCCCTGCCTGAGTCCCCTCCAGCCTTCTTGCTGGCTGGGCATGAGAAGCTGAAAAACCCTTGACTTAGTCTAAACACGACTTAGCAACAACTGAAAACATCAGTGAGTTATCAACATTCTTCTCATACTGAATCCAAGACGTAACACTGTACCAGCTACTAGGAAGACAATTAACTCTATCCCAGCTGAAGCCAGGACAAAGACACAGTCACAGGCAGCAAAGGTTTTTACTTGCAGGCTTGTGAGGACTGATAAGGTAAAGACTTTATCTTGGTAGACTATTGGTTTGTTTTCATGGCTTATATCAGGGAGGATAATGGGCCCTGTCTGCAACAATCACTCCAAGCTGTTCTGAAGATCACAAAATATTTTTCTTTTGAATCCTGCCTCTCTATCCATTACTCACAAACATTGATGTAAGTAGATATAGTCCAAAGTATCAGAAGAGTTGCCTTATGCATGCATTTCCATATACGCTGTATATTAATGAGAAACCAAAGTGGCACAGGATTTAATATTTCTAAAACACAGACGCAACAAAAAATAGTTACTTTTATCTAAAGCTTCATTCATTTTGGACTAAAACTACTGATATACTTACTAAGTATTCTAGGTTCTTCCATTTTCCCAGTATGTAAACGTAGCTTAAACATCTTCATTACAAAAATTTGCACTTACACTTACTTTTCAAGTTTACCAGTGTCAAGATATTTCTTTCCTGAAGAGCAGAGCTAAAAATAAAGAGGTCTGTGACACTGTTCCCCAAATTGAAATTGAAAAATGAGAGAAATTGACATTTAAAATTTTCTGCATATGTTGAAGACATTGCCAAGGAGACAAAGCTGTGCCCTAACCAAAGATACTGGAGGCTGTGTTGACATCTCATATCATTGTTTATTTAAGGAATGCATAGTATATCAATACCACAATTAAACCATTAATGACAGTTCCTCTTTTCCCATTTTTGACAGACAAGAATATGGTGGGAGTGTCCTCTGAAAAAATTAATAAATGCTCTAATGGGTAAAATCTGAAACTTGGATACTTCTGTCAAAAAAAGTCAAGTTATTAAAAATTAGTAATTATCGATATGTTTAAAATCATCATTTAGCTGTGAATAAACTAAGAAATCTGTTATCAGGAGATAGTGTTAAATCAAGATTACCTTAAATAATTTAGAGTCATTAAGTAAGGAAAGACACTGATGAGTATCTCTAAGGAGCAGATCATTAGCTGGTGGTAATTAGGGTGTCTATGGAAATGTAAGCCGACATCTCCCACCTGTGTTACATTACTAAAGGAAGTTTTGCCCGTAGCTACAATTGTCCATTATCTGTATGGTTCTCACAGTAAGGAGCATCTGTGAGCAGGCTGTCTACCACTAATCTTTCAGTTGTTCCTTTCCCTGCAGTTTAAAAGTTATTGAGATACTGTGCAAATTACAACCCATGAATTTTCTGAAATAGTGGTTCTGTGTTAGTAATACTTAATGTTAATACCATAAATTTCCAGTGTTGTTGAACTTCAGATATGCTTGCATGATAATGATACTGTTATGAACATTATAGCTTAACTTTTTCAAAGTGCAAATTTTATAAACTGAATGTATATGTATCATTGTAGACACAGTGATAAAAAGCCTTTGTCAAAGATAGGAGTGACTCTAAATTTTGTCATGTTAGAATTTTGGGTAATGAAATTAAGGGGAAAAGGGAAATAATTTTATAAATTCAGCAGGAACTGAGATTTATATTTCCTTGCACCTGGATTGTAGCTCATTTTGTTGCTGGCCAGAGGTACAACCAAAGACCTAGATTTAAAACAAAATACATTTCATCCAAGATGCATCAATTTTGGGGTAGCTTGGCTTCGTGATACTTTTTATGTACCTAAATGAGGAGTTAGTTACCAACGTGAGCAATGGCTAAAGGCCAGACCTCTAATGGTATTTAAACAGTTTCTTGAAATGCTTGGACAGTCTTAGTAAACAGCAGGGCTATAAACACCTGCTAGTTTAAGTGGTTACAGGAGACAGGGTGTGAAAATTTCGGTGATTCTACCTCCTGACACTTTGAAAATCCAGCCACAGATCTTTTTGAGTAGATGATTTCCATAAAATTAAGCCATTTTAGAAAAAATAGGCCACGTGTCTACCTTTCTGTTTATAATAAAATTTAAAAGGTGGCTGCATTTATACCTAAGGGGTGTTCTGAGCTTTTAGTATGTCAGTATTGTATTTTAATGTGCTTGGGGGAAAAAAGGCTAGAGAGGAGTATCATTTTGACTATCCAAATCTTTGGAGCTCTGTATCAGTGAAAAGGTTTGCCTACCCACAAATATGCCTATGAAACATGATTTTTTGCTTCAGCAAACAGTCTTGAAGAATGCACATAAAAAGCTGAAGTGCTCAGGCAGTGATATAGAGATGCATCAAGACTGAGGCACTATGTCTCCAGGGCACTAGGGGAAATACACATCTTCTTGTTACATCTGTGCCAAAGATACAGCATCTGCCCTCCCACATGACGGCAATCCCTTTGCAATATCTTCATCACTGCCTTTGTGCTGCTGTCCTCACACATTAAAAAGTCATTAGATGAAGATCTTAAAAAAGTGTGAGATTGTATACAGTAATAACCTGTCAGGTTTTCATTTTTTCTTTTACGCTTCTAGGGTTTAATTTAATCTTTAGCTATGAGCAACTAGGAGATTATCCCATAATTGCCCAGTATCAGTTGTGCAGCTCTGTATAGTCTTTTGAAGCAGCTGGGCATCTAAAAGTTCTGACTCCGCTTTTGCCTAATATATGTATCAGCATGAAGCCACCCGATGGACTTAATTTTTCCTTGTTCATTTTCATAAAATTACACAAATTAAAATCACGTTAAAGGGGTAGAAACAACAGGAAAAGACTCTTAAATATTTCTTTAACAAATGTGGTTGCATAGAATTGTAGAATCATTTAGGTTGGAAAAGACCTTTAAGATCATCGAGTCCAAATGTTAACTTAGCACTGCCAAGTCCACCACTAAACCATGTCCTTAAGCACCATGCCTACACATCTTTTAAATACTTTCAGGAATGGTGACTCAACCACTTCCCTGGGCAGCTTGTTGCAATGCTTGACAACCCTTTCTGTGAAAAATTTTTTTCTTAATATCCAATCTAAACCTCCTCTGGTGCAACTTGAGGCCATTTCCTCTTGTCTTATCACTTGTTACTTGGGACAAGAGACCAGCACCCACCTCACTACAACCTCCTTTCAGGTAATTGTAGAGAGCGATAAGGTCTCCCCTCAGCCTCCTTTTCTCCAAACTAAACCACCCCAGTTCCCTTAGCCGCTCCTCAAAGACTTGTTCTCTAGACCCTTCACCAGCTTTGTTGCTCTTCTCTGGACACGCTCCAGCACCTCAATGTCTTTCCTGTAGTGAGGGGCCCAAAACTGAACGGCATTTTTGGTGAGGCATATGATCAAAACTCCTGTTGAATGGAGCACACTGAATATGATGCAGAATTGTTTATGCAACTTCTGCGTCATGTGTAGCAGAAGGTAGATGATACCTAAAAAATGAGATTGCAGAAATAACTGACATAGCACTTCTTTTGCTAAGAAAACATTTAAAAATCAATATATGGTTGGCCTGAAACTTTTTTTTTCCCTGCCAAAACAATGTAAATAAGAGATAAATTTCATGGAATTTACATTGGAAACCTTTTCCTTGCTTCATTATCTTTTGGAAAGCTTTCATGTGGGTGTTTTGGCTATAGTAGTGGGACATGGAAACACGAGGAAGAGGAATCAGCTGCTGCGAAACCCACAGCAGGACACATTCTGTAAGGATGGAGTGGTCCCTCTGCAAAGGTACTGTGTGCTTTGAGCATAGCCATCAGTCTCTGCTATTTCACATGGGTGAAATGCAATGTTCCAAAGAGGCACAGGTGTATACGTGATCATGGGAAAGGGTGTAGTCCTGATCTTAGCATGTGCAAATTTCAAATACCTGCTCTGTACAGGCTAACATTAGAGCTCATAAAAAAATCAGTAAGCTATGCAGTGAAAAACAGCATTCTGCCTATTGTTTCTGAGTCTATTTATTCCTAGCTCGTTGCACCTAACATTCCTAGGAGTATCTATCAGTAAATAAAACACAAAAAGAAGATATCAGCATACTATTTAAAAACACCACCGAAGAAAGGAATATGTCACAGGGACTTTTACTTTTACATGTGCTAGTAAACATGTATAATACTTCCCCAATCTCCTGCTATGTCTGTAATTCATTATTTTATAGTTCTGTGTTGTATTCTACTTCAGACATTGTTTTTTCAGGCTGAAAAATCCTGGTCTGTTTAATCTTTCCACGTTCCAAAGATGTTTTGCACCATTGGCTTACCTTGTTGCTGTTTCTTATATTTTTTCCAATTCAACTATATCTTTGACAGATGGAGAGACAAAAGCTTCACAGTTTTCAACTTGGGTTGACATAGCTGTTTATTATATAATGTCATTTTGATGCTTTCTGGTTGGCCTGGTCTCTGCTTTTTCTAGTAATTTCTAATAACCTCAACATTAACAACATCATTAACACTTTTCCAGGTTCTCACATATTGCCTGCATAAGAGTGACACACTTCTGAGGAGGGGTGGGGAAAGCCCTCAGAAACTAAATGCTGCCTAGCTTCCTTCAGCTGTTTGGATGTGACTACTGATTCCAGTTTTGAGACTGTATCCTCCCTTCAGAATAGTAGCCCCAACTACAAATAGGTACCTGTTTTCAGACCAACAAATTTTTGCATGTCTAAGACAAAGACAAATGATACTAAATCAGAAGAGTAAACAATGCTAAATCAGAAGAGTTAAAACTTAAATGGTTTTTACAAGGTTTGATGACATGTTGAACTTAGTTATTTTTAAAACCCATGCATAATTTCTCCAGTCCTCATTTAATGAAAAATAAAGGTATTGCAAAGTGGTTGCAGATGCTGTAAGCAATTTAAAACCATGAGTTTGCCAATAGAACTACTTTTCGTTTCCCCTGTCATTATAATTTGACTTTAAATTGCATTTTAGTGGCTATTACTCTAGGTTAAACTTTTTGCTTTTCTATTTAGAATTTTCTAGTCTGAAGGAAAAAATTAAATTTCTGCTTACCCCTTCTTTAACAAAACAAATGTGATTATTTTTATTTTTATTTTTATTTTTATTTTTATTTTTTTAAGGTTTCTTCATAATAAAAGCTGTAGCATCCAGACTGTTCCTCTGTGGTCTGTCTGGTAGGTAGTACAAAACTAAATCCTTTCAATAAATGTTCTGGTAACTTGTGGAGCATTAAGCATGCTCATAACTAAAACTTGCTTTTCATAATGTACAAATGTCCACATGTATATACTCCTTGTAATTTATTACAATATAAAGTAGGATTGGGTTAATACTTGGCTATAACTGGAATATTCCAAGGAAGAGAGAAATTCAGAATTTGACTGACAGCTAGATATTGGCAGAGTAAATGACAGTGCAATGACTTGCAGCATTGATTTGAAAAAAGAGCTGCTTCCAAGAAGAAAGAAAATAATTGCTTTGCTTTTATAGTAACGGTAAGGGTTTTAACTAGACAGGCTCTTAGCTCCCTTGCTGGTCACTACTGGAGCAGTCTGAAGGGTCTGACCCAGTATGGTTACAACTTCTTAAGATGCTAGACCTGAGATTTTTCTAACACATTGAATTAGAAGACTTGTCCTGTTACCTTGCTCATATCTATCCGCCTGTCAATCTGTACCTCCATCTTTTCAGGCTTTTATAGTATTTGTACCCCGGTTGTATTTTAGGCCACACTTACTTGGGCTCCCCATGCTATGAAGTTACATATTTGCTGAAAAGTAATCTCTCTAACAACATTGCATTACTTGGATGAAATTCTTACTTTTAGATATATAAAGACTTGCGGCTCATAAGCAAATTTCTTTTTGAGCATGTTTATGCTGGAGTATAACCACTCTGTGACTCCTCTTTGACAGTGAAACATTACTTGTTAGAATTTAATTTCAAGTGTTTCAAAGCATAACTTCAAGGAAACAGAACATGTTTATGTTAAATGTAGAAAACAGTGTGTTAACATTCATGGCATTCACTAACGTTTAGTTCACAAAAATTTGTTACAAACATACTGTGATAATTGGTGGGAAAGTGGGGCCTTTAGAGGGACCAAGATGAGCCAGCATGGTTAAATAACCAAGTAACAGAATTGAAAAGACACCCCTCAAAAAGCTAAAGTTATGTCCAAATGAAGAAAGCAGAAAATATCATGAACCATGACAGGTTAAATGCCAATATATAAGGCATGCCAAAAGAAGTTTGAGAAGTCACTTATGAAAAGCATTAAAAACTAGTAATAAATCCCTTTTACAGATGCAGCAGAAGCATAATGCTTTGGAGAAGGCCTTCAGGGACCAAAAGAGGAGTTCAGAGAAGATAAAGCTATAACAAGAAAATTAGCTAATTTTTTAGCATCCATCTGTGGAGGAGCTTGAGTTTGCTGGAACTCCTCCCCATGGGCAGAAGCGCCTCAAACTGAAGCGCAGGTAGAACTGAACAACAGAGCAAATTGGCAGTAGGAACAGGAACAAACCAGCAGGTCAAGGTGGTACCCACTGAAGTATTCTACAGGACCTCAAGGATGGAGCAGTTGAAGCACTCATTCTGATATGCAATCTCTTTTAAATTTCATTCAGTACCAAAAAACTTGAAATTGGACTACCTGACACCAATTTTTAAGCAGGGTTCCAGAGATCTGGAGAAACATGGAAAAATCTGGGGAACTTCTGACTGATTAAGTGAAAGGCAAAAGCATTGCAGATATGACCAAAAATATGAATAGAAATATATGCTCAAAGCATGCAGAAGCTTTTCTCGGTGACTTGGGAAAAGCAGTCATGCAATTTTAAAATTCAAAATTAAGCACTAAATGTACTTTTAAGACTTACTCCCCTAATGAAGGATTTTTTCAGTCCTGCAGCTAGTTTAATCATGAGAATATGTATGTGACACTTAGATACTTTACAGATGCTGAAGTATGACATATCTATAAATGCAAAAAGTATGCAAGATTCTCTTTTCTAAAAGAAACCCTATTGCATCACTTCTCTGCTTCCCGTTCCATTCATATTCAGCACTGAACACCTGTCTTTGATGAAGAAATGGAATATGTTTGCTTTGTATATAAAGATATGTAAAAAATGTACACATACAAACATGGAAAGAGCAGAAGTAATTCTGCAGTGGTTGCATTATAATTGTTAAAACCAACTTTTTTTCCTTTGTGAGTTCTTTGGCTTCTGTTCTCATGAAACTGCCCATGTAAGCATTAGCATATTTGTGACTCACCACGAGGTTCTCTTTAAAATAGCCTGAAATAACTATTGTTCTCATAATGTCCATACTGGTATTTTAGGATTCATTGACTTTATGGCATCTGACAGGGTAGCTTATCTAGTAGCTGGAGTAGGTGAAGGTAACTGAAACATATTCCATCCTTCACAAGTTTCCTCCAAAGGATCATATTGGAATTTCTGCTAAAGGAGAGGTAAGAAGATAAGAAAAGCTGTTCATATAATTAAGAAGCAAATTGAAGAGGAGATAACACAATTACTTGGATTTATTTCTTATCCTGGCCTCCTGCTATAGTTAATTATTTATATTATTCCAAAATATGGAAGCCTCAGTTAGAAGATATACCTTGTACTAAGTAGTCATTCAAAACTGCATAAATGATATTTCTTTCCCTGAAAACTCTTCAGTATACCTATGGTAAGAGTTTAATCAGGCATCCTGATTTGGGGTAATGCAGATATTTGGGTCAACCTCAATTAGGTAACCTCAATTTAATATTAAATCTAAGCATAACTTTATGCTGCATAGTAACTCAGTCCTTTGTCTTCACTGTTTCATGTAATATTTTGTAATTCAGTGTACCTAATTGTTCACTGAATACTTGGTTATAAAACAAAGATAAAAAACAAGCAGTCATTCTGCAATCAATATTTGCCTTAAGTGAATAGGTCAATAATTCTATAACAGCAGAAGCCTCTTTTAATCTAGCTAGTCTGGCATGCAATAGCTTCAAAAGTACAATCTGTACATTCTTGATTGCTTTGTAAAGGAAAGGGAGAAATAAGTATAATTACCTTCTAGAACTGTCTTAATTTTTCAACCTGCCACTGAGATGCCTATATTAGCTTCTGTGCTTGCAGATAGATATAAACCATATTGTATTCAAGAGAACATCATCCTAATTGAAAAGTCTTGATCTATGAAGTCTGTTTTCTAGACTACTAAGCACTTGATGAGGTTCAAAAAAATCAATTGGTTGCAGCAGTCTCCCTGACTTGGGATATTTTTTTCAGTCTGAGAGACTGATAAGTGGTCCATTGACTCTGCAAAAACAATTCAGCTCCAGAAGCCACTTTCAACTAGTGTAGCTGAAAAGTGCTGAGCTGCAAACAGAGAGAAGCAGAAGTAATGTGTTGACATCATAGTTGAGATAATACATACTCATTCATTTAGCTTAATTCCTACTTCTGTTGAAAGTTTACATCTCTGATCTGGAAACTGAAGTTTGTTAAAAAAAATCAGAGGAATTTTTGTAGCAAGATAGTTGCCCACATAATCACTGCTTCCTTCGCTGCTAGGGCTGCACACCAGTGCCTAAACATTGCTTGATGGAATGGGGCAAGGGAATGGTTTCTAACTGACACTTTGATAAGTGAATAGATAATTTAGGCCAGTACACTCAAAAGACTGCTTCCAACCTAATCCCATACTGCTGGAGAGGACTCCCCTTGACCTAGTGATGTTCCAGCTGTACCTGAGAGGACATTCTCTACCCTGCGTCTTCATCTGTGGATCCATTGCTGTAGACAAAAATAACTGATGTTCTTATTATGCTGCAAGGTTCATTTTTACAGAACTTCAAAGGATAAGGCCCTAAAGGAGCATATGAGAAAAGAAAAATTCCTTTCTCTCCCTCTTTTTTGAAAATTTGACTATAGATGGTGTATGAGATATTATAAGATTAAGCTTATTATATTTCATGGATTTATACCTTCTTCTCTCTTATTTATTTAAACTTGGCATTATTTATAAACATAAATGAAAACATCAGGATCAAATTTATGCATGTACTTAGCCTAGCCTGAGCAGACAGTCAGCTTACATTTAAGAGTATATAGTCATAGTGCTCAAGGTAGTAAAAGTGAACTGAATGCAACAAAAATAGTAAGGGTTCCCTGACTTTTCAGGGAGGTCATACAGCAAGAGAAATATCAGTTACTACTGCCAGGAAGAAAATTTCCCAACCATAAATTTGCCATATGTTTAAATTGGGCTGTACTCTGTTTGTAGGGTCTGACATGATGGGTAAACCAGTGCTGATGGAGAAGCCTTTAAAAAAATCCAAAACTTGTTTTGAAGATAGGATTTTGTTTATTTGAACAAAGGAGTAAATATATAACATCTTAGTACACTGGGAGATTTATTAGGGAGAAACTATTTTGTTTTCATGCATATAATTGATACTATAATCATCAGGAACAAGGCTGAAGAACAAAATTATCTATAGATGACCCTAACCCTTATTGTGAAATTTCAGCTGAAGTTCTGAGGTTAAGCTTGTATATGTGTCAGCCTGAGCATAAACCCACAAAATCATGTTGTCCCACAGAGGGAACTGTACTCCAGATTCATGACACATTGATACGTGCAGCTAGACCCCTTGGCCAGCAGTGAGATTATATTCTTGTCTAATCTGCTGAATGACCACATTTAAGGTCATTGCATAGGTTATTTGGTTTGCTGCTTGTAATCAATGATCTAAATGGGCTTCAGTAAAACTCTTCATCTATTTGATCCATAAATTTCTCTGAGCTGTTAAACTTAGCTGGTTAAGCTGTAATGATACACAGTTTGCTTTTGAATATCAGTGTGAGTGCCATTGCAATATTAGAAAGTATTGACAGTGAGATGTTGAGCAGACCTTGCTATCTTTAAAGTATTGCTTGACAGTAAAAAGAAAAGAGAAAGGAGCATTGCAGGTGCCATTGTGTTTGCCCATATAGTTTGGAAATTTTATCTGGAACTACAGCCAGAAGCACCTTTCAGAATAATGCTGTCATGAATCATTTGCTGAAAAACAAGTCACTGAGAGATAAGTGACCCCTCATATTTTGTGGAATTTATGACTCATTGAGGTTTGATTTTGTTTTTTTTTTTAACTTCTGTGTACTTTAATTGTTAAGGCTTACTGTGATGTCTGCTTTGCTCTTTACTTTTGAGCTGATGCTGTTTAAGAATAGCACAGATGTAAAAATCACTGACAAAATGTAATCCTCAAACATAAGCTGTGACTGTAACTCAGAAATGCTGTAACTGTTTGAATTTCAAAGCCAAGAGGCAAAGTAATTTTAAAAAAGTGTATTAATATGAAGTACCACATTTTAAATATAATAGCTCTTTCGTAGGCTATAAGAAGTACATATGAGCTTGCAGAAAGAGCAGATATTTTATATGTTGCTGTGATGAGATTTTGATATTATCAGTGGTTGGTTGATGAATATACTTTCTATGTCTCAAGTATTTTGATAAAGCATTTACTGGTAATTATTTTTTCCTCTAAATTAATCTGAATGACAGCCAAATTCATCACCTTGCTATATAGAATAACACAAAGGAGTAATTCAGCTCTGACATTATAGGCTAAAATCCCATCTTCACAGGGGCATAGTACTTAGCTTGCTTATATCCCATGCTACAGTATTGTGAGGTATTCTCTAAGTTTTCTTTACAAAGAAAAAATTTGAGTTTAAATTTGCAAAATTTAATTTGCCTTTCTATCTGCCTGTGTGGGTAATATGCATATCACTTAAATGTTTCCATACTAGACCATATCAGACTTTGGAAGAATAAAGCACCTAGTTGTCCATACTTAAAATTATGTCTGCACTGAAATCTGAAGTTAATTTTTCTTCGATTCTGCTTCTGACTGAATCAATTGCTAAAAAATCAGTGTTATTGAAATTAGATTCCAAGAAGGTTTTTGAAAAAAAACAAATAAAATTTGATGAGGAGCTGAGGAAAAAACCCCAATCCTTAGATGGAATGTGCACTAGAATAAACAATACAATGAGTTTTTGAAGCGTCTAAGGATTATTCCTTTCTTTTCTCAAGACAGGAAATGTTTAAACAATTCCACATTGCACATCTTCCCATGCGTTTTTTATACGTTTGAGGTTAAGTCAGTTTTCCCAAGAAGCACACTCTAAAAATGGTGTTAAGGAATATTTATAGTTTTGCAGTGGACATTTATTAGTCAATTAAAAAAAAAAAATTTTAGTCTCTACCATTATGGTTTTATTTTTTTGGTGGTTTCATCTACTGCTAAGTGTCTAATAAAATACAAGGGACTTCACTCCATTTCCTGCTGCTGGAGATGAATGGATTAGAGTGGCCTGTTAAGCAGAAAGCAAGGATCAGAGAGGGTCTGCAACTGAGAGGACCTGTTGATTTTATTAAATACACCCATATGACTGCAGACAAATATGCTGAGTTTCAGGGATAATCGTTTTCATATATACCTTAGCAAAAAGAGACAGTAGCAAGATATACAGGCTGTGCAAAGCTGCAGGAGATGTTAGAGGAGACACAACTGCATGGTTAGCTGGAGAGTATCTTGACTGGAGTCTCTTGAGCAGTTGGAGAACTTGGTCAATCAGAAATTGAGCCATGGGAGCCAAATCAAACTTTGCAGTTCCTCAACAAACCTTGGATGTCTTATTACTAAAGCTGATGTTTCAGTTTACACCAAGTAATGTGCAAAGACCTTTATGCAAAGCAGCAGATGCCTGGAATTGCAATGTCAGAACTAGCCAAATAGCCCTAAGTATGTAAATCTGAGTTTAAGTTATTCAATGAAGTTTGAGAGAAGTTCCACTGAATACATCTGTTAGGACCATTTCTACTTGCATTATTTAATGCAAGAATTATAAGTTGTTACTCAAATTTACATACCATTTACATTTGCAGTTCATGCAGTCATGATCCGAGTACCTGTGACCTTGTCTGCCTGTAAAGGCAATGTGTAAAAAACTATGCATTTTCAAACCATGTAGAAAATCTTCAGTACTCTGCTCATACAAAAGTTGTAAAAAAAAAAAATTAGTTTTCCATGAAACCATGCACAGTCACAACTTCAGTGATGTTTAGACATCCACCTAGATTCTTGTCTTTGGAGTTATCATTCAAACAGGAATATTTTCCTACAGAGCCAAGTAATTCCATGAAATCTTATGAGGTAAATATATGGAGAAATCAAGGTAGAAGAGAAGCACAGAATCAGCATTATTTTCATAGCTGTTCACCACATATTAAAATGCCTACTGCCTGTCATATGGGTGAGGTCATTTCAGGTCAGGTTTTTCTCAAAGTTTGCTCACATTCTTCACATTAGATTTTTTTTACTGGTTACATTTTACTGGTGTGAGGGAGAGAAGGAAGCAGCTGAATTTTGCAGAGGAACCTGAAGAGTCAGGAAAGCTTGACAGCAGTAAAAGAACAAATTGAATGGGAGAGGGAGAGAGAGGATAGTCTGGATGGGGCCTAGGGAGAGATGGGGAATTTTATTTGACAGAGAGAGAAAACTTCCCAGTAACACAGGAATATGATTATTCTGGAAAAAGAAAAGCTCATCGGGAAATATTGATTCAGATACCCCCTGCATACCCCCTGAGTGGCCAGAGACTGACTCAGAAGGTCTATGGAAGGCTACTTTGCCTATGATTAAAATTTGAACAATCAGTCCAAGACTCCATGGAGGGGCTAAAACTCAATCTTCAGTGCAGAAGTTGTTAAAACCAGTACGGTGCAGAGTGATAGAAATCCCTTCATAGTACTAGGTTTCATACACAGAGCTCATTTATTCAGTTTTGTTCTTTCTATCTCTGTACGTGTACTTTAAATGAAAAAGGAACCAACAGACTGAAATAAATATCTGAAGATGGTAACTTCTTGAGAGAGGGTACCCACAATATTCTATAAATTCAGTGTAACCTAGTACTTTAAAACGCTTTCCTTGCAACAGGTGCAATTTTATTTGGTTAGGAAAAAATATTGCACTCTCATTCTGAAAATGTCCTTTCTTTTGACAAGATATTATTTTAAAAAAAATTCTAAACTACAACTACTTCAGAATTTTACACCTGGTAATACTCCTACCAGCTCTAACCTGGCAATACTTGTGTCATATTGACAAATTAACTTGTTCCTTTGTTGTTTGTTCCCTGCCACCCCCCCCCCCCCCCCCCCCCGGAGCTGGCTTTGCATTTACATTGTGCAGTTGTTGAAAGACGGAAGAGATGTTAAGCTTTATTTTTTTATTAATATTTTAATTTCATTTTTCTATACTTTTGGCCCACAGCCGTCGTCTTTGATTGTCACTTCATTTAGTGTCGTGAATAGAATTGTGTTACTTTAAGTAGTACTTTTCTTCTCGGAGACTGCAATCCTAATCAGGCTTGATAGTTAATTTACGTACAAGAATTTACCTTCTGAAATTGTTTTAAATATTAGAAAGCAAATCACAGCAAGCCATATATGGCTTGAGATTTTATCTCCTTCAGTTATGTCTTCTAAGGGCATTGGTGGACTCAGACAATTCATAATCAGTGCTGAAACTGAATTAGTGCTCTTTTATTGTGATATGGGAAATAAAATTCTTAATTTTGTCCTATGATAGGAATACAAAAGCAGACAAAATAAAAAGAAAGATAAGTGTATTTATTAAAAAAATAAGTTTATGGAGTATTGAAGTTGGGGCAGTATTAGACTAGAAGACCATTTTTCTTTCAACTGATCTACAGAAAGGTATTTTAAAAAATAAGGCTTAAAATACTCATAAGAGAACATATTCATAGAATCACTGAGGTAATATGGACAGGAAACTAGAAGCCAGATCGAAGTTAAGCAGCTATTGCACTAGGAACACTAATTACCATAATGACTGATATTGTCTCATTTGCACCTTTTGTCTTTTGCCTGTAGTCTTTCATCTTATGTTTACATTGTAATTTTGGATAAGAACTGTCTTATTTTGTTAGGGTTTTTTTGTACTGTGGCTAGCCCAACTGGCTATCCCAGTTCACTTCCCTAGCGTTACACTGTAGCATAATGCAAATAATGTATTTTTTTTAAGTCAAAAGCAAGTTTAAAGATCTGAATTTACAGAAACAAGTGCTTTAAGTGTTCTGATTTAGGTACTGAGTGTTTGAATGAGCACTAATGATTTCTATCATTTCCTGGAAGTTTTGCACAATTTCTGTCTTTTCTTACAATAGGAAAAAATAACTTAGACAGAAAAGGGCTTTCTCTATGACCTTTGCATAAAATATGGTAAGTCCAATGAAATAATCAGACAACTTGGAAATTTCAAAACAAAGTTTGGATGCATTGAGATAGACTATAGGAGTGTTTAATTATGTTTGTTCTTAGATTTTAAAATAGTCTATTTCTAAATTATTCTTAATGGTCCTGTAACTGACCTGTAAACCGGTTTATGCAGATGTGGAAAAAAGTTATTTAAAATTCAGAAATGCTCTTGTGTTCTTGGAGTCTCTCTGAAAGCACTTTTAAGGGCACCCCCATAGCTGATAGGTCTTATTCTTAGGTACTGAAATTAAGGTCCACACAGTGGGCTGGGTGTGTTGATCCTCAGTGTTTAATACGTCATTTCTCTTTTTGCATGTTTAAAAAGGTAATGCATAAACCACAAGTAGCTGCCTGCATGCTAGGCACGGTACCTGGGGGATGTGAGGACCTAGTGACTGGGATTCACAGCAAACAGCCAGTTGAGCAGGGATAACCTAAGATAGCTGTCGGGTATCTAAGGCTTCAATGTGTAGACATGACATAGGGCTTCTGTGCACCCAAACCTCTGATTGTCCTGGACTGGCAGCTGAAGTCCCTGTGGAATATCCTTGGGCATTTTGAGTGGCATCAGATGTCTGCTCAACCAGACTGAGCCCTTCAGTGGTGCTGAAAAAAAAACGCAGGGTGATCAGGCCTTAATGTTGTACTGGCCACCATGACAGCGGTATCCAAAGATGACTGAGAGCTTGCACCTCAATTCCATTACTTATTCTGCTGGAACAGTAAGCTCTTTTCTTTGGCAAATTGGATAGTCTAGGGTTGTTTGCCTTTTTACATACTACTTAGTAGTAAGAGCATTTTCCCAGGAAGTAGAAAGACATGCTTGAGTATAGGAGGGCATGCTGAGAATTACTTTTCCTGCACACGCAGGGCAGAATAATTATAAAAATAAAACAATGGTGAAGGTCAGCAATACAACTGTTATTTCACTGTAAGTACATACTGCTGGACTATAGTTTCTACTCCCCAAATTACTCATGTATTTTATCCTTTGACTTTTTTCTTTTTTCCAAGTGAAATATATAAACGTTGCTAGGGATAATGCTCTGGACTTCCATCTTCCAATTTTATTCCATCATTAAGTTTGGCATCCCTGGCACTTGTCTCCATGATCTGAGAAATTTTAATGCCTGGCTGTGCACCAGCTCTGCTTCAAGGGATATCTTTAACACCAACAAATTAGGCTCTTGTGCTTCTTTTCTTTCCCTACTTTCATGCAGAAAGAAGAGACTGATTTCAATACCATCTCTGTTTCTATAGTGTATTTTCTTATTTCATTTCCATTGGACATAAAAAAATTCCATCTAAAAGCTTCATTGGAAACTTAGAAAACTTGAGGTGGATATTTGTGATGGACAGTTGAATTCTGCTGTTTAGATTGGAACAAATTCTCTTTTCATTGACTCCCAAGCCTGAGAGAAGGAAGATGTATTAGCCCAGAGTGTTATGCATTCTCTGAAGTACACAAACTTATTTTCATATAAAAAGCTGTCAGAATCCCAGCAGTAGTAGATGGAGTCTGGAGAAGAAGTTAATTCATATTCACCAACTACACCCGGTCATCTCCAAGGAACTGAATCAGGAAAACAAACTCCACTCTAATTTCAAGCCTAGTTTTTGCTGTTGCAGAAGTAGGTATGATCAAATGATGGAACGAGAGAGGGAACTTCAAGATGGTGTGTCAGTTTTGTAGTTGAAGAAATGAAGAGAAGCCAAATGTAAGCAGGTACACAAAAAAAAAAGGAAGACAAAGACCTTACAAATCTATTGTTTATTTTTAAACTTAGTAGATTTTGGTATGTGGCAAATTGACAGACATGGGAAATAATTGCTTAGCATGAAAGTTGTATTATGCTAATATAATTTTTAGCTGAAATGTCATGTTTTTTCCTTAGGTATGGATTGCTTGAGAATTTCAGCTTTCCTTAAAAACAAGCAAACAAACTCTGTTTCACTCATGATTACAGAGAAAGGTTGAAAATACACAGTCATAAAGGCCCAAAGACCAGAGGGCAGGCCAGCTAATCTATGAAAGATGCTACCTCCCCCTACAAAGTTTGTCTGTTTTATAATCTTAAACCATCACAGCTACAGCAATACTACTCTTAAACTCAACATTTTCTTTCCGACTACTGCATAATTTTGGCTAAGGAAGCAGGCCAATTAGTATTGAAGAGGTGAACTGTGTTGCTTTGGAAATGCAACCAACTGGCAAGGTTGATGTGCAGGTGGGTTTCTGTGGTACAACCCTGCCCAGCTTGCTTTGGAAATGGATGCAATGAGTAGTCTCACTAGAAGTGAAAGAGAAGAATTGAAACATGTCTCTACTCAGAAATTTTGCAGTAGCACATTATGTCTTCCAAGATGTGTCCCAAGTAGTTGAATTTGAAAATTAAATGCTCCAGGGAAAGATTGCTCTGCTCCTATTGTATTACACATGACCTAGTGTCAAAAAATGGGCCTTTCTGAAGGCCTAACTTGGCACATGGAGACCTTGGCAAGTGGTAGGTGTATTGCTCCTGTTAAATATTGAGTGTATCCAGTGTTTAGATGGTGAGTTTAACATGAAGAAATGCCTCTCTCAATTTGTTTTGGAACAGCTGAATCCCTGCTGTATAAACTAAAAAAAAAAAAAAAAGTTGCTTGAAAAGTTATTCAAGTTTTTTAGCTTCCAACAAAGATCTAAAGATCTTTTTAATTAAAGCCAGGGCTAGTCACCAGAACACTATATTTTCTCTTTGAACATTTTTAGACTTCCAGTGCCTCTCTCTAGTGGCCAGTTTACAAACACATCCCTGCAAACTGAAGCCTGTATTCAATTAAAAGACTCTGGCAGTAAAAATTTCCAAGTGGTAGGAGAAAACTGGCTAGAAATGAGGGGTAAAATGGTTTGTTGTGAAATTAAAATTTTTATTCTTTCTCTTTCCTTCACATATTTGTTCAATTTTCTAGGTTTAGTGTTGTCATTATCTACCTTTTACAGGATGAAATAAAAGAAACATTCAAGAGACAAAGATGATATTAATTTTGCATCAGCTATGTGAATAAAGCAGTTCCTGAAACCTAAAAAAACCCCTAATTTAGTTATAAAAAGTTTTACACCATTTGTACATTTGTAGTTGACATCTAATGACAATAGATATCATAATATCCCAGAATTCATGAACTGAATGCATTTCCAAGTATTCTTGTTTGTTAACTCAGGAGTGATGTCCAGGACATTGAACACTGCTGAAACAGGTTTCAGTGAAACAATATGTGTGGAATAAAGTCAATAGGTATTCATGTGTCAAAGGGTCAAATGCCGTACAGTTGTTTGTATTTATTCAGTTAATTCTCCTCCACTGATAGTGGAGGAAAATAGCTAATTATCGAATAACATTTGAGAAACCCTTTCATCTGACATTTCTGCAAAATTTTAGAAATCCCTGAAATACATGCTTTGAAATGCTTAAAGATGACAGTACTGTCATATATGGCTCTTCAATGTCATAGTGGTAATGTACATGAACAAGGGTCAGGCTTCCAAAAGACAAGCAGGGTCCAACAGGGAGCCATGCTTTCCCTGGCTCTTAATTTCTTACAAAGACCAGTGTTAGCCTTTCCTGAATCTGACCATTTTTATACATGTTTGTCACAGTTTACCTTAGGGAATATCTTAGGGAATATCTTAGGGAATTTATCAGCAAACATGCAATATAGTGAGGATCAAATACCTAAGGCTGTCCTTTACATATTTTATTAATTTTCTACTCTACCTGAGAAGGTCTTTATGAAGTTAAGCTCATTAAATAAGGAAATTGAAATGACTGAGACAGCCTGTTGTTGGAAGGAAAGACTGGTAAAGGTAGGATGGCTCTGTATGATTTGGAATAGGGTCTCCCACATCCCAGGATTGAATTTTAACCACTGTGTTTAGAGGCAGGCATTTGTTGACTTTGCTGTTCAACTTTTTTGTGGAAAGCATACAGCTTTGAATATATAGCCAGATAACTTTCATCACCTATGGCTAAGGGCACTTGCCTCCATTATGAAGTCCAGATCCATCTACTTTTTCCAGCTTAGAGCAGCAGAATAATCTTGAACCTCCAACATCACATAACAGTGTCCTGGCCTCTGCGTATGTTTTTTTTCTAATCAGAAATTCAATTTGAATACTCTCCTAGTAACACTTATCTCTAGAAAGCAAAGTTTTTTCATTGGCATTTCTGATGGAGTAAAAAATGCTTCATAGCAAAACTTCTAACAAGCTGTAATCCTTGTAATTGATGAGTTGTATAGGAATACTTTTATCCTGGGTTTTAATATTATTTAGTCACTTTATGAGGTATCTATTTTAATTTACTATTTTAATAGATAGTTTAAACTGATTTTTCTAGTAATTTTAATGCTTGCTATAGGGTCAGCTGAAATTCGTCATCACCCATTGCTACTTCTTAAAAATGTTAAAAGAGCAGGCAGAACACATCCTCTGATGGACCCTTCACCTTTTCAAAGTGAGTAATTACTTCTTTACTGTGCTCAAAAGTAAAGTATATTAATATTTCTGGTAGTACCACTTCATCATTCACATACAGAAACTTTTTACCAAACTGTCTGGTTTATGTGCTTCTTGACACCACTTACCCAAGATACATGACAACAAACACAGTTTGTTTTGGGGATTTGTCAATGGCTAGTGTTTTTAAACATAGACCAGACCTGTCCAAAGCTAACTGCTTTACTGAGGTTTGCCTTTATTCTAAACTTAGAAAACAAAACAATCCTATGGCCTTTTCAAAGTTTGGCTGTGATACTGAGAGGTATTCAGTGCTCCTTTGTAGGAACTAGCAGAACTCACCTGGTCTGGCAGCACAGGCCAAAAGATGACTGACACAGCTCTCTGAAGTTCATTAACCCTATTGCTAGGTTATTAAACATGCTGAACTCACACCATTTTTATTCACTGATTATTTTCAAAAATCAATTTAAAAAAAAACCACTAGGAAATCACTTGCAGCCTACACTGGCAGCAAATTCCATACATTTCATATAGAACTAGAAAGTTTTACAAGAAATTGAAGTTAGAAAAATGAAAAGTCATATTTGAAGCATGAGTAAAATGGTTGAGTAGGAGTTAGAAATCTAATATGAAAGCTCTACATAGCGAAAAGTGTAACAAAATAATTTAGCTGAAATAGACACACAGAATCTTTGCATAAATTATCACTGGGTTATGCAGTTTATTTTCTTGCTAATTCAAACAATAGAACAGTAGGAGCTGCCACATCAGACTTTGTAAGAGGACGTACTTGAAATATCCTGGGGCCCTAAAGCAGTAATTCTAAGTGACTTTAAAGTGAGTTCAATTTTTACAAGAAATACCCTAGTCAGAAAAGTTAAATCTTTTAACTCTGGTCCAACTCTAACTGCCTGACCATTGAACAATTACTCCACATGTTTACCAGAAATTTTTTTTTCCCTTTAGGATGTTGCCAAAAATATCCTGTATGGCCTTTTTAAGAATGCAGACTTCTGTTCTACTGTGCATTGGTTGACATCCAAGGCCACAACAGATTTTCTTTCTCATATTTTCTCAAAGAAATCCTCTCCTTTTTAGGTGCAGATGATGTATTCTGAAGAATTTAAGAAACAGTTATGAAATTCCATGAGTTTTGACACTTTGGTAGCTCTAAAGTATCTGAACCAAAGTGATATGTCGGTATCTTCCTAGAAACTTCTTTCTGTTAGTACTTTTATCATAGTGCTGTTTTAGCTTTAGAATGATGACAAGGTCTCATAACTTTTAATGTCTCTTCCAAAATGTTGTTTTTCAAATTATAAGTCTGTTTTCCAAACTACATTTGCGGCATGATAAAAATACGATTTTGATGGCTTGATGAAACAGTAGGAAGCAGTAGTGTCTTGTATTTGTGACTCTAATATTATGAGTTAAAAAGGTAGTGTGTTAGTACTTCAGGTGTGCATGCAGAATTTCCACAGCCACTCAATTTTCAGGGAGCCTTTTTTCCTTTTGGAAACTATCCATACTTTTGGAAAATGCATACTCCAGAATTAAATCTAGGTCACCTCTTCAGAGGACAAAAGTGGGGCTGGAGATGGGGATTTCAGTCTTAGCTGCACTAGCTTTATTGTTTTGGCTACCACAGATGTTCTTTCTGTTAAAAGTCGTTAGGCACAATTTTGACTTTGTATCAGATCTCCATTGAAACAGCTTATTTATATACACCCAGTTTTTGATCCTGCTTTGAAGACAGACTTGGGACCCAGGCATGTTATACCCTCTAACAGCTGCTGCCCACCCCCCAAGGACGTGCTGGTCCTCCAGCACTTTGTCTTTGGGGGAGAGCAATCTCTGCTTCCCGCTGATGATGGGGGTTGTTGCTCGGGGTGTTATGAATTCCCTGGCAGCTTGTGCAACAGCAGTGTGCTGAGTGCTGCTCACTTGGCCTCTTAGCCCTCTGTCATGGAGCCCAGGTCAGGGACACATACTCCTGCATAAGTCATGTTTAGTACCCTGTCCTGAGAATGAAGAGCTTGAATGCAGGGATTAAAGATTTTTAAATACCAGCTTGACTCTGTCGTAATGGAGATATTGATATTTCTTTGAGCTGTGTCAGTAGTGCTGTAGCTGAACTCTGTTATGTCCACAGTGAAACTGGTAAAAAGTAGGTCCCTCTTAGACAAAAGTCTGCTTCTTATTAGAAGACCAACAATATGTTGCTACTTACACTCTTCCACTTTTATAGGCACGTGTCACTGTAAGTATCTATGCTCACTGGAATTGTGAAAAACTCGAAGGATACAAATTTCTTGAGCACAAAAATTGTACTGATTATAGAACAAAAGAAACCTAGTGTAATTCCTAAGGGCAATTTAAAAGTATGAAGGAAGGTTTCCAGTTTCTTTTCTTTCAGTCTTTTGTTCACCTCCTGTTTCTTGCTCAGTTATAAGACCAATCTCTCTCAACTCAGGCTACAGTTGAAATCCTGGGATGCTACTGTCTCGGTATGGAACTCATGGCTGGAATACCCTGCAGTAATGCCCCCTTATTCAGCTCACATTTCCTGCTTATGGAATAAAATGTTTCTCTATATTAATTAGACAATGTTTGATTTCCAGGGTTTCCTGGAGTTTGTTGAACAGAATGTAAGAAGGATAAGATTTCCCATTTCATGTGAATATTGTGATCTTGCAAGTTGTGTTAGATCAAGTGCCAATTTCTGGAATCAAGTACTTTCAAATAAAAATTGAAATTAATTTTGATTGGCTATAGTTTTTAACATTGGTGCCTGCTCTTTGCAAAAAGATGAAAATGACATGGCTGTACACTCAGCTTTTAGAATTCCTACTGCTGTACCTAAAGTTGTCAAATGCAGATCTAGGCTGCCTATTTCCAAATTATGAGTGAGCCACCAAAGTGATAATTTGCTGAATATTTACTTTTGCATACCTTTACTAAAATTATACATATAATTGCTAGAAGAGTTTTATTTTATGTACATGCAAATATTGTGAAATTCCGTTCAGTTGACAGTATTCTGATTTTTGATACCCATTGAGTCTGTTCCTTTTTTAGAATCTGTCCTGATAATCCTAGAATTGTAGAATCATAGAATTGTTTAGGTTGGAAAAGACCTTTAAGATCATCAAATCCAACCGTCAGCCCAACACCACTATGCCCACTAAACCATGTTCTGAAATAATAATGAACACCTCATATAAGGTTCTAATATAATTTCATTTTAGAATGGAATGAGTGGGTGTTGAAAGGTTTTGTAAGAGCCAACACATCCAACTCATTTTTTAGAAATTTCTGCTTGGGCTGCTTTGGGCTGCTGCAGCATGCGACCACTCTTTGTGACTGTATAATGAGGCTCACAGACAGTACTTCATTTTTTTATTTGCTTCCATTCTATAAAATTCCAGCTCCTAGAATTGGTTAATTACATGATATCCACTTTCATTCAATAAATAAATAAATGACTGAAAAAGGAGTCTTGCCTCATGCAAACAGAAAAAACTTAAAATGCTCAGCAAATGCTACTTAAAGACTCAAAAGCAGAAGGCACATGAAAACCAAAAAATATTTACAGATCTTATAAAGAAAAAGCAAACTGTGATTTTTTTAGCACCCTAATTTGTACTTTGTGTGTAAGTGAAGTTGGCAAAACAGTTGACTGCTCAGAATAACTGCCCTCTAACGATTTCTATTTGCGCTGCCACGTTTGCTACAAAAGAAAACATGTGCCTGTTACATCTCCTTCCAGTTAACCTCTAATTGATTTGCAATGAAAAATACTCATGGGAATCCCATTTTTTTACTCAGAAAGTGATATTTCAGATTGCTTCTTTTTGTTAGAATTTGAACAGATTTTTTTCCCTCTTTATTATCTATAATATAGTTAAGTACAAACATAACTTCCCTTCCCAGCTCTTTAAACTCAGAATGTACTTGTTCTGTCTCAAGACAATCATGTCTGATTTTGGTACTAGAGCAGCTTTCCAGCTAGGAATGAGCCTAGAGGACTGTCCTCAAGTTAAATGATAACTGTTTAGTTCATAGTCTTATTTTCACATTAATAGAAGTTACACCTCTGTAAGTGTAAATTTGCAGAGGGACACCCTGCTGATAACCCAATTATGAAATATATGTTTTACAGGTAGCCTTACTTCAGACTAGCTCTTTTCTGTGAACTGAATGCCCCTTAGTGGTTGGAGAGCATTTGGTTTGCTCCTGGAGTGCACCCTGCAGTTTCATTTCATCTGAAAAGAACCACCGTTCTTGTAATTTGTCTACTCTGCAATGTGAACCAAAATGTGGTAAGCAGCAACAACTGGGAGATTCACTTTGTGTGTGGGAGTATGGCTGGCATGAGCTGAAGTGCTAATGGAGATGCACTCATGGCAGGTTATGGGCATGGCTCAAGAGTGTCTTGATTATGAGCTGATTTTGAAAGCTACTGGTGAAGTTGCATGTTACGGGGAAAAAACCCCAACATTGCAGTTCCTGCATATTTTGACTTTCTTAATTTTCAAAAAAAATACCTGAATTCTCCCAACTTCCAAATCATGTATTTGTGGGTGTGTGTGTGTGAAAACAGGGGCATTTTTCTCCAAAAACATAATGGCTTTTCTTTAGAATCACAGAAACATTCTATTATTTAGAAGAATGAATTAGAAGCATTTTTGCAGTCATTTATATGTTGTTAAAACTAAGTTGTTTGTATGAAGAGTTCTAGCTCAATAAGAAACAACTGCTGCCAGTTTTTTACTTTTGTATGGATATGGGTATAATTCAGGAAGTTGCACTTGTTACTATCAGTTGTACTAATGGGCATGGCCTTTTTCAGGTTTATTTTTAAGCATAATTCCATCCTGGTTAAAAACGTTTATGAGGTTATGTAGACAGACTTTGAACTGTTTTTAAACCATACGCTTTTATTTCTGCTTCCTGAAGCTTTCAGGTGTTTTGCAACCATGTTCTAGTATCATAAATGAAAAAAAAGAAAAGATTTATTGTCCCATTAGTGATGGAATTGTAACTTCTCTCTGTTCCCCTTCTTTCTCAATATGGACCCCCAGGAGTAGAAAGACCCTAGGACCATTTGGGAAGAGGAGTACGTGTGGCCAGTACTTTGCCTAATGGATAGAAGTGAAATCAGCTCAATAACTTGGCAATGGCTCTATAAAAAAAGAACTGAAGGAATCATTACATGGGCATTTTTTTTGAGAGGGAGCACTATTAATTTCTTCAGGGAAAGCCATCAAAGGGCTCACCACTTCTGCAGAAATTCGACTAAGACTAGAGACAATGCAAGTAAATGGACTATTTACAGATAGACAGTAAAGCAACCCTAAATGCATGCATTGCCCAGATGGTTTGATGCTGTGGTACTTGTTCTGACTGCTGTCCTAGTCTTCTGTGCTGCCTGCTCTCCTCCCACTCTGGATCACCTACAACACACTGTCCCTAGGTCTTCTCCATTCAGTTAGAATGGGTATATAATTTCTGGACTTTTCTACAAAAATATGGAAGCAGGGAAGTTCAAAACAAACCCCACCTCACTTCCCCCTCTCCCTTTCACCCACCATTGGTAGCAATCCTTCTCTTCCCAGCAAAATGCTGCAGGATCACTGGTGGTGTGGCAGTGTGCTGGGCAGGGCAACCATTCCCTGAAGAGTTAGGGAAAAAGGACACGTCCCAGAGATATCTTGCATTTTCAACCTGTGCCCTGGGGTGGGGTCCCCTGAGGACAGGGAGGTTCCTTCTTCCTCTGTGAGATGGTGTCAAGTAGGGGAAAAGAGCTTGGTTTGAAAAAAGGCAGAGACTCTACTCAGCCTTGTCCAAAGTCGTGATGGTATTGCAGTACTAGGTGAGATCACAGTACTTTTATTTGGTATAAAGATGGTGAAACACACGTCTTTGCACCCTTCCTTCTCCAGATGGGAATTTGATTAAAAGTTTTGATTTGTTTCTGAAAGAAAAAACTCTTTGATGTGTAAAGACAGAACGCAAGACTCTCTGTCACATATCATACATTTAAAAGTATACGTGATAAGAGTGAAACAATTGTTTTCTATTTATTCTACCATTTCTTATACTTATTCTGAACTAATAAATTACTGTCAACTTCAAGCATTTGAAAATCATGACTCAGGTCTTTAAAAATGCCATGAACTTCAAAGGGTATATTTTCTTTGCCTTCCGGTTTTGAGCCATCAGAGATCACATTTTTAAGCTTTTCTCCAAAAGTAAAAGAATAAGATCTATCTATTACTTGCTTTGGTTTTTACATGGATTAACTTAACCCTCCCCATCACCGAATAATGTAAGACTTGATAAAATCTTGGGTTTGCAGTACTTTAAGGGACTATAGTTTTCCAGTTCCCCAGCCTTGTTTCTGCTATAATATCCTATGCTAAATAAAAGCAGAGGAGTGTTTCAAAACACAGCTTCTATTTTACCATCTTCCAGTCAATTCAATCTGCCCACCCTCTTGCTGCCTGGCAGCAGGGAAAGTATGCTGGTGCATCACTCAGAGCAGAAACTGTAAATCCAGTTTTCAGGCACCTGGGGGGACTCCTCTGTGCTCTGATCCAAACCAAAGGATTGTTTGGAAATTAGGCTCAAGCTTCCATGTCACATCTCCCAGGCTTTGCCAGGAGCCTAATCCTGGCTGCCGCTTTGTCCTTACATCCTGAGTTCTGGGAGGCAAGTGAACGGTGAGGATCTTTCTCTCTGTGCATGGGGAGAAAACAAGAAAAAAGACCCCAACTTGAGAAATGCAACTGAGGTACATGGCAAAGGCACAAAATACATAATGCAATTGAGAGAAACCTTTTTAAAAATTTTATCTTTTAAAGTTATTAATCATTATAACTTTTGAGAATCCTAAACTTTTGGTATGTTTTATTGACTTCTATTCTGAAGGGAAGAGAACATTATTTATTGTTTACAGCTTTCTTTACTTGAATCCCAGTGAGTAGAGTACTGTGTTTGTCTCCAGTATTCCAGCCATTACAAATCACTGGAATGTTATATTAATTGCTTATAGTTGTTCTTTTTTGCTGACAGGTTGAAGCCCTATCTCAGTTATAATTTTGCATATGACATAAAGTGAAGCCAACATTTCTTAATCATTTTTGAAAAAGGTCACATGAAATTGCTTCACACCCAGTGAAAAGCTAAGTGTTGCACTGTTAAATAAATGGAGTTTCTGTCACCAAAACTTACTTTCCAGTAACCTTTTCTTTAATCAGTTTCATAAACAACACTTTTTCCTATAAAAATATTATATTTCATTTTGCAAGGATTTGTGACAACAAATTGTTTGGCTTCAGCTGCAGAAGGGCACACTGTAAATTTTGCCTTCAGGACCCTGTTTTTTTCAGCATGTCTTCCTGGTTGAAATCAGCAGTGACTGACATTATTTTGGATTTCAATTTGGATTTCTCATTTGAATTACTGCAGACTTGTGGGTCTGGGTTTATAACCTGATACCAGCAATTATTTGTTATTTTGAGGACTAGTTGTACTGGGAGATCCCAAGGTCAGTGAAAAGCCCTACTTTGGTCCTACACCTGTAGCATTCTTAGGCAAAAGATCAATGTGTATGTACCTTCTACAGGAGGCCCACATACCTGTGGACATTTCACTCTTTAAATTAGGAGGTACTTACAGTATGTATTACTTCTGGAGTTAGCCAGTTTACAGCCTTTTGCTGAGGAGATATTCATTCACCCAACAAAAACCACGATCCTGCCAGTGGTTTGTTTCCTTCCTAGTGTGGATAAGACCAATATATCTTGGCCCAAGATAGAGCTATCTTTCAAGCTGGTAGCATAATACTTCATAGCAGTATCATTTAACTGTAAAATAGTGAAAGAATCCTTTGTAATATCATTCTGCAACTCTTGTTGCATTTATTAAAATCTAATATAACTTTTTAAAGGATGGAAAACAATGTAAATGGCAATTCCTAAGTAATTTTGTGCATAAAATGCATGAGTCATTATGCTTAAGTTAACTGCAGCCTTCTATTCCTGATGAATTATCTGTTTCTCAAGCTCTGTCAGAGTGTTTTGGTAAAAGGAGGTGGATCGCAATTCCACAGTCGAATCAGTGGGAAAGTTACAGGGAGGGAGGAAATGATGAAAGGGGAAACTGATTTTTGAAGCTGACCTGTTATGTTTCAGTGTTTAGCAACTGATGTGGTAAGACCTAATACTATTTCTCATAACTTTTCAGAAATAGAAAGAGGTAGAGATTAAATTCTAATTAATATTATTGTAATATTTGTATCTTCTTTCAGTTGCTCATAGCTGGCTCTCAGAACACTGTTTAACATTTATGTTGTTCCTTGATGGGTAAATATCTCACCCAGTTTTGCTGATTATTTTTTTCTTAACTAGATATACGTTCTCCTGACAATATGTTGTAATTATAAAAGAAGTTTTCACAGGCCAAAGCTAAAAGCTACCACTTTAATTAATTTTGGGGGACCAACTTTTCAAAGAAGAAGGAGAATAAAATGATTTCAGTAGTTTTAGAATATCTAGAACACTTCTGAGCACAGACTTTGTAAAAAAGACTAAACTAAATCTTCAGAAAGCTATGTCTTGCTATAGTATATGGTGACTAGTTGTATTGCTCATTATCATCTAGGTTAGCTACTTTGTTGTAGCATATCTAAGAGCTTGCAGAAAGTGTGTATCCCTTAGGGAAACAAATATTTGAATCTAGTGTAAGCATCATGGATTGTGGAAAACTGCACTGCAGAATGAATTGGGTCTTCAACACATGAACAGGTCTGCTTGAAATGTCGACTGTCAGATATGGTTAACCAAAGTTTAAATGCTGCAATAGTTCAGTTTGCTGACAGATTGGGTCAGTTATGGCTAATACTATCTCTTTTAAAGAGCATCCTACCACAAAAATCTGATCAAAGAAGTATAAGCTTTTAAAATTGAATCACTTTTAAATCTTCATATTGATGTGAGGGTCATGCAACTGGCACTTTGGTTACACTTGTGCATTTTCAGCAGTCAAGATGCGATAAGGTAATCAGCCAGTCCATGGCACAGGATGGACCATGATGTTGTACTGCAACTGGAAAGAGTATTAGCTAGTAATGCTCCTTTGACTATAAGGCTGTTGATGATCTACCCTCAAACAGCAGTGGCACATAGACTGAGACAGAGGAGAGGTTATTATGTTGAGCCACAGATGGGAAATCATCTCTTGCCTTTCAGCACAGGACTCACGATTCACAGATTTCATGCATCTAACAGGAAAACTCAAGAGACATAGAATGAGCTCCTCTAAAACCATTGCTTCTGGATACAATGTTTTGCATTCATACTCCAGGTCACTGGGCAGAATAGAATATACTATTTCTTTGCTTGTTCTTGTCTACCAGGCAACAAAGACTGAGCTTCAATGGTGTGAACTGTTCAGAAGATACCTGTTGTGTAATGGATAAAGTGGTATTACAATTGGCTTCCTAATGAAACAGGACTACACATAGAGAAATTGTATGTAACGTCTGGTTTATACAGCTGAGACAGGAGGCATAATTTCTGCTTTCCTACTCCCAGTTTAAAAATAACCCTTTAAGATGCAAACAAAAAGCCACAGGAGTAATCTTTTTCAAAGCAGTTACAGTCTACGTTATACAGTATACCTAATGTTTATGTGTGTGTATAAGTACATATATCTAAGCAAAAAGAGTAAGAGAAAATATATTAATATAAATATTCATATATTAAATTTCACTCTAGATATGTCCAAGAAGTTTAATTTTCCAAGACATATTAGGAGTGCTAAATCTTTCTTCCAAGCCCTCTTTGCAGTCCCTTTGCTTGTTAAATTAACTTTGAATAGTACTGCATTGTCTTTAGCTCATGTAATGATCCATTAATCATTAAGAAAAAGAACTAAAAAAGTTCTCTTTTTATCAAAAATACCATCATCCATATGAACTAGCAGCTTGCTTAACTCTTCAGACTTTCAAGTAGTAAAGGAATTTATCACTTGAACTCCAGGAAGCTGGTTTGAACATGCTTGTACTTCACCACACCGGAAGCATACAAGCAGTGGTCTGACAGGCATGGACAGTTGCCAATAAAAATTCCTGTTCAATGGCCAGAATCACATCAGATGTGACCACTTGACTGGGGAATGGGTTTCATGTATGATATAAGCTTGTTTATTTTTCTGGCTCTTCAGGAATCCAGGACATTTCTTCATGGCCAGGAGAAATAAAATGGGGGAAGAATGGAGTGGAATGCTTCTGTTAGTTTTTTTCTATTTGTAAAAAATTTAATCCAAAGTATCTCTCTTATTTTAAGCCCCTCCTTCATGAATATACTTTTAAAGAGGGAACCTTTATCTTCTGACTGAGTGTGCTTTCTAAGGAGCGCTTGATATGGAAAACAAGTAATCAGGCAATACTGTAATACTCCTGTATATTTTAAAGTAATTCAGCTTTGCAGTTTAAGTAACTTCTACTTACCCATCCATTTAAAACATGTTGTTGTTTTTACTTCAACAGTACTGAGACTCCCAGCCAGATGCTTTCACTCTATTTTGGGATACATAATCAAAACATCATCTCTACCATAAACAGAAACCTATTTGTGGTCCTTAATTATTCTACTAATGAGGAAACATACTATTTATTTCAAATGAAGTATGCCCAATATAGATCCAGATGAAAATGAAAGCATGCAGAAAGTGTTACTATTAATGATTTGCTGAAGCACCTAAAATGCTATGTATTAATTAAGTCTAATGTATATAGATGTTAAGATTTTTATCTGTCAGTCAACAGTCACATCGTGCTGTGAATTTCATGCATGAACTATCTATGACTGAATGCAAGCACTGACAGCCTGAGAGTTGTCTGAACTGTAGACAATAGCAATAATTTATCTAATCAGACTTGATATTTGAAATGTCTGCTTCATAAAATTGCTGTTGTAGTCCAGCTGCCACTTTCAATATTCAGATACTGTTTCACTGCGCACAAAAGTTGATGGATAAATAAAGGAAATAACTGTCTACGTTGAAGCAACTAATTTAGGAATTGCTTCATGTATTTGCTCCTCTGTGCTAACAACATTTTTAGCCTAATATCAGTGGCTTGAGAGGTATTCAATCCACGTGCAGACTCATGAACAGCTTTTGGATAATTTTTTTTTTTTTTCACTTAAAGAAATTGCAGAAAGATGGCATTACCATAGTTACTTAGCCCATCTTATATAAGAAAAAACATTCTCTGAAAAAATCCATAGTTTATAAACGTGAAACTAATATGAAATTCAGGGCTGTTATGGACCAGAATTCACTGGTGATATAGGAAATCACCTTGGTCTTCCAAACAGGCTTCAGGTACCTCTGTTGCTGTATAAATTCCTTATGTTCTGAGTAGTTTCTCGCATTTGGCACACTGAGTGCTGAAAAATACATACTGTTTGTAGGGACTAGCTTCTTCTGAACTTCCAGAGTGAGTTTAAAAGCAGACCTGTGTATTGGAGTGACAGCTGTATAACTTTTAAGGGGTGTTAAGTAGCTGAAACTAGTTATAAATCTTCTATTAGCAACTAAGAATTTTTAGGTACACCTGTAACATCATTTGTGTTGGTAGCACTGATAAGGAAAACCATGGAGAGAGGCAACTTAGGGTAAAGGGAAGAGGTAACAGGGTTATGGGAGCACTCAGAATAGGAAACATACAACTTATATTTAAGAAAAAAATAATCAAACAAGCAACTAAAGTTCCATTGCTTTGATTTCAGATTTGTGTAAGTGTTTAGACTGTACTCTGATGAAAAGAAAAATTGGAGCTGCATAGAAACTAACAAAATAGGATGGGATTCAATGAAAAAAAAAAAAAGGATTACTGAGGGTAACTTGTACTGAACAGAAATAATTGATTTCCTGAAAAAGAAAAAGCATTTTTGATGAAACTGTTGATAAGTATGGGATAGGTTCATTCAAGAAATAATAAAGTTAGAAAGATAAGGAAATGGGCAAAGTAGAAGCAACAGTGGGTCATGCAGAAATGTTATTGTTCTGGACAGAATTACTAAATGAATTTCAGGGACCGGGAACTGATCTGCTTGCAGAAACAGGGAATTAATGCTATTGTAGGCAGCATGATGAAAACATTATGAAATTCTCTGGATAACACTGCTTAGCTGGATTCCAGAACGACAAGCTCAGAACTCATCCTCATCTGAAGACCTTTCAAGGTGATCAGAGTGATGGAGAGAGTGTTTCATACAAATGGAAAGCATAAGAGTTTGACTTCCTCAGTTCAACAGAATGAGGGTGGAAGAGGTTCTGTAAGTACTCATTGTGTACACACAAAGGAGGAGGGAGAGGTATTTAATCTGAAAAAACCCTATGTGACAGCATGGGACCAAATTGGTATGGGCTGGCAATGATTAATAGAACAACTAAAAATTATATAAATGAAGTTCTGAAGAAGCTTTCCAACAAGATATTCTTGACAAACATCAAGATTATTTTTAAGACAGTTTGAGCACTATTTGAGGTACGATATGCTATCAAGGGTGGCTAAATGCTTCCCCAGATGGACTCTCACTATCCTGTGCCCAGTATGTTGACTGCATGAAATTGTTTACCTTTCTAAGGCTATTTCAATGTGCCTAGTCTTATCCTGTAGATTGAAGTTTATGACTAACAGTGGTATGAGGTACTCGGTGGTTCACTGCAGTGATTGATGAAGGGACTTGGGCCCCAGAGTGTGTCTTTTTTTTTTCCCAGCTGTCTCAGCTAATCTGATAAAAGATATCACAACTCTGTAGAAACTTTGCCTCTCCTACCTAAATTCAAGATTGCAAAAACTAGTTATATAAATATATGTTTACTCTCAAGTCAGGAGTATAAGAAAACCTACGTAGCTCATGCCATGATTTGTTTTGGCAGTAAATAATTCATTCTGTAGTGCTCTCAATCTGGTGAAAGGCATGAACACTAAGTACATTTCAAGTTTTTCAAAAATTTAGTTAGCCATGGTGCACTACTTACTGTAATCAACGTTCTTCTGCCAGTGTGGAAATCCCCAGATTTCTCCCTGATAACACGAAGTGTTTCTAATTCTGTCTGGCAGTGCAATAATATTTTTGAGCCTGAGATCTAATTAAAATCTGTGTGCTCTTTGATATGAAACAGATCAAAGTTAAATTTGGTATTCTTAGCATGCAGCTTTTTCTTCTCTCTCCGAATGCGCTCTTCTACTGTCTGAAAATATTTTGCAGAAGTTCAGCTGACTGTTACCTTCTCTGTTTGAAGATTTTTTTTCTGCATCATTGGAAGTCTCTGACACTTTGATAGGCCTAGTGGAATAGATAACACGCATGCACGGGGATTTATGCATAGAGTAAGGAACAGGATGAAGCATATCCTCAGCTAATGTAAATCAGCAGTGAAACACCAGAGTTGGAGTGATTAATAAGTGCTGAGGCTATTTCCTGATGGTTTTTACATAGGAAAACTCCTGCACACTTATAATCTTTTCCATTTAGAAGAGGTGAACAAAGGATAATATAGGTGATGGTCTGCTTATATAACCCGAGATACTCAATCTTTACTACTAGAAACTGGAAAGACTGTTCAGAGACAAATTTTCATAGCATCCAACTGTGGGAAACACTGTCCTTTGCCTGAAAACCTATTTCAGCCTGCAGTAGAATTGAAAATATTGAAGCTTCTGTGAATCAAGAACTTTTCTTGCTTATCATGACTACTAAATATGATCTGTATTAGACTTTATTTAGGCATTGTGAAAGATGTTTTCTGCCTTGTTTGAAACAGAGTAGAGCAGGCCAATAAAGAAATCACTGTCTTTTGCTGTCCATCTCAATGAGGAGTCTTGCCAAATTACATGAAGTAGGGCAATCTAATTAAAAGAAAATGGTAATTATCTAATTAAAATGTTTATATCCTGGAGCTCAAATATGGAGAGCAGATGAAGATAATATTAATACTAAATTTTTCTCTTCCCAGCTTTCCCTGTTGGTAAGTTAGACATCTAGCACAAAGTGATCTCCCTAGCTTACAGGGGTTGTGGTACTTCTTCGAACACAGTTTCAGTTTCAAGAGAAATAGAGTCCCAGACCTGTGCTTCTTGTTTGCAGAAACAAAACAAAACCAAGTGACATGCAAGATGATCCCATTCCCCAGATGCTTCTCAGGTGGTAAGGTTAGTGATTAATCTTTTTGTTCGTGTCAGGGGTGCTATTTTGACATATGTTTTCAGATAAAAGCTATGATTAGGGTAGCTTCTTCAGACGTCATAAGTTTCAGAGTCTCCATGTGTAGATCAATCTGCCTCCCTTCTTCTTATCCTTCTTTCTCCCACCCCACCCCTGAGGAAAAACCTTCCCAGGGGCCAGCCTCAGCACCATGCCTTGGGCTTCAGACACTTATTGACTGTTGGACAAGGTGAGATTTGCCAGACTGCCTGAGGCTAGCTCCATACGCTCTACCTGAAAACAGAATGAATTGGGGGCAGTTTTGCATTCTTGGACTGATTTGTTGTAATTATATATTGGTTGAAAACTGAGCAAGAGCCAGCCTTTCCATTGCTTTAATCTCCCCAGCAACGAAAAGCACCTTTGTGGAGCAGGTGAAAGCTATGACTTCCTAACAGGTCCTGAACAAGTTAGACACAACCTGAATACTGCAGTATTTGGTGCTGCATCATCTCACTTGCAGATACTCTGCTGCTTTGTGGAGTCCATAGTTTCATGAGTGGAATGACTGGGCAGAGCTCAGAATCTGACATGAGGATCTGCAAAAACGAGTTGCGTGGCCTAAAAAAGAGGCTAAACTTTCAGCGGTAAATGCTGAGTGGAGAGATGTTTATTAAGACTTTTCTCTCATACATGGTTTGGGCTCCTTAATCTATGTTGTGGGTCCCCACACTTGACTCCACATTTACAACTCTAATTGTCCTCTGAAATTGGAGCACTCAGTGTGCAGAAGAAAATCAGTCTATGTGACACTTAATGTACAAAAACTTTGGGGTTTTTTTTACATATTAGGCAGGAATTAAGGGCCTCAAGATGTAAGTGGCTTTGGCATTTAAGATGCCTGATTGCTCTTTTCACTTGGTTAGACATAGGAGATGCAGATAGCCAATGGCAGCTTCTGTGATTGAGGAGACTCTTGTTTAGCCATGATCAAATCTGAATCTAAATATTGGTTTTTTCTTCATTTAAATATTGGCTTCTCCTTCTGTGCCAGTTGGGTGACTGTTCTTGAAGACAGAGCCCAGGCTGATCAGACAACATCAGATTGTACTGTTGATTGGTGACAGAATAACATACTTGTTTAAGGTTTATTGATGAAGAGGAAGAATGATCTTGACAGTCCACCAATGTCTTTGATGGATAGCTTAATCCTCAGCAGGTTTAGCTGCTTGCAAACATTTTACTGATGCAGTTGTTATCTGGCAACTAAGTCACTAGAGAAAGTCAGCAGCAGCAGCACTGGTCAGGAGCCAGAAATGTTGGAAGCCAACAGAAAGATAAGCCAGTGGAGATGTATTCTTAGCTTTATTTCCAGCTTCAGATGTACAAGCTTTTTGTCCCATTGTCTGTAAGGCCTATGGCAAATGACTTAGTTCAGTGCTGTGGATTCAATTACAAGTGATGCAAAGCTGAAGAGACTAAACCATTTTGAAGAGTTATTTAATTGTAAGGTGGTAATTACCTGGTAGCAAAAACCATGCTCAGGTGATATGTTGCTGCCAAAGTAATTAACTGGGTGGAAGTGAGAACCAAAAGCAGATTACAGCTACACAGCAGGAACTCGGTGCCAAGTTCTCCATGGCTTTTACAGAAAAGAGCAACAGCATTCAAAAAACCCAGTGTCTCCTTTCCACTCAGCATGGTCTATGTCAAAGTATTCAGAACAGAGCCTAAAGTCTCAGAGAGATGCTTTTTAAGACTCTTCTCTCATTCAGGAATTGCACTTCCCCCCCCCCCCCCCCCCCCGCCTCTTTCAGCAGCAGTATATGCACTTTTCAGAGAAATGGGAAGAGCAGTGAGGCTTTTGGTGCAGCTTTAATTAACTGGGGGTGCAGATGGGGGAGCAGCTAGAACCCATTAGAATTGTAGGAAAACAACTTTGTCTTTTTGACTATTTGAATCTCATAGGTGCTCAGTAAGATGCCACTCAGAATTTATTTTAGCAAGAAATTGTTGTCTAGCTTCAAAGTTACACGTTGTGTCTAAAAGGCACGAGAATTTAGATGAGGTTGATTGCCTCTGTGTGAATACCAAATCCACCCAGAAGCTCTGACAGCTGGAGACAGATTGAGTCTATATGACTGTAGAGACTATTCAGGATTATTTGTTTGGCTTGCTTTGCATTGGTTTTAAAGACTCAGACAAATATTTGTAACATGTTGAATCAGTGCCTGTTTCACCACATAATAAAGCAATAACAAATCAGTGGAGTTCTGAGAAAAGTGTGGTTTGGTTTTTTGGGTTTTTTTTTCCTGATAATTTCTGAACTTCTGAGAGCAAGTGCCTGAGAAATGTGTCAGATTGAGACAGAATATGTGATTAGTTCATTCCCTAGCTTGACAGTGGCAGAGTAAACTTCCCCTCTTCTTTCTTTATTTGTTCTAGATGGGAGAAATCACCTTTCAGAATGCAAAGCAAGCCCACAACTTTCACATCCTCCTTTCTCTCTGACTGCTGCTGTAGTGTCAGTGATATGTGTTTGTTATATGAGCCTTGGTTTATTGAGAGCAATTTTACTGAGCAGGTAATAGTAGTAAGTTCGTGGTCATTACTGTGTTTTAAAAGAAAATCTGACTCTGCACAGAGGGAGATATCTGCATCAGCAAAGTCTGAATGCAGAAGATAAATAAATTAAGTGAGATGCAGATAAATCCTTGCTCACTGCTGGGGATAATATGCTCCCTGTTGTGGAGTTCAATGTGAACACAGCATCAATATATGTCTGTGGGCTTCTGAAAATAAATGATCTGATGTGGTGTTTAAACAGGCTTTCCTCTTCTCTTTTTGAACTCTTTGGGGTCATGAGTGGTTAGGGTAGGGGAGAGAAAAATAGTATTTTACCCATCTGGCATGCTCTTCTAATTTCAAACAATGAATAAATAATTGAGAAAATGAAAGTTTTCTCTGAAAAGAGGGAGTGCTTAGAATATTTTTTTCTTGAACAATAGGGTTTTTTTAAATTTTATTTTTCCTGTGCTCCCTGGAAAACTGCAGAACAGAATCACTTCTATGTAGCCTGGTGCATCTGACCAGTCATAGTACTTCCTACTTTTTTATTTGGTGTTCTTTCTGCTTATGAGCTTATGTGGCAAACTAGCCTAACCTTCAAAGTTACATCTGTCTGAATTTTTGTGTTTATTTCCCAGGTTCCAGCTGATGGCGTTTGGCCAGCCTGGTATCCTACCCTGCTTCCCAGAGTTTAAACTTGGCAACAGCCTTCAGGTTCTCACTTTGAAAGCAGTGAGCTGAAGAGATAGGTGTTTTGGTGAAATATAGTAACTTGTGGTTTTCAGGGTGTCACACCACAGATATTGCACTTTTTTCTCTTTCACCTTGGAAGATGTCTCTTTATTTTGTTCACCTTTAGTTGCAATCTTTATTCAATTTTATTTTTTTCTTCAACTTTTTCAATGTCTTGAAATAAGTGCAGAGCAGTTCTGTGTCAGTGTAGACTGGATGGCAGCAGTATCATCCATTTGATACCAGCTTCAGCTGTCCTTCTCAGTGTTGATTTAAGCATTTTTTTCTGTTACATTGTCAGCCCCTTTTATCCTGGAAAAATGTTGAGAATATGCAGTAGTGTCAAGGTACATCGAAGTAGGAAATACTAAATTAGACAGGGCTGATTAGGGAGCCATTATAAAAGAAATATGCAAAGCACGCACTAGATAAATTGAATTATCTATAGCCAAATTTTTGCATGCAGATATTCTCCAGCATAACAGAAGGCAAACTGGTAAGAAAATAAAGCTTGTGTGGTATTTTGTGCAGAGCTTTGACTCAGAGGCAATGGAAGACTACCTCAGTATGCTTTGGGTCAAGCTCCGTTTGAACCAAATGTGTTACCAAGCAAGTGATACTAGTGTTACATAAAGTGTTATCGGCAGACATACTGTTTATCTCATAACTCATGAAAAATGAGAAGGTGTGAGACTGAAACCGATCTTCCTTTTTTTAAAAAAATATGAGTCTACAGTGACTCCCTCCAAAGAAGTACTACCATACAGAAAAACAGGCTAAAATGTGTGTTGTGAAATTTCTATAGTTTATAAAAGGTGGATTTGGAGTTACATGAACAGACTAGCACTCCCGGCTGCAGAAGCTCTCTGCTCAGATTCCCTGTTCTCATGTGGAGTCCTTCACTGTATATAATTCCTGCAGGGACAAAATACAGTGCCATCTAATGGCGTTAGGATAGGATGGGAATAATTCCATACAATGAAGATTCCTAAAGTTGTCCCAATGAAGTTCACTGTTTTTCAGATTAGTGGTAATTTCCACCACTCAGAGATGATTATGACCGTTATTTAGGCCCCCAACATGACATGGGAATGTTTAGCACCTCAAAGTACACAATTTTGTCTAATTTCACTAATCGAAAATACTAAAAAAAGCGGCTGGAATTGCACTCTAGCTCCATAGCAACCAGATGTTCTCTTCTGAACATAAGAGGGGTTTTATCCCTGTTAGAAATATTCTCCATCAGTCTTCTGCAACAAAGCAGATGACTGTTAACAGACGTTTCTTTTAAAAACACAGAAAGGACCAAGACGACTGGTGTCCATATTGTAGCTAAGCTCTGTCATGATCCAGACAGGACATGCTTCCCTGCTTCTTGTACATCAGAGAGGATTAGTCTGAGATACGTGCTCTGCATATGAGTCTACAGTTGTTGCTCTCTGTAGGATGAACCTACTGCGGGCAACCCTCCTCATGGCCTTTTATTCAACTGCTCTGAAGTTGCCCACTCACCCATGCTATGGGAGCCTTGGGTTTGATTTCTTGTTGAAGGCAATCTGCCTTTTTCTGCATAGTGGCTGGGAGAAGATCTTTCTCTTGTTATAGCAGTGAATTAGAAAAAGAACAAACATGAAAACCTGTCTAGTCTAGTGGTGGGAAGTTGATGCGGGAGAGGAAGGATCTGGGTTCCCAACTCTGTTCCAAGGACTCTCTCTCTCTCTCTCCCCGCATTTTATTTGGCAGTATTTGAGTGCAGCATGCCAAGACTCCTTACTTTCTCCATTTCACTGAACACTACTGTCTACTCCACACTGACTCCAAAACTGTATTTGCAAAGACCAGTGTTTTTGTGGAATCTACAGGGTGGTGATCCTCATAAAAGTACAGCCTGTTTACAAAAGTTAACCTTTTATCCAAGTACCATACAATCTAGCCTGTAGTTAAGCTGCAGATTTAGTCTTTCTGGGCTTTCAAGGACTCAAAGGTATCAAAGAATTCTCATTTTACCAGATTTTTCTAGACAACTAATTCCTAAACAGTGACACAGACATTAACCTCTTCAGGTGATAATTGTTGTGTGTTCACACGTTTAAGGAGAATGGAAAACAGTATCTGTAAAAGCAGAACTTCTACTACTCTTACATATCTCATCTTACTAAATTTCCCAAACTCTAGTCTGAATATTGGCATACCATACAACCCAATCTGGTTTTAATCCTATTTAGACTTTCTACAGTTTTATATTCAAATATCTCAAAGATATGTCTAAAGAAAAGTTTAAGTATTGTGCTAAAGAAAGGCTGAAACGAAGGCCCTCTTTTAAACTTGAAATATAAGCTAATAATTAAAGTTGAGTAAGTAAGTAAGGAGGGAGAGTATTAGCCAACCCGTACCACTGCAGATGAGTCACATTGTAATTCACTTGTCCATATTAAGTTTTCTGGGGGTTCATTCTAATCTTATTTAAAACACTGCAACTCAATTTTTCCACAGCTGCTTCCTAGTTATACAAATGCCTGGGATAGGGAACCAAAGTCACTAATACAGGCTCCAGAAGGGCTTGATCAGATATATTTTCTTTCTTGAATTTTGCTTCTGGCGCTGCCATTTCAGCCTCCCTTTGCCTCACAAGTTGAGTCACTTTATCTGTAGTCTTAATTTTAAATTCATAATGTGATGAACACTTTGATCACCACCCCCACATAAATGCTGTTTTACATAATTTATTTTTTCATTTATGTTTTACATAAATAATGTAACATTATTTTTCTGAATGAAAATAAGAATATGATGAATGACTTTTTTTTTTTAAGTGGATGCTACTAACAATATTCAGCTGTGATGAGGGGTCCTTCTGGGTCTTCTACAGAAAGATTTAAGGATTTTATGATAATCAAATCTATAAAGGCTACCTCTCAAAAATAATGACCTAAATTGCTCTCAGTTTTTTCCCCATCAGTAATGAATTCTTTTTTTGAGAATATACTTGCAAATTAATTCATATTTGGAAGAAAAAAATATTTGTCTCAGAGGATAAGCTTGTATCTTGCAGAATGCAAGTTTAAGTAAGGGAGAGGTAAGTGCCTTCTGATTGTTTAGTATAATTAGCTTTAGGCAGGTGACCTTTCAGAACAGTGTTCCTTGCAAATAATTTAGTATTCAGGTTGGTTGTGGAAAGTTACAGAAATTACTATGTGAACAAAAAGCAGATTAGCATAGATGGTCAGCCTCATAATTAATGCAGCCTGTAATTCGGCTCTATACCTGTGATAGAAATAGTGTATCTATATGCCATTGTGTAAGGGAAGGGTAGGGGATCACAACTAATTGCTACCTCCTCTCTCTTGAAGGCTACCTATTTTAATTTATATTAAAACCAATCGTAGTTCAATAATTGCCCATTCTCTTCAAGCTCGGATGGTCTATAGGTGCTGGCATTCCAAATGCTGCATCAGATCTCATGGCACTCGTTAATTAGCATTTACTGGTTTTCAGCCAAAGTTTGAACTTCTAATATCCTTCATGCTTTTTAATGAACTTCCTTGGGACCTGAGTTGACAAAATCAGCCAATTCCTAGACGCTACTTATTAGCAGCTCCTCCATCCTTTCCTCTCTACTAATAGCTCGCAAATATAAGGCTTCTAGTCGTTATCCTATATAAATGCCACTAAGTGAGTACTGCTTCTTCCTCCTGCAACAGTCATGCGAGTGGGTCATTGAGAATTTGTATGGAACGATTTTATGTACATGAAAAAACCCAACATATTGCTATGTTTCAAGACAGAGAAAATATTTTTGCAGCTCCCTGGAGCCTTGAAAGCCAGCGATCGCAGTTCTGAACAGGGATGCCACAACGATTATTTGCAGAAAGCAGGGGGTAGAATGACTTCATGCAGCAATTGTGTGATTTCTATTAATAACAAATATACCTTCCAAGCTAGAAAATATATTTTCAGTCAAAAGGAGCATTTGTAAGTCCATGGCAAGTATGTGCTGCAGAGAGCTGATTCCTTTCTACTCCCAAATAATAGATTTAACGTGTACCCAATTCTGCTGGGAGGAATGTGACCCAAAAGGGAAGAAAACCACGTAAGCAATATGTTAACTACAGTTAATTTAGGAAAAGAGTAAGAGTATTTCTTGCCCAGCATACACTTCTGGAAATATCTGAGTTGATCAAGCCCTTTGTAAGGGGGCCCTGAGCTGGCAGGAGCATGGAGGCAAAACTCCCCAGTTTTCATGAGGTGAGGAAGGTCTTGGAGACAGCAAAATGTTTCTGTCCTGAAAGTGGCCTTTCAAGAGAACACAAAATACTAAGCTGAACAAAATAACTCTTTTAAATAAAAAAAACCCAAACCAACTCAGAATACACAGGTGAGACAGATCAAATTAACAGGTCTGACAGCAAATCTAAACTGCCAATCTCCAGCGTCACTAGGGACCATATTCCTTCACAGGCCTGCTCTGTAATCCAAGTGTGTTCAGCTGAGCAAACTCCTCCCAGTGTTCTCTGTTTTCTTAGGGGTAAAAAAAAATAATCTATTTTCTGTCATGTTTGGGGCCTGGCAAGCAAATCCCCTTTCCTCATGAGCATCCCAATTTACAAACAGGGCTACTGACTCCCTGTTTCATGAATTTCTTCCTCTTGCTTGCCCCACTGTACATGAGAAATGTTCCCTTCAACTGTGAATGTTCACTTGTTTCTTCCATAAGCTTCTGCCTGTGTAACAGACCGAATTGTTATCTTGAACCATTTGCCTCAAAGATTGTTAGGTGTGAGGGACTGGGCTGTCATCAAGGAACTGTGAACTGCTCATCTTGAGCCCTTTGTCTCTAAGATGGCCAGTTTAAGCGGGACACTCCTCTGTCCATAAGGACGATTACCAGGCCATTGAGGCATCCAGGGGAGGAAACTGGGCTGGAGCTGATAAGATACTGGTTTCTGGTGTCGATCACGCGAAGGTCGTGTGATAAATGAAACCTGCAGCGCATGACATCATCGAAATATGCCCTATAAAAATCCATAGAGACAAGCTGTGGGAGGCTTTTCTTCCTCACCAAAGAATTGAAGATTGAGGACCGACGGGACACCGCTGGATCCGTGCTGGTGACCATCCTTGCAACTCCCACCACCGACTGCTTGCCTGAGGACCAACGGGACGCCGCTGGATCCATGGTGGTGACTATCCTTGCAACCCTATCCCGACTGCTTGCTTAATTTCTACCTTTTCTTCCATTCTATCCTATCGCCACCATTTTCCACTTTTGATACTTTTGATAATAAAAACTCTTTTGACTATACGGCATTTGACCTCGTTTGTGTCTTAATCTTGCTCTTGGGATCATATCAAAAACCTTCCCCGACATTGGATCAGGACATTTAAATTGGCGTCACGGACAGGATCCCTTGAGACAAGAGCGCCGTACTGTTTCCCTGCTTTAATACGTGAGACCTCTAAGGAACGTAAGGGGGGGCAGGCTTGTGGTGCTTGAAACTTTACGTGCTACCTTCCTGAGACGACTGCTTCCCCACTTTGTATAAGATGAGTGATAGCAAAATTGCCCGTTTGGGGAAAGAAGCTTTGTTTGATTTTTTAGAAAAACATAAAGCGCGACCCTCTGTGCTTGGGATAGACTGGGCTCAGGGAAATTGGTATAATCTGCAGAGCATTGTTGATCGGATGGTCGCTTTACAGAAAGATGCTAAAGTGCGGTCAGGGAAAGGAAAAGCAATTGTCTGTGCCGTTCTCGGTGCCAGTCTGGCCGCAGCAGTGGAGGACAGGGATTGCCACCTCACTGCAGAATCTCAAATTATTGAATCCCTCCAAAATCTTGTTCCGTTCCTTATGGGACAAGTGGCGGGATTAAAAGCACAACTTGAAGCAGAAAAGAACCAAGTGAAACATTTGCAAATTGCTCTTAAGGAGCAGCTCCTTGCAGGTACTGTCCGTGAGGAAATTCCTCCAAGATCAGAAATTGGCTACCCCTTTAAGGACCTGCAGGCAGCAAAAGAGAGAGTGGAGAAGTTGGAGCTGCCTTCATTGGGACCTTTAGTCAAAACTGAATATACTTATGATGATGAGCAGGACCAGTTCCCCCAAGTTACAACTAAAGAGGTCCCCTATACTGCCACTGAGTTGGCAAAACTAAAAAAGGAATTTGGCCGAACCCCTAAGGAGTCAGAAACGGAGTATGTGTGGAGAGTATCATTGTCGGGGGGGGACCAGATTCTATTAAGTGAAAAGGAGGCAGAAGGGTATTGGGGACCGGGAGTGTTTTTAATTACTGGGAATCACCGTGCCCCCTGGTCTTTAACCCAACGGGCAGCCTATTGGGCGGGAGGTTTGAACCCCTTGGAGAGGGGAGATCCCCTCGCGATTACGGGGACTGTTGATCAATTAGTGGAGAGTGTGCAAAAGGCAGCTTGTCTGCAGATGATGTATGATCGAAAATTGGAGCCTAGGCAGGAGTCCCCGATGATGATGTTGGTGGATCCTGAGCGAATGACTCCCCTTATACGGGGACTCCCTGATTCTCTGAAACCAATTGGTATACAATTACAAGGAAAGATACAGGCGATGCCCCAGGGCGAGGGTGTTGGGGCTGCTTCAGGAGGATTCACGCCTGATCAGCACCGACCCCCAGATAAGAAAATGTGGACTTGGGGAGAAGTGGCCCAGGAATTAATTAATTATGGGCGCAAATATGGTCCTGTTAACCCTCCAGCCACCAAAACAGACTCCAGGGGCTTGAGGCGGACTGAAGTAAAAATAGTTCCGTGCCCTAGGAGTGATAAGAGAACACCCCTTGCTAAACCGCCGGGGGGGAGAGATATCCCGAACAAACGTAATATACTGTGGGCGCGGGGATACCAGAAGGGGATCCCGCGTGGCTTAATGGACGGGATGCCAACAGACAAATTGGAAAAATTTGTAACAGCGTGGCCTGATAAATCAGTAAACAGAAAAGTGGATTTTGAGAATACCACCCTTAGCACACCTTCCCTGATTGATTTATCAGAAACAAATGCCACCCAAGAGCCGGCGGGAAACTAGATCCTTCGCCTTTCAGTGGTGAGCGGGGGGGCGAAGGTTGGATGTATATTAGACAGCTCACTGAAAACGGCCAGGGTGATTTACTAATTACAGGCATTGTGGGACCAAGACAAGTCCCGGTCACCCTTTTGGTAGATACGGGAGCTCAGATTTCAGCTATTAAAACCAAAGATGCTGCTAATTGCGGAATTACACCCTCCAAACAGCGGCTTTTTGTGGCAGATGCATTCGGCATTGTTCAGCCACAGGCATTAGCGATGGTCAGCCTGCGTTTGCCAGAAGATAGTGCCACTACAGTGACAATGGTTGCGGGGGAGTTTCCACTTAACCTTTTAGGACTCGATGTTTTAAAAGAAAGACCTGGATTGATAACAAAAGGAGACAGTGGTCGTTTGGCTCTCCCACAATAGATATTCGGCTGTTAAAAGCCGCGCCGCTGCTTCCCCCTTCAAAGCTTACAAATGTTAAGCCCTACCCGATACCCTTGGGGGCCAGAGAGGGAATAGCGCCTGTGTTAGAGGACTTAAAAGGACAGGGTATTGTGATTCCAACCCATTCTCCGAAAACCTAATGGCAAGTGGAGATTTAACTGTAGATTATCGCAGACTTAATGCAAATACCGGTCCATTGACAGCTGCGGTACCCAATATTGCTGAGTTTATAGCTACAATCCAGGAACGAGCCCACCCGATTATGGCAACAGTGGATGTTAAAGATATGTTTTTTATGGTCCCCCTGCAAACAGAGGATCAAGACCGCTTTGCATTTACTTGGGAGGGTCAGTAATTTACTTTTACCCGACTCCCACAAGGATACAAACATTCCTCCACTCTAGCTCATCATGTGTTAGCACAAGAGCTAGAAGTAATTCAGACAGAGAAGGGGGTCAGTGTTTATCAGTACATTGATGACATTCTTGTAGGCGGGGATGAAACAGAAAAGGTTCAGAAAACTCAGGATAATATAATTTATCACTTGGAAAGCTTGGGGCTGAAAATTCCACCAGAGAAAATACAAACACCCTCAAGCGAAGTAAAGTTTTTAGGAATTTGGTGGAAGGGAGGGATGACATGTATCCCCCCCGACACCCTTTCCTCATTGGATCAGATTAAAATGCCAGAGTCAAAAAAGGATTTACAGCATGTACTAGGATTACTTGTGTTTTGGAGGAAACATATCCCTGATTTTTCAATTATTGCAAGACCCCTGTATGACTTGTTGAGAAAAGGGGCTCGGTGGGAATGGACCAAGCCCCACGAAGAGGCATTGCAATTGCTAATTTTTGAAGCAACTGCCCATCAAGCTCTTGGTCCTATTCATCCCACAGACCCTGTCCATATTGAATGGGGATTTACCAAAGGTGGGTTATCAATACATTTATGGCAAAAGGGCCCCAAAGGACCCACTCGACCTATTGGGTTCTATTCTCGCAGTTTTAAGGATGCAGAAAAAAGATATACTGCTTGGGAGAAAGGTTTGTTTGTAGTCAGTTTAGCCTTGAGAGAGGCTGAACGGACTATTCGACAGCAGTCTATAGTGCTTAGAGGCCCGTTTAAAGTAACCAAGACCGTTTTAGCAGGAACTCCGCCCCGTGACGGGGTGGCTCAGAGAGCCTCTGTACAGAAATGGTATGCCCAGATAGAGCATTATTGTGACATTTTTTACTGTGTCTGAGGGGGCAGCAAAGATGTTAACCATTCGAGAGGAAATACGTGAAGCTGTTAATTGTTTGTGTAGTTTTGTCAGTGATTGCTTTGTTAATATTTACAGGATGTTTGTTATACCACCACAGATGTTGTTTTGGTCAACTATTGTTGCCGCCTTTAATATCTGGGGAAACTCCTGTGCCCCTCTTTTCGGCTTGGAGTGGCAAAATGAATTTGTGGCTCTAGGCCAGCAAGTGGCCAACACTTTTAATCTGACTAATTGTTGGGTATGTGGTGGGCCCTTAGGTTTGGAAAGCTGGCCATGGACTGCTGTCCCTATTTCCCCAAAATGGTTAGTGAGTAATTACACTGAGGTAAAAAATGATTCTTACTGGGGTGAAGACACGCAGCCCTGGACAATACAATACCCAGTCCAAGGTGAATATTGTCTGAACCGAACACAGAAAGATGGTATTCCCGTGGGAAATGGCAAGTGCAACTGGACCTATACTTATGACAACCTATTGCCTCACTAACGGTTGTAGACCAATTGATTGTTCAAACCATAGGGCAGCTATGTCACTGCCAGACGGGGACGACCAGGCATATTGTCGCCTTTTGAGTTCCAGTTCTCCAAATTTTGTGCCTCACTGGTCCAGATAGGCCTGGGTAAATCAAACAGGGCACAGGAAACAGTTTTCCCATTTTTGGTCTTCCACTAATCAGTCTAATAACCTTCTTAATGTTACCTGCTTTTGGCACCATGATTCTGGTGCCTGGAAATGCAGACTCACTGATAAAACATATTCTCGTCTCTCTGATGGGACTCAAATTTGGTGGTCAAGTGATAATAAAGACCACTGTAAAGGACATTTGAGTATAGGTCCGGATGGGCTTCCTATCTGTTGGAACACCACAGAGGAGGTGGGAAAAACTGGACAGGTTGTTGATGAACGGTCCGTCAGATCATCCTCTGGGAGTAGGTAATTCAACATATTTCCAATCACCACGGACACCTACCGGTTTGTTTGAAAATGGTGCACGAGCCTTAAAGGGTCACTATTGGGTGTGTGGCCAACGGGCCTACAAACTGTTACCAGCAAATTGGACTGGAGTGTGTTATGTGGGGGTAGTTCACCCTTTGTTTTTCCTGCTCCCAGACGATGAAAGGAATGGACTGGGTGTTAAAGTATATGATGATCTCAATCGATATTGACGATCCATTGATACCTCTATAGCAGGTGGGAGTGGTCAAACCTGGGGCAAAGACAAGTGGACGCCTCAGTGTATCATACAACATTATGGACCTGCCACCTGGAACCCCAATGAGTGGGTTAGCGGTGCTCGAGAACCTATCTATAACCTAAATCGCATCATCCGGTTACAAGCTGTCCTAGAGATCATTACTAACGAGACAGCCCGTGCCCTTGATCTATTGGTGGATCAAGCTACACAAATGCGAACAGCAATATTACAACATCGCATGGTTCTCGATTACCTGCTAGCCGAGGAAGGCGGTGTTTGTGGTAAACTAAATGATTCTAACTGTTGTTTAAAAATTGATGACAGGGGGAAAATTGTTAAACAAATTACTGCGGGAATACGAAAGCTGGCCCATGTTCCTGTCCAGACATGGAAAGGCTGGGACATTGATATGTTTTCCTGGCTCCCTGGAGGTCCATGGGTTAAGCGAATCCTATTCTACTTGTTGTGTGGTTTTGCCATGTTATTCTTTTTACCATGTATCATTCCATGCTTTATACAATTGATTCAACGTGTTGTAACTAATATGCAATTTGTAACTACTACTTCGCCTGACGGTGTTAAACAAATTCGCGCTGTGCACCGAACCACACCGTCGGTAAAACAGATTGTATAAAATGCTCTTTTCTGGCTTTTCTATATAGCTATCTTTTCTCAAAACCACCATGGGTCCTGAAACAATCTTTGAGCCACGGGGTGGTGTAAGAGACTGAATTGTTATCTTGAACCATTTGCCTCAAAGATTGTTAGGTGTGAGGGACTGGGCTGTCATCAAGGAACTGTGAACTGCTCATCTTGAGCCCTTTGTCTCTAAGATGGCCAGTTTAAGCAGGACACTCCTCTGTCCATAAGGACGATTACCAGGCCATTGAGGCATCCAGGGGAGGAAACTGGGCTGGAGCTGATAAGATACTGGTTTCTGGTGTCGATCACGCGAAGGTCGTGTGATAAATGAAACCTGCAGCGCATGACATCATCGAAATATGCCCTATAAAAACCCATAGAGACAAGCTGTGGGAGGCTTTTCTTCCTCACCAAAGAATTGAAGATTGAGGACCGACGGGACGCCGCTGGATCCGTGCTGGTGACCATCCTTGCAACTCCCACCACCGACTGCTTGCCTGAGGACCAACGGGACGCCGCTGGATCCATGGTGGTGACTATCCTTGCAACCCTATCCCGACTGCTTGCTTAATTTCTACCTTTTCTTCCATTCTATCCTATCGCCACCATTTTCCACTTTTGATACTTTTGATAATAAAAACTCTTTTGACTATACGGCATTTGACCTCGTTTGTGTCTTAATCTTGCTCTTGGGATCATATCAAAAACCTTCCCCGACATTGGATCAGGACAGCCTGTCCTGAGGTGCAGTAGCCATCACAAGAAAAAAAGAACTTATCCACAGAATAAGATATGTAGGACTAGCACAACCAACTGCATCCAAACAAGGAAGTCTAATAACTCCAAACAATTTCATAACTGAAACATTTATGACAATAAAATTATCATGAATTCATAAGCATGTGGTCCAACTGATAAGTAATTCTGACCTAGAGAGGCTTCTGAAGAGTCACGTTGTTTTAGCTTTTGTATCCAACAATGCTTATGGTCTACTTCTCTTTTTGTTTGTGGTCTTAGCTCCAAGGCAAATATTTCCAAGCAGCCTGTTGGAGGTCTGTGCACTACTCGTGGGGGAGAGCTGGAAGGCTGCAGCAGTGGCTGATCTGTAACTGACCCAATCGGGCAGCTCAGCAACCATTTTCGGTCAGCATTTGTGGAGGCTTTTGGGCTGGGACAGCACTTTGTGTGAAAACCAACAAAGGGTGGGGGACATATTGAGCCCTAAGAAAATTAACAACCACTTCTTTTAACTACTTTCCTCGGAACATCAATACTTTGAATTTTCATTACATTAATATGAATACATTTTTTTCTCTAATTTAAAAAAAATGTTATTGACATGTTATCCTTTTCCCTACTCTGCAGGGCTTTGAGGATGCAAGAGTGCCCTCATTTTCCACTAAATCATACATATATGTGATCTGCTGCTGCTGCATGCATTTACCATCTTCTGCATTCTGTCTTTTTAGTTATTTACTGATGTTCTGCTCGCTGCTGACTCTGTTAGCTCATACCTGCTTAACTTTCAGTCCAGTGTTCACCCATCAGAGTAACTAAATGGACTAGCAAACAGGCAGCCTTATGGCACAGGTTTTTGAGGAAAACATGAGGATGTTCCCACTTGGAGTTAATCCCAAGGTGGGTGAGCAAAGAATTCCCTCTAGTCTGTGTCTGGTTACAGCTTCTGGTAGCCACAGGTTCTGCAAGTGCCTCTGTGTTGTGGTTTAACCCCAGCCAGCAACTAAGCACCACGCAGCTGCTCACTCACTCCCCCCCACCCAGTGGGATGGGGGAGAAAATCAGGAAAAGAATTAAAACTCGTGGGTTGAGATAAGAACCGTTTAATAGAACAGAAAAGAAGAAACTAATAATGATAATGACAACACTAGTAAAATGACAACAGTAATAATAAAAGGATTGGAATGTACAAATGATGCACAGTGCAATTGCTCACCACCCGCCGACCGGCACCCAGCTAGTCCCCGAGCGGCGATCCCCCGCCCCCACCTCCCAGTTCCAATACTAGATGTGACGTCCCATGGTATGGAATACCCCTTTGGCCAGTTTGGGTCAGCTGCCCTGGCTGTGTCCCCTCCCAACTTCTTGTGCCCCTCCAGCTTTCTCGCTGGCTGGGCATGAGAAGCTGAAAAATCCTTGACTTTAGACTGAACATTACTTAGCAACAACTGAAAACATCAGTGTTATCAACATTCTTTGCATACTGAACTCAAAACATAGCACTGTACCAGCTACCAGGAAGACAGTTAACTCTATCCCAGCTGAAACTAGGACACTCTGTTACAATGGCACTTTGGTACTTCTACTTTCACTACATCCTTTCACTCCTTCCTCCAACCCACCAAGCATTAGCACTTCTTTTGCTTTTTGAGCTACTATTGGGAATCCTCTACATAATTGCCACCTCCAGTCTGGAAGACCGTCGTAATAAAAGGGGAGTGATTGTCTGTAGCTTTTTATGCTTTATAATCAAAGAGGCAGTGAACTCTGTATTTATTAAAGCCATCCTCAGTAAGTCAGTGGTGTTTTTCACATGTACAGAGGTTTCTTGCAAGTACAGCTTACCACAATACACCAGGATATTTTTAAATATTATACTCTATTGAAGTTTTCATTCTTGTAGGGTCTGCAGTGCACTGCCTTGGAAAGGAAGAGGTGGTGCAGTGATTGATGGCAGTTGATTACATCTAGAAAAATTACATGCTCAAAGTGGCTACTACAACTATGTTTCTTGGGCAGTAGCACAGTGAAATTTTCTCCATCATATGACCTGGAACACAGAAGGACAAATCCTCTAAAAATCCACTGTATGTGTATCTTTATCCCACGGCTTTAAGTACTACATGCCTGCCTGGGTCATGTGAACTAAAGAGCAGTATTCATTTGAGAGCCTCACATGTTGAATTGGGCAAATAATTACAAATCTCCCCATATTTATGGTTAATGTGTAGCCATGTGTACTATTTGGTTTTACATTTTAGGTAGTAAACCAGCAAAAAGTAGTTCCCACATTACTAGACAATTTTGTACCCAGTGACATGATTCAACATTGCAGAAATAAGGGATGCAAGTTAGTGCCTTACATTCCAGACAGAAAAAAAAAAGACATTTTCTGTTGAAATAGAAGTGTAAAAGTGCAACTGTATGAGATTTCACTGATTAAAAGCATGAATTAAAAAAGGATGAGAACTGACCTGCAGACCAAAAACTGAAGACAAAGCAAAACCTCAAAATTACATTGAAATAACAATATCAGTTCATTTTAGGGATAGATAATAACAAAGGATAGGGGAAAAGAAAGAAAGGAGAAAAGACAGCATATTTTTTCCATTTTATGCTATTTCGTGTGCTATTGAATGCAGAATCATTACAACAGATTACTTCTGCCAAGAAAAACACATTGGACCATGGGAACTTTTTTTTTTCCTTTTAAATTCAGTATTTAAATATTTTACTTGCTTGTTGCATGTTTTCATTTGTTCTCAAGGTTTTGTGAGTGTTCTTTCTCCTTTTTAAGCACATTATTAGCTAGCCCTGGGAAGTACAGGGAATGGGGGTTCAGGTCAATTCATCACACGCTGTCTCTGCCGCTCCTTCCTCCTCAGGGGCAGGATTCCTCACTTGTCCCCTGCTCCAGTGTGGGGTCCCTCCCATGGGAGACAGTCCTTCACAAACTTCTCTGCCATGGGTTCTTTCCATGGGCCACAGATCTTGAGGCACAGGCTGCTCCAGTGCTGGCTCTCCCATGGAGTCACGGCCATCTTCAGGGGAATCCACCTGCTCCGGTGCGGGGTCCTCCACGGGCTGCAGGTGGGCATCTGCTCCCCTGCTCACCTCCATGGGCTTCAGGGGGACAGCCTGATGTCTCACCATGGGCTACAGGGACATCAACCTCCTCCCCCTCCTTCTTCACTGACCTCTGTGTCTGCATAGGTGTTCCTCTTACATTCTAATCCCCCTATTCACTGCCAGTTCTCCTTCTTAAATCTGTTCTCCCAAAGGCGCTACCACTGTTGCTGATGGGCTCAGCCTTGGCCAGAGGTGGGCCCAACTTGGAGCCGGGGAAGCTTCTAGCAGCTTCTCACAGAAGGCACCTCTGTAGCCCCTCCCCCGCTACCAAAACCCCACTACACAGACCCAAAACACTGAGTAAATAAGCATTTCCATAGCATTACAGAAATAGAGTTCTCCACTTGTCTTTATGAAATGCACAGTTTTACTGCTATGTCTTCAAAGTCCTTGTAGTTGCAGGCAGACAAAACAGTAACAGTAAGGAAGTCTCCTGTTTTCCTTAGATATCCTCTAGTTATTGCTTTTGGTCTCTTACTGAGAGTCAAAGGTTTGCTGTTTGGTATTGGGGTGTATGTTTTGGTATTGGAGTATATGAGGTCATTTGAGGAATGTAGGGCCATGTGCACTCTCCTTGACTTTACAGAATAGTCTAAAAATCAGGAAGTAAGCAAGGTAAAAAAATAAAGAAAAGAACTGAAGGGTTTCAGCTTCAGTTTCAAATGACAACCCTGAGTATTCAAACAATCACAGACCAGCAAAGGAAAGATAAGGGGAAACTCCACTCAGATATACATAATCCACTTAAGCATATATAATAATCCGCTCGGACATACTCATACACACCATTCCACAAGTCAGGGGATAAAAACTCTAAGATTCAGGTTGGAAATGGGGGAGTCATTTCTCCAAGTCTACAGTTGGCTTGTGAAGAAAACCCTTCCCCTCCTTGATGGGGACACTGGTCGAAGTAACTTCCCTGGGATTGAGAGCCCTTACCTGGAGGGGTAAGTGAATATTGTTCATGCTTTAAGTTTGTAAACGCGTCATGCTTGTGGTTGTCTGTGAATCGCTTGTGGTTGTAATAATGTACTACTCTTGCCTTAAAAAATTGCAATAGTGCATTCCTCCATTGTACCTGTAAAACCTGCAATAGTGGCGTGTTAAGTCTGTAAGTGAAGCTCAAATAAATGATTTGCTTGAACTTTGCAGTTAAGTCTGCGAGTGAAGTTCAAGTTGTTTGCGTGAACCTTGCAGTTAAGTCTTTTTCCACTACAATGGGCTGCAGGGAATCTCTGCTCCAGCGCCTGGAGCACCTCCTCCCCGTCCTTCTTCATTGACCTTGCTGTCTGCAGGGTTGTTTCTCTCACATATTCTCACTCCTCTCTCCAGCTGCAATTGCTGTTGTGCAGTGACTTTTCCCCCTTCTTAAACACATTATCCTAGAGGTGCTACCACCATCGCTGATGGGCTTGGCCTTGGCCAGAGGTGGGTCCGACTTGGAGCTGGCTGGCATTGGCTGTGTCCTTGCATGGGGGCAGTTTCTGCACCTTCCCACAGAAGACAGCCTTGCCTGCAGCACGCCCACTACCAAAACCTTGCCACGCAAACACAATACAAGCTGTTACATTGTTTTCAGAATGCACTTCAAAACATTCTCTATGTTATAAATCTTTCATAAAGTCCCCCAGCATAAGAGTACTCAGGGTGAGTTCAGATACTGAGGCTTGGAATTAGCCAAATATTGTTCATTCTGTATGTTCTTCACTAAAGACTACTCTGCATAAGACAAACGGCTCAACTTACCCCAGAGGTATGATGTTTCTCAAAACTCTCTTCCCACGTGATCTGTTACATACCATGTTCTTAGAGTGAACATGGGAAATGAGGAAATATGTCAATATAAGAAAAGCTCATAGGGCTGAGCTTCCAATTACTGCTCTCCTGAGGCATAATTTTGCATAAGGCTACTCTTGGAAATATCCTTCTTTTCAAATGTAAAGTTGAATCTCTCTCTTTCCCCTGCAATAAGTTCTAATGCTAGTCTTGTATTTATGGTGCATATGTGTACTGAGTGATCATTACAGTAGATACTGCAGAGACAATGGGAAAGATAAGAGGATCCCAACAAAATGTTTAAATATGTCTCCACATTTTTGCAAGTTAGATTAGTGTAGTGGGAAATAGTCTGGGCTGTCATATTAAAAATTGTCTGTGGGTTGTTTTTTTTCCCTAGGGAAAATGAAAGGGAGCAGCCTTTATTTTGAATACAATTTGTGATTGCTTCAATACAAAAGAATAAGTGGAAAACTGTTACTACCTCCCTGCCCCCAAATCTTCTTGAGGAAGATTGAAACTGTCAGCCTTTGGAGCCAGAGGGACACTGGATGGATGACAGAGAAAAGAGGCTGATAATAGAAAATTTTGTGCAAGTATTAACTTCATTATTAATGAGTTTTTTCTGTATTAACTAGACAATTTGGACTATTAGACTGTTAAAAGATTAATTAGACTAACAATGGATTCCTAGCTCTGTATGTGTGCTGTGTTTCCTTTTGCCTGTAACAACAATTTTAATGCAAGACTTTGGGAGTCCTTATCCATCCCCGTTTCATCTGAAGCTCTGGATTTTCTGTTTTGTCTCAGCCCTAACTTTAGGCAGTCTCTTGGACAAGGCAGCCCTTCCACTGAGTAAAAAAACCTCCAGAGAGAAATTTTTGCTGCCCTCAGTTTCTTTTGCCTAGTTCTCTTCAGATCCACTTATACTATAGAGTTTGATTTGGAAGATAGGTATTTTCTGTATGTGCAACAAGGGCTGATACCCCAATTTTCACCTGAAGAATACTTTGGCTCCGAACACAGAAGGCAATTTACCCATCTGAAGTGAAATACGAATTTGAAAGATTCAAAAATGTTGAGATTTACATTTATTTCTTCCATACTTTTCTACACTTGTTCCTATATTCTGATGAAATTGTACTTCCTTCTGAAAAAAATGGCTCCAGCACTTTGTTTTTGCTTTATGTTTCCCAGTTACAGAGTTACCACAGTAAAAATTCTTGCTACACATGCAAACAATAGCGACTCCTCTCCCTTAAAAAAAAAAAAAAAGTTTGAAGAATTTTATTTAAATATTACTCTGAAGATTTTCTGCAGAATTGGCTATAAGCCCTTGTGCAGGTATAACACAAATTTACAAGTGAAAAACTAGCTGTGAAACAGGTACAAACATTTCCCTTTCTGAAATCCTTTCAAAATTATACTTTTGTTTAGAAAAGAGAATTTGCTAGTCCAAATCCTACATAAAGGAGAGAGAAAGAAGAATGCAAGCAGGGGACAGCATCTCTAATGTGCATATGATTGCAGATGCTGGAAGCATTGCAGCCCAGGAGGTACAGCATTAAAAAAAATAATCTGTCGGTCAGATCTGTATGTGCAGGGGAAGAGAAGCATCACCGGGGAAGGCAGATGGGTCAAAGAGCTGCTCATACCAAATTGCTACATGCTTATTCTCTTAAAGGGTTTAATCTGATCTGGAACAGGCAAGTCATTCCTCCTGAGGGGGAGTCAATCCCACTTTCAAATAGTGTGTTTATGAGGAATTGGTTTGAAGAAGCAATAAAAGAGCTTAACCATTCAATTTATTTTTCTTTTAATGTCACTGTCCTGCAACCTTTTTTAAAGAAAAATGGCAGTGAAGAGGAAACAAAGAGGGATAATTGAAAAGATGTTATTTCTATGAAAAGGTATTGTAACAAAAATATACTGTTGTCAGTTGTCACCAGTCCAGGGCACCTTCCCCTGTCCTGCAGACTGTTCTGTCATGCTGATCCACTGGCACACCTGGGTGTCTGTCTTCCCTTAATTTCCCTCAGAAACACAGGCTTTCCACATCAGCTGCACTGGTAGGTGCATTACAACACAAGAAAAAGCAAGATTGTGGTACAACGTTTCTGATGGTGTAGTTTCCTGCTATCTTGCTTTGAAAGCAAGAGCGTGCTAAGAGGCAGTTACGCCTCTGTAGCTGTCATGCTGCACAGAAGCTTCTTTTACTTAATTTTTATAAGCAAACCGCCAGACCTATTAAAGCACAGGAGACAGGCCACCAGTTTATTCTACAAAGGTCTGAGAATGTTTCGCAACGTAGCACAAGGAAGGGAGATGGACAAAGGCGCCAATTTCATGACCGTATCAGAAACCTGACAAATGTGATTGTTGGTTGGTGTAAGAGAGGAGAGGTCCCTAAGGCAGAATAGAAGTCATGCTCCAAAATGCCACCAAGTGCATGGTGAATGCAGGGTGAGCACTGCTGAAGAGGTAGAGAGTTGATTTGGAAGTTATACCTGAGCTATTTTCTGCTTCTTGGAATACAAGTGGAATTCAGGGAGATTTCATGGATCTCAGGCAAAAAGCAAAGAATGCCACATAGCACACTGGAGGCTACCTCATTTGAAGATCCTAATATGCTTTTAATAACTCTGCTATTTCGAAGGAGGCAATTTGATTGATGTTTCAAGCAGATGAAGAAGGGCACAGTTTTTTGCAAGGTTAATTGCTTTTGTGGCACACAGAGGAAGTGAGATGTGATTCTTGCTTTACTAGGTATTTTGAAAACAAGAGACTAAGTTAAAGCCGAGATTTTCATTTGCAGTGAGAAAGTTTCCTGTTTACACTTCTTATAAGCAAGTAGGATTTCATTTTAGGATATTGCAGGGAAATACTTTCAAAAAGTATCTGTTGTTATAACTGAACTAATTGCACTTTTATAATTTTTCTTATATAAGCAGCTGAAAGGAATTAGATTACAGATATTTTAATTATTCTGACTTGCTACATTTGAAATGTGGCCGCAGTGTGTTTGTATTTACTGCATCAATTATAGTTATAGAAAGTAGACGGTAATGATAATGCTTGAAGCCATGCACCAAACCTCCAGGAGGGGGATGTGCTAAGGGCCTTGATATTGATTTAAGGAACAGAAGCAGAATTAAGCCTTTTGAAACATGCATAAAGGGGAACAAAAGTGGTTAGGACAACCTCAGTGAGATTTTCTAATACTGAGTGTCTCCTTTCACAGTGGATCCAATAGTGACAGTCTTGACCACTGGACAATCTTTGTATAGGTAGTGGAAAATTTGATTTTCTTGTGGGCAGAATTTCAGTAGGGTACATAAAAAAAAGGATGATAGAATCAGCCCAGCTGCAAATAATTCTGAAGTTGTAAACAATTCTGATGTCTATATCATGGCCAGTTGGATTGCAGAAATATCCCAGATTTGGCTTAGAGTGTTAAGACAAAGCAGTAAATTTAGGACTAGTAGAAAGTGTTGCACAATTAAAATAAACAAAAAATAATTTAAAAATACTTGCTGAAACATTTCCTTGGATTTGGACATGCAGTTCAAGAATTATTTCTGTTGAAACCTAGAATTGAAAAGCTATTTCAAGTTTAGTCATGGTCACTAAAATAGTGATGAAATGTATGTACTTATATTTTTATTACCCTCTTCAACTATTGGTGGCTAATCAGCAAACCATCTTCATCTGTGTCTTTCTTAAAGACATTTCATAAAGCATACAAGAGAAAAAGCAGGGAGAGTAAAAAAAAGCTATCTGAAACATTCATCTGGATAAACTTGAGAACTTTGTCTTTTACAGTCTGTGACTTGTTAGTACCTTATAAGTTTTCCTACCACTTCACAGGTTACTGGGGAACTTTTTCTGCGAATAACTTTTGGTCCTTTTATTATTTGTAAGCAGCTGATTAGAAGTATTCATTACTGAAAATGAATTTTAGTTGAGGTTGGTTGAGCATATAAGTAGACATCTGCTCTTGTCAGGATCAGCACCATTCTTCAAAGTAATTCAGCAAACAGTGATATTTAAACATTAAAGTTAAACATTCAATAACCACAAAAAAACTTTCAGTAAATTAGCAGCCTGAAAGGAAATACAGATTTGCCTCAGTTTTTATATGGCTAATCAAACTAATATTGTATGTATTAAGAAGCTGTTCTGTGTTATAGTGGTGAAAGCAGTGGTCCACACCAGTATTCAAATTATAGCTTTTAACAGTGAAAGGATAGTGAAGTCAGATTATTTCTGCTTATGCAGTACAGTATTTCTTAAGGGATATATTTTCTATCAGTTTCATGGATAAGGTCATTGAGATTTAAACTATATATGATGGGCATAAAAGAAACCCTATTATCAAGACAATGGTATAGAAAACAACTTGAACACAAACCTTTATAGCTTTTAGAGAGAATAACAGAAATAATTGCTCCACAATGAAATAATGTATCATACAAGTTATATAAAAAACAGAAAATAATTTGATTTGGGTGCTTGTTGAGGTGTTTACTTCCTGTAGAACATAGAAGATACACTGCTGAAAGGTTCATTTGAGAGATAAAAATTATTCCTTTGCTGTGTTTTCAGATTTGATCGAATATTTCCTCAGACATGAAGAAAAAAATATTTTTTTTTTTTTTGGTGACAGACTATGTATTTTTGAAGCAGCAGACTGAATTGCTGAATGCATAGAATAATTAAAAATAGAACTATAAACATTAATCTTCTCTACTGTTACCATTTTGATTGCAAAAAATTATCTACTGATCTCTTCTATGATGCCTTACAGGTAAAAAAGAAATAATAAAGCATTCATATATTATATCACACAAGTTCAAGACACACATTCTCAGGCAAACCACATTAATGCCTGGTCAACAGGCATTTCATTGTTGTCTGATCAGCCAATCAATTAGATTGATACTCAAATAAAACTTGTCTAACTAGGAAAACAATATGCAGACCCTGAGTAGCCTAAGGATCAGTTTTAAGAAGCATACAAATAATTTTAATATGTATTTGAGTATGTGCTGGTAATTTCTGGATGTCAATTTTATACATAGTATAAAATTATTCTGTTCTTTTGATATGCTGAAATGTGGTTTTTAATTTGCCCTTTTTTTTTTTTTTTTTTTTTAACATCAGGAACCTGTGATCAGACTGAAACTTATTTCCACTATACCAAGGCACTGTTTTTTGAGAGATATTGTCTGTATCTATATGCAACTGCTTTTATACCTTCAAACACATGCTGAAAACCAGTAATTTTTGCTGCAGCTGTATATACAGGGAGAGATACAAACCCAATCTTCTCTTCATGTCTTGTCAAATGGCCATAGACATGGTGACATGGTGACTGACATCCCTCAGTTTCTCTCAACTTCAGGAATCTTGAGAAATACTCAGGGAACTAAAAGACTGCTCGAAACGCAGACATAGGCAACTCCTTGGAAAGAGGAATGAGCCATCACATCCCTTTTTCTTCAGGTATCTACATGTAAGTTCAGTGCAACTTGTTACTTTGCTAAGTTTCTTCCTGCCTAGTCAGGATAAAGTTATTTTTGAAAGATAAAAAAGGGGGGTGTGTGTGTTACAGTTAGCATTATTGCTAAAAATAAAGCAATTATTTAATGTAATCTTGCAGAAGGATAGTGTTCAGGAGCGTGATATGAAAGCTCCCAAGCGACAATTTCTTAATCACATTTTTATGCCATATTTAGGAAATGAAGAATATATCAAATAGATAAAAATAACTTAATATATTAACTAGTGTAAGATGAAATGTATTAGCTCCATAACTCACTTTGGTCAAACAATATATTAATCCTTGTGATAGGATTCTATAGCATAAAATGTGTAATACATGGCATTCTATTAGGATATTGTAACTTAACCTTTCATTGACTAGCAAAGCATCCCAGATATGACAATGTAATAACATAACAGCAAAATAAGGTTTTTACTTTCCTTAATAACTAACAGAAAGGTCGCCTTAACCTTTCTGGATAATAGGAAAACTTTGATAGATCACAGTACAACTCACTTGCCCTAAACCAGCAAAGAGCAAGTATGAAAATGCATGAGCATGCATTCACATTTGAAGCAAGGCCCTGCTATATTCAAAAGTGGAAGGAAAAAAGATCCATGAAGAAAATGGTGAGACAATAATAATATTAAAATACTGGCTTAAAATTCTTTCAATAAATATTATCAGAATGTTGGTATCTGTAAAGCACTGGCACCATTTTCTTTTTATATTTTCAGTGAAAAAAAAGGCAAGCATTATTTGCACCCTAATTTCCAGAAGATCTAAATTTCAAACATTTAAAAAAAGATGGAATTTTACAATTCTGTGATCAAAAAGTTTGTATAGAACACATATGATTTCCCAAGCGTTCGTCCATTATATTTAGAGACAAAATGCAGTCATTTAAATCTTAATCCCATATCTAGTTTTCATTAAGCATGAATCTCAGTACTGTTCAGAAGAAAAATTGTGTCAATTGTAAAAATTAACAATTGAAATTAAATTGACTTCTTTCTTCTTCCCATCTTCCCCTTTTCTGCAAATATCAGAAGTATGTAATTTTTTTTTTTTTAATTTCATGAATATTTTCATCCAAAAATTTAAAATGCTGAACTGTGTGAGTTGTAATAAGACCATGACAGTTTTGTGTGCTCTCAGGAAAGAGTTTTTAAAGTAAGGCTGACAAAGTATTTTGGTGTCAAAATGATTTTGGATGCAGATCGATGAACATTTTAGAACCTTTAGCTCACATTTGAACTTCAAAAGAAGAAACTTTGAACTAATGAAGTGCAAAAGGAGACTTGATTAAAGAAAATTCTTCATTTAAACCTCAGTAAGGAATAATAGTGTAATTGCTCATAACATAATTCTCTGCTAAATTATTTTTATGTTCCATGCTGATATCTTTACACTCCACAGAAACAAAACTAAAGAAACTAGGAAACTGCTGATTGACTAGAATCACTCTGGATTTTATTCTGTAAGGGGACTTTGTATCTTCAAATGACATAGAGCTTCAGGGAAAAAGAGGATGATTAGCACTGTAGTAATTATTTCTTTTTCATGCTGTTAACAGAACCAGCAGAACCTACAAAACCTGGTGTGAAGTGAAGGGGAAGGCTGTGAGGAAAACAGTGCAGAAGTTACCAAGTAAATACTACATACTGCAGTATTAGATAATGTGTGCACATTTCTGGAATACGTAGTAATTTTCTCAACAGGAAAAGAGGTTGCTAAAGTAAAAACATGAACAGTCACTGCAGGGAAACCACAGACTCTGACCTTGTTTATTTTTGCTTTATTTTTCTACTTTGTTATTGAGTTTTCTCTTTTCACGGACTTACCAGTAACTAGGCCTACTCTTGTTGCTCTCCTAACATCCACCAAACCTAATCAGCCCACAGTTCTGCCTTAAGAAAATTGATTCTGGTTTTTGATACCTTTCGGATGTGGAGTTGGACACACTTTCTGTGACTCAGTCACCACCAATATGCAAAAGTTTACTGAGTCATGAGAATGACTTTGCTGAAGTTTGTCTCCTGATAAAGCCCGATTTCGTTTTGCTTTGGAGAGGGAGGGGAGAACGGAAAGAAGGGAAAGGGGGAATCAACGTCACTGTGAATAACAAACATCTTAAAGAGGAAAGAAAAACTTATTGCAGCAACTAAGTACCTCTCCTTACAAACTTTATTCTGTTCCTTGGTTTTCTGACTCTTCCATTATTTTTCCAAGTATTATAGGATCCTTTCCTTCCTACCCACTTCCTACTCCAGAAGGAGCACAGTTCCCACATGTTCTGCATGGGAACATGTTGGTCTTCACTCTTCCCCAGCATGATCCTGGATGATAGCTGTAAGAAAGGATTCAAACATTTCCATGCAGTGACTGATGACCATTCAAGGACAACGCCAGAAAAAGATACGTGTAGTTTCTCTGGTTAAAGAACAGAACTGGAATGCTGGAAGGCCTAAACGCTGTCAGCATCCAGCAGAGTTTGGATGCAGCATCCCATGATAGTTGGGATGTGGTGCCCAAATCTAATGGAAAAGTCCACAATACTTTGTATTCAGATGATTATATAAAACATGAAATACCTTTTCCATTTCTTTTTGTTCTTGCCACTTCACAAATATAATACTTACATTGATCCACACATTTAGCACTGTCAAAAATATTTCAAATGGTTTTGGTTTAACTGTGACAATTACCTACTATGTATGCACCATGAATGCTTTGCCTTCTGACAAAATCATTGACAGAAGTAGTCTGAAACTCAAATTCCTACTGAATTTTCACTGGAAACAAGACACCTTGAAAGGCTGTTACTCTTTTCCCTGTTCTTCCCTTAAAAGAGGGAAGTGTTTTGTACAGAGATGGAATAGCAAGGTGACAGCCAGTGCATGAAAATCTACTGTATCAATCTCACTAAGTTTGTTTAGCTTAGTCCATAAAATTGCACTGGTTACAGCAGAATCCCATAAGCAGCCATAGAAGAATCAAATACTTGTAAAGTGATATGACGGTGTATGGGTCTCCAGAACACAAATAGTAGCTAGTCTGTTCTGAGGCAGAGAGCCCAAGTAACAGGGACAGAAGAGACTCATTGTACTTAGTACAGAAGAGAGAGCAAGACCTGGGAGAACTTTGGTTTACCCAGTCCAGGGAGCAGCTATCTAATTTTCAAATCAATATTCTAGCTTACTTTATCTTTGGAGGACACCATTTAAGTGTTTGTTTATTTATTTATGTTATATTGGAGCTGCATTCGGATTGCCGAGAGTGAGATGACTAAAAACTGGAGGCCCTTGGGGAGTACTAAGAGAATGGAGGTACTCTGGAGTACTTAGGGAGGGCAGCAGATACAGAATCATACAATCACAGAGTGGTTTGGGTTGGAAGGGACCTTTAAAGGTCATCTAGTCCAACCCCCCTGCAGAGAGCAGGGACATCTTCAACTAGATCAGGTTGCTCAAAGCCCCATTCAACCTGTCCTTGAATGTTTCCAGGGATGGGACATCTACCACCTCTCTGGGCAACCTGTTCCAGTATTTCACCACCCTCATTGTAAAAAATGTCTTCCTTATATCTAGTCTGAATCTACCCTCTTCTAGTATAAAACCATTACCCCTTGTCCTACCACTACAGGTCCTAGTAAAAAGTCTGTCCCTGTCTTTCTTATAAGCCCCCTTTAAGTGTTGAAAGGCTGCAATAAGATCTTCCCAGACCCTTCTCTTCTCCAGGCTAAACAACTGCAACTCTTTCAGCCTGTCCTCCCAGGAGAGGTGTTCCATCCCTCTGATCATCTTTGTGGCCCTCTGGACCTGCACCAACAGGTCCATGTCTTTCATGGTGAGATGCCATGTGCAAGTGCTTTTGGGTTACATGCCATGGAACAGCTTCTTTTTTTAACCAATATCTGAAAACCAATGCATCGAGAGAAAATGTCCTTTTCACAAGACTTTTCTGAATCAGAACAACTGTCAGATATTTTCTCAGTCTCCTTTTTTTTGTGGCTTCGCAAACTCCTCGTGTTTTCTAATTTTCTTCTGTCTTACTGCCTTCCCATAGATTGCCTCAGATTTCTCTGCCTCTTTATTCACTGGAAAGCAAATGCAGTGTCCCATGCTTCAGCAGAGACAAGTTGAATGGAACCAGTCAGCTGCCAGTTTTTTGTCATACAAGGAATTTTTTTAATGAAACTGAGGTTAGCCTTTTTTATAGCAGCACCACATTGTTAACTCATATTCAAGGACTTTGATCCATTCAACCGTGCAAACCTTTTCATCTGCAATGCTGCTGTCTACCCAAGTTTTAATTTAGTATCTGTGCATTTGATTTTCCATATGACATGTAGCACTTTATACTTGTTTTTATCAAAAGTAATTTTGTGGATCAAAGTTCATTTAACTTATCATATCTTATTCAGATTCTGTTCTTCAAAAAATTAATAGCTTTGTTTCTTCTGCATGCATTTTCTTTATTCCATCCATTCAAGCTATTGATGAAAATATTGAACAGAACCAGACCCCAGGGAGACCTCTGCAAAATTCCAATTTAAGTATCTTGACAGCTTGACAGAAAGCCATTTGTGCCTTGGATTTCTTCCAGTTTTTTAGCCAATTCACTATTAGTCATTTGATAATGTGCTGTAACCTACAGATGATGGGTTTAATAGCTAATTCCTAAAAGAACACCCTGACTGCTGTTTCCATATTTGTAATAGTGAGGCCCAGAAGTTTGCCAACAGTGCCATTCTCCTTCACTAGTGGTAATGAAATTTTCTTGTTAATTCATCTTAAACCACCTTTCATAGAGAAAATTTCTCTAGCTTGACATTCTAAATTATCAGTTCCAGATTTGCTGCAACCAATTCTTGTCTTGAACTGCCTTTTGATCCAGCAGCTTTATTGAACAGCTCTTCAAGGCACACAAATAACTATATATGCATTTTCCTCTGCCACAGGGAGGCTGCTTGCTATTCCTGACAGTATTTAAAAAGGGAAGTTTTATATAGCACATCCTATATATATAACATAGGAATTATATATTTCTAAAACTTTGTGCTGAAGAAAACCTGAAAAACAAAGGGATTAGACAATATTTTAGAGTAAGAATCAGAAAAGCTCTTAAGGCCACAATGTCAAACCCACTGCTTCATGCTGTGATGCTCTCTTCATTCACAAGGAAAACAATAATTCAGGTTCACGCAGTACTCAAGTTCTGGCCTCATCTGTATCATCTAGTACATTTATTTTGAGCAAAAATGCTTTTTCCATGGTGAAGCTGCTGCCGCTAATAATAGTTATAAATATGAATGTGTTGCTTACAGTAACTGTAGTCCACACATAATTCAAACTCTTCTAACATGTCTTACCTGAGACAATATAACAGTAAGGTAGAGCGAGTCTCTCAGCAGGTATACTGTACACTGATCACCAAAGTTTATTTTACCCAACTAAAAGGACTTAGAACACAAAGTGCTGGGAGACAGAAGCTATGGCAAGTTTCACAGTGAGGTCCACATCCTAGGAATGGGGAAGCCTGTCTGCAGTTTGCCTTTACTCATAAATAAATTAATGATAAGGTAGAGTTCAATCTAAGATTTAATTTTATCTTCTTGAGGACTGCTCAGGTGGCCTCTGCATTCTTCTATCTGAACCTCGGGCAAATCTTAGCAGAGTTTAGCAAGCTGTGTCTGCATCTGCAAATCAGAATTGTGCTTCTGACAGGATCAATGCCACGTATTTATGTGACAAGCTGACGCAAAATGGATAAGGACCTGATGCACATGTCTACATGTATACAAATCCACTGACAATTTTTTTTTTTTTTTTCCTGATGTTTCACCTCTGTCATCCCACTTCATTTTAAGTTGTGAATGTTGTTATGGTCAGTGGACGAGAATACATTTTGGCTACTTTGGCACTCCACTTAAACAAAAGGACAATTTCTGTAGAAATGCAGAAACCTGGCTACATAATTTTTTCCAAAAGAACTTGTTAGATGAAGACAGAATATATGTTAGCATCACAAAATCTGTGCATTAAAACATGGCACATGGCAAACAAATGTATGTGACAAAAAGATACATTAAACTCACCATGACATATGTATAGGCTAAAGTCTGCTTAAGTTTGGGGGTGCAAACATGAGAACTATTTGAAACTTTAAAATGAATGAGTTCTTTTTTCATGTAAATTCTAATATTTATACACATAAAAGCTTATCCTTCTCCCCAGAAAAGAAGTAGAGACCTACAAAACCGGGAATATTTGAAGATTTTTGTGCATACACAAGTTGAGCTTGTGGAAAATTGTATAAAATCTGCTTCTTATTCTAACTAGCTTGCGTTATCTCTCTCATTTCTAGGTATGCTTACGGTGTCTAAAAGAAATGCTCATCTGCCAACAGTAAACTTGGTAAAAACATCATATTAACCTCTCTAATAGAAGTACTGGAGTGTGTCAAGGCAGTGTAACTAATAACATCTAAATAATGAATGTCTTCCCAAAGTCAGTGATTGAAAACTCCTATTTAAATTTTTTTCAAATCAAGCACCAGTTTCCTACTGTTTTATATCTTAGTTACTGCGGAATGTCTGCCAGCAGCTTAACCTACAGGCAAATTACATTGCTAACAAGTCCAGTAATAACCGTCAGATTCTGAAAATGATCTTCTCTTTTCTACCTAAAATCATCAGAACTTATAGGTTCCTTCACAGATTATTCTCATGAAATAGGTTTTGTTACTTCCTTCTCCAAAAAATAGGGACTCTGTGACTTTTTTTTTTCTGTGAATTGTTGGTTAGCTTATGTTTAAAACTTGAAATTGCTTCATCTCAACTTCCAGCACATTATTTTTAGATGACAACCTGTTACTTTCTTTCAAGTAAACTCTTCATTATATAATTTTTCTTCTATAAATGCAGAACACAGAAGTAATTTGAAAGGGATTGTCTAAAAAATCATGTTACTATGTATATAATTGAAGAATGGTTTCCTTCTATCGGAATTTGGGTAATTAAACAGACTTTAAAAACTACAATATATCATTTTTCAGTGTGTTTACAACTTGAAATACACAGTTACTCAGTATCATTGAAGAACAGATGAATATAACTTCATTTTTTTAATTCCCATTCTAAGAGTGAGCAAAATAAAAGTCTAAACACCAGACTTCTCAGCAAATCTAGATGAGACTTTTCTTTACTTAATATCCTTTGTCATCAACTGAAAAAGTGAAATATATAACAAAAATTACTTTGAATTTGAAAGACAATGGACTACACCATCAATTCAAATTATGTTGGCTTTCAGTTCAGCAGTGAAATGTAGGTAATTCCAAGGGTTTAACTCCATAAATGTTTAACAATAATTATTTACAAGAATATTTTTTAACATACAGCAACACTGTATTTGGGCAGATTTTGACTGAGGAACCACCAGTTGTCAGAGTAGCAATGGGCTAGTTGCTGTAGAATCATCAAAATTTAGTCTTTATGAATACTGAAATGGCTATTTTCTGAGAGGTAAGAATTGCAAAGTAAGAATATATTTGCTGAATTCCAGTACTAAATACTAATATTTGAGCATGAATCCCAGTATTAAGTTTAGACAGCTGATCCCCTTCTCATAGGGACCCAAGAAGTATTCCCTCCTATGGCCCCTGTACTGTGTCTCATTAGACCCTTTTCTGGATAGTTTTGTACCCAAGCTGACTGTAATTTAATTAAGTTATAGGCAGTACCTGCAATCTACATGTCTGAGTGGCTCTTCTTTGACTTAGCACAAAATACATCCTGCAAGAAGGATTATTGCAGCCTATGTTCCTCATGGCATCCCATGTCATTTAGGAGCTGATCCTGTGATTTTACATTCCTCTCTTAAAAAAATAAAGTTGTGGAACTAAAACTTTCAAGGAAAGGTACTATTTAGTAGTTGAAGCCCTAAATTTAGTAATTTACCTGTAACTAACTGAGGTGGTAAGGTAAGAAAAGATCTATGCAGCCTTTGTTTCTCCTAAAGAAAAGAATTTCTTCTTGGCCTCTAGGATAAACATTGCTCCTGTAATAATACTACAGGCATGGGGGTTGCAGAAGCCACAGAAAACTTAGGAGGGAAGGAGAGTACAGAGCCAACAAAATCCCTCTCCCTCTGGCTAGGTGGGTGGCAAGACATATGAGAGCCCGCACAAGGCCCAGGACTTCTGCTGTGTCCTCTCAATTCCTCCTCAGAGCCCCTCTGCCAGCTCCTTTTCAAATCTTGTCAGATCAAGGTTCCCCACACTGAGGCAGGTGGTATTTTACTCTTAAAAATAGTGACAGCAGATGAAATTAGTCGTCTGCATTCTGTAGGACTAGTACACTGGAGGCCCAGAACAAGAGAAAACAGATGGCTCAGAAAAATCTATAAGGGAAAAAAAAAAAAAAAGAACTATAATAGGAGGATAAATGAAGAAATAGTGTCAACTAGATGCTGAGATCCAAGATTTCAGTAACATAGATGGAGTCAAGGAATGGTATCATAAAATGGATAAGCAAGGAAAGGATGTATTAAAACTGAACTGATATCCTTCATGAATAGTGAATAAGAAGGACAACGTAAACAGGGTAACATTAGAAAATCATATTTGGGCAAATCAATTAATTAATCACATGCTTTTGAGATAAGTTTATTGTTTTCTTTATACTTTACTTACAGTACAGGAAAACAATTACAGAAATAAAGTTAAGGCACTTGGTCTTAAAAGTATCGGAAAAGTGTTTGATAATGGCTGGAGGCAGCTTTCCATCCTATGACAATTTGTGTGTGTGGTGGGTTGACCCTGGCTAGACACCAGGTGCCCACCAAAGCCACTCTATCACTCCCCCCCCCTCAGCTGGACAGGGATAGGAAAATATAACAAAAGGCTCATGAGCTGAGATAGGGAGAGATCATTCACCAATTACCATCACGGGCAAACCAGACTTGACTTGGGGAAAATTAACTTAATTTATTACCAATTGACCAGAGTAGGGTAATGAGAAATAAAACCAAATCTTAAAACACCTTCCCCCAACCCCTCCCTTCTTGCTGGGCACAGCTTCACTCCCAATTTCTCTACCTCCTCCCCCACAGTGGGGGTTGTGGTCAGTTCATCACACGTTGTCTCTGCTGCTCCTTCCTCCTCAGGGGCAGGACTCTTCATACTCTTCCCCTGCTCTAGTGTGGGGTCCCTCCCATGGGAGACAGTTCTCTATGAAATTCTCCACCATGGGTCCTTCCCATGGGCTGCAGTTCTTCACGAACTTATCCAACGTGGGTCCCTTCCATGGGCTGCAGTTCTTCAGGCACAGACTGCTCCAGCATGGGTCCCCCGTGGGGTCACAAGTCCTGCCAGAAAACCTGCTCCAGCGTGGGCTCCTCTCTCCACGGAGCCACAGGTCCTGCCAGCAGCCTGCTCCAGCGTGTTCTTCCCACAGGGTCAGAGACTCCTTCAGGCATCCACCTGCTCTGGTGTGGGGTCCTCCATGGGCTGCAGGTGGAGATCTACTTGTCACGACCCGGGATGGACAGACAAGGGAGGTGTCATGGTGAATTCAGAATTGCCTCAGGCTAAATTAAGGTGAAACGACACCAAATGATCAGTTAAAGATTTTATTCATGGGAGAAGCAAACTGAACTTGGACGGTGTTAACAATAGATGGCAGGGTTTCTCTCAGCAGGAATTGGCATGGAACCACCTCAGTAAACCATGTAACCTGTAGTAACCATATACATCAATTCAGGGAAGAAGGAAATCCCTCTCGTTGAGTCACAGGGTTCAGAGCAGACGGCCTTGCTTTCTAGACTCCTCCTCAGAGAAGGGCCCAGGGGTGGCTGGGCCCACTCCTAGTCCCAGACTTGGTCAACGGTTTTATGTCTTAAAGGGGTGAGGTGTAGGGATTATGAAAAAGGAAAGAGAAAGAGAGAACAAGACAGAGAGAGAAAAAGCAAGAGAAAAGAGAAAGATGTCACCAGTCCTGGGTCCAGCATTGGTCCAGTCAGCTGAGGGGTCCAGTTCCGGTGGGCGCACACCCGTGGGGCTTCAGTTTGTGTCCTTTTATAATCCTTGCCCCTCTTTCTGGCAGGCACCCAAACTCATTCGGCTAATTAGTTGTCATGAGCAGTTTGTGAACCTTTGGGAAAATGGGTTGGTGGTCTTGGTGTTCTTTTGGGGAGTAAGTTCTCCTTCCCTGCTGACATGATCTTTCACCATGCATGGTGAGCTGCCCTGTTCAGCATATCAGAACAGGGTTTCAGAACAGAGAGCTGTGCACCCTCTGGCACACCCTTCCCCTCCCGTTGCTTGTGGGCGCTGATCGGCTTCTTTTCACCTGGGGTTCCTTGATATGCAGGGTTCTTCGTTCTGCAGAGTTCATTGTTAAGCAGAACTTGCCCCACTACAATGTTTGAGATATTAATTCTTTCAGTCTCTCATACTGCTCCACCATGGACCTCCATGGGCTGCAGGGGGACAGCCTGCTTCACCATGGTTTTCACCACAGGCTGCAGGGGAATTTCTGCTCTGGTGCCTGGAGCACCTCCTCCCCCTCCTGCTTCACTGACCTGGGGGTCTGCAGGGTTGTTTCTCACATATTTTCACTCCTCTCTCCGGCTGCAATTGTTTTTGCACAGCAACTTTTTTCCCTTCTTAAATCTGTTATCCCAGAGGCACTACCACTGTCGCTGATGGACACGGCCTTGGCTAGCGGTGGGTCCGTCTTGGAGCCAGCTGGCATTGGCTCTGTTGGACATGGGGGAAGCTTCGAGCAGCTTTTCACAGAAGCCACCCCTGTAACCCCCCTGCTACCAAAACCTTGCCACGCAAACGTGATACATTGTAATATCATTTTTTCTCTTCTTACGTGATGGTAAGGAGTTAACTTTTGAAAAAGTGTGTGCAACATGGGAAATTCTCCTTCATTGTACTGGAATCAGTCAATAACATCTAAAATTTTTTTGCAACAAAATTTAATTAAAATTTCAGAATGAAAGAAGTAGCTGTTTGTTGCTACAAAAGTGAAGAACCATTCCAGTTGTTACTTGAGGAATTTATGGGAATTTATTATTTCTTATAGTAATGTAAGTGAATATGGAATGCATATATTAAAAAGTCTTGATATGGTACTAATATAGTAGACATTAAAAGTTGACGTCAAGCATACTTACATTCTAAATGAATATTTTTAAGAATATAAGCATTGAAATTACCAAGCACCAATCAAGATCCTGAACTTAAATAGAGTGGAACAGAGCATTCATTGGTGTTAAGAATATATGAAGTATGGCAAAATTGTTGCCTTTTTGATGCTGGCAACAGCTGATATTGAGACTACAGGAAAAAAATGATAAAAGTATAGAAGCTAATACAGCAAAGAGACTAAACATGAAGAACAGTAAAGGCACAGTGGTCATTCTGAGTGTTAGAAGTGGTCTTTAAGATATATCAGGAAGGCCTATTACAAATAGGAGGCAACTATTTTTTAAGCTAGAACTTTGTTAATACAGGTTTTAATTTATTTAAGTGTATGAATTGGAATGACTATGCAATAAATAAGTGGAGAAGTAAATGCTTAGCTAAGTCCAAATATCTTTTCATGTTCCTATCCTATGTAGTTGGCAGTCTAAGACTAATCCTAGATGATATGCCAAGAACTGTACAGTAAATAAGATGAAGAGTGTCAGAATTCGGACTTTGATTAACTTTCTTGTGCTTAATCACACAGGTAGCATGCATATGACCTGACTTGGAGGTAATAGTAGAAATGGACATTTTGTGAGGAGGGTGTTGTAAGATAGGAGAAATACAGCTTAGGATGCAATCATGGAAACTTGAGGCAAATCCAGTAGTTTTGCTTGAGGCAGTAGGTCAAAAATACTTGGAGTTGGCATAGATACAAATTACACCTTTTAGTTACCAGATTGCAGTCAGCACTGCACTAGGGTTCATCTGCACATGGATGTTACTAACTTCCCTAGCTACACTGCTCTGGAAACCCAACCTACAGGAACTGTTAAGGGCAAGTGCTGAGTCTTCACAGACTGGGATCTGACCACATCCCCTTGCTTTTCAAGATACTCTACCTCTGCACATGCTTCGTTGTGAAAATAGAGTTAAATCTGTCTGTATTATCACCCCCTCTTCCCTTAGACATTCTGTCATCAGGGATTCAGGAATTAGAATTTAGGCTGATTGGTACCTTGTAAGTAGACCCAAGTCATAAAACGTAGTCAGTGTAGCAATCATATGTCTCAATTAACCTTGTCTGCATATAGTTCATATTTACATAAATTAAAAGGCAGGGTCTTAATATCTTCACCCACAAAGGAGAAATAAATTATGTAATGGAGGCAGATGCAACACTCATGCTAATCTTGTTCCTTTACTTCCTGCCTTGCTTTTGTTGAGGACACTTTCCCCATTTGAAAAATATATTTGTGGATATACTTGCAAAATTGTTGAGCAAGCTTTTAGCTTCATGAGTCATACAAATCATGTGGTTAAAAGACTGCACAATACTTGTATTTCTAAAGGTTAATACAGTTACCCTTGTGATGTGGCTTAAAAAGCTATGGGTTTTGACATAACATTTGGGAGGTTTTACATTCTCTTATAACATCTTACAACATTTTACATTGCAAATATCCTCATGTCATGTATAGTATTTAAGTGATCCTTTATGTTAGCAGTACATTTTCCTATGCAATTATAGATCATAAAATTATTGACATTTTTTATAGGTATCTCAGTTTAGCAGTGTTTCCTAAAAAAAGAGATGACTACATTTTACAATGTTGTTACAAGTGTTAATATTATGGTTTTCATTAGTCAGCAGAACACCTCTCATGGAATTTATTTTTTTTGTTACATTAAAATAAACAAAAACTTTTCTTTTAAGCCTATGTAAAGTTACTAGAAAGTCTCAGTTCAAGAGTTATGAACTGAGATCTGGTTATTGTTTATGAAAAGTTTTCATACAGAATAAGTGGAACAAATGGACTCTATCTACTATCTATGGAACAGAAGTTTGAGTTCATTCTTAATCATCCAAGAAAACTAGTCAAATTCATGTGATATGTTCTAAATGCAATGCTCTGTGCAGAAAGAGAAAAAACATCCTACAAATTTAAGAACATCCCAGTAGGAATAAAATTTTGTTCACTTCCTTGAAATTTGAGTTAGCCTAAGGGGGGCATGATTCTTCCAAGATACTATGTGGATGCTGCTTTTGACTTTCAGTCCATCAGCTGGGTGTTTTTTATCAATGTAACAAAAATAAGATTTCAGTATTATTAGAAATTTACACTTTAGATTTCTTTGTATCAAAGTGAACAGAAATAGTACAATAATCCTGAAAAAATACTCTATGTTTGTATCTGTGTAGCTTTCTCTATATAACCCCATAAAAATAGCTCCTTACAAAAACCTTCTTTTTCTGTGGCTCTACTGTGTATTATTGTGTTTGTGAACATTATTCTGGGTTTGATGTTATTGCCTTTTTTTTTTTTTCCCCTCTTTAGTGCTAGTAAAGAAGAAATCTTGTCTTTCATTTAAAGTATGATTTTTGTACTAAGAGGTTTTACACTGGGGGGGGGGGGAAGCAAGTGCAGTAAGAAATTAATTATTGTTATTAAAGAATTGCTTTTATTGACATAGCTTACAGTGTGGAATAATAGACTTCATATTCCACGTTTTGTAGCAGCTTTTCTTCAAAACTACTTGAGAACTTTCAGGTTTACATAGCAAATTTAAGGTATAGACTATTTTTGAACAAAATTACATTAGAATTGTCAAGATAATATACTGAGAATCATCTTGTAAAATTGTCGCTGTTATTTTGGTACAACCAGAGGAAAAACTACTCTGCAAAATAAAATCAGAGAATTTTATTTGGTTAAGTGTCAAGAAGGATTGCACTTTTTATTGAATAAACACAATATAGTCAATTCCTGATTTAGTAAAACATTCAGTGGATGCTTAAACTTTAAATAGGTAAGTAATAATGTTTTAAATGAAGAATGATGTTGATGTGTGAGTTTTTTCCTGTGCAGAAGATGCAAAAAATAAGAGAGATGGAAAAAAATCAGCAAGGTTTCTGTAGTACAGGGCCTTCTCCAAAGCAGAAGTAACAAATTTTAAAAAGTTGAATGTTGAAGATAGTTGTTCAGAGTTTAACTATTTTTCACAGTAAATGACGGCAAATGTAGTTGCAAGCTGTGAAAGAGAGGGAATGTTAGTAGGAAGTGATAAGCTTAATAATTTCCAAGGGAAAGAGAAACACTGCTAATTTAAGTCTCTCTGTGGAATAGACTGAAATTAAGAGGCAGTGAAGGAGAAAAGAAGATGCAGACTATATAGTACCATAAAATCAGCCTGGAATAGTAAGGGTTCAGAAAGAGTCACAAGAATAATTTTAGACCAAACTTTTAGAAGAAATCTAATCTATTCTATATTTCTTTTGTTTTAAAAGAAGTTCAAAATTAATTTGAACTCCTCCGAGGAAAATTTTCTATTTTTCACAATAAAACAAAACACAGCAAACTGAAAAGTCTAGTATTTTTCAGTGTTGATACCTGTTAAACAACTAGTTAACACCCAATACACAAACAGTACTGTTTCTGAAGTACGCTGTTGCTGTCTGCTTTCATTTTCCTCACTGCAACAATTTTTGGCTGTTGGACTATTGCTGCTGTTTCATGTAGTCTGTTTTTCTGTATCTAGTGCACCACAGAAGTAATTGCTGTCCCATATGGAGGACTGGGTCATAAAATTCCCAAGAATATTTTGATGAATAATGTGCTCCACAAAATCTGAAACTTATTTTGAGTCAAAAAAAAAATTCCTGTGTCATATGAACACTGAAGAAGGGAAATCAGATATTTCTCCTGAAAAATTAAAGATTTTTTTTAAAAAAAGCAACAACAAATCAAAAATCCTCAGGGAAAAAACCAGAAATTCATTCTGCATGCATCATGCATATGCACAGGTAGGAAGATCTTTACAGGAAATAAAACCAGGGCTGAATGACTTTTCAAAGGAAACATGGGGCTTGTAGAGAAAGCAGGCAGACGCCAGATCTTGTACTTAAGCTTCAACTCAGCTTTCATGTTGAAGAAAGTTTATATTAGATGTTGTCCTGGTTTCGGCTGGGATAGAGTTAATTGTCTTCCTAGTAGCTGGTACAGTGCTATGTTTTTGAGTTCAGTATGAGAAGAATGTTGATAACGCTGATGTTTTCAGTTGTTGCTAAGTAATGTTCAGTCTAAAGTCAAGGATTTTTCAGCTTCTCATGCCCAGCCAGCGAGAAAGCTGGAGGGGCACAAGAAGTTGGGAGGGGACACAGCCAGGGCAGCTGACCCAAACTGGCCAAAGGGGTATTCCATACCATGTGATGTCATGCCCAGTATATAAACCAGGGGGAGTTGGCCTGGGGGGATCACTGCTTGGAGACTAACTGGGCATCAGTCAGCAGGTGGTGAGCAATTGCATTGTGCAGCATGTTTTGTATATTCCAATTCTTTTATTATTACTGTTGTCACTTTATTATTGTTATTATTATAATTATTAGTTTCTTCTTTTCTGTTTTATTAAACCATTCTTATCTCAACCCATAAGTTTTACCTTTTTTTTTCCGATTCTCTCCCCCATCCCACTGGGTGAGGGGGGAAGTGAGTGAGTGGCTGTGTGGTGCTTAGTTGCTAGCTGGGGTTAAACCACAACAAGATGTATTCAGACGATGTTGAGGTAGACCTGTTAGTATGTCCCAAAGTTCAAATATCTCATTAGTGCGATTTAACCCCAGAATAAGTCTTTAGTAAGAATGCATATTTGTTATCTAACTGAAAGTAATCCATCCAGTTTTGCTCCAAATTCTCTGAATTGGTATCAAAGTTTATTTTGTTGACTGCCAGCAACTCATTTATTAAGTAGGACACCACAATTTCTTTTCTTGTTACATTTCTGTAACTTTTGATATTACTTTGCAAACAGGCTAATTCTTATTTTTTGGGGACAAAATAAAGGAAAACCTTCTAAAATATTTCTGAAGTACCTGATTTTTGTTTCTTACTGATTTACTGGAGAGTCCATATTTCTTTAAGACAGTTTTATGAGAAATTTTATTTTTTAGATCAAGGACTGAGAAACCTATTTTGCATTGGCAGTATGCTATTGTTTTTTAAAGAAATAAATCTTAATTTGAACCTGCAATTCATCTTGGCAGAGCAAAATACTTTTTTAATATCCCCTCTTTTTCCCTTCCATCTTTATTAAATTAGAGTGCATATGAACCAAAATAGAGGAATTAATCTCAAATGTTCTGGGTTTATGACATGTCAGAGTTTTACTCAATACAAATCATAACAGTAACTGGTGTTTTATGTGTTTGTTACTCAATTTGCTTTGGATTCGTTACTTCATTAGGCCAAACAGAAGAGTAAACATCATCCATAGGAAGTATTGTGAAAGGAGAAATGAGTTACTATAGATAACGTTACTCCTAATGGCCCCTTAGGTCAATGCTTAAAGCATCTGTTCTGAGGTATTCTCAAAGGCTGATTTTGGGCACAGCAAGCTACACTCACCCTGGAGCTAAGGATATCACTTCTGTAATTCATGTGATTCACTGCAAGGCTCATCCTTGTTCCACTGGCTAGGGAGAAAACTTGTGGGGACCATCATTCTGGGGTTGAAGTGAGCCATTTCTGAATGGTGTACATCAGTATTCAGGCAAACACTAGAACTCAGGGAAAGTAAAAAAAACCCTTCCAAAACACCATCCTTCCACATCACATTCCTCCCCTCTTCCAAAAAGAAAAGCAACATAAGGCTCATTTGGATTATAGATTACTTAAAATATCTGAACATATAGTCACAAAAAGAATTGCCCATGACATCTTTTTGTATTCCAGCTAGTGCTAATAAGTTCAGGCTGTCTGAGCAGCAGAAATCTTAAAATAAACTCAGAATTTTTCTACACATTTTCAGATAAGAGAAGATGAAGAGTCTAATTTATGGTCAACTACCAAACTGTTACCTAAATTGGAGGCAAAAAATAATGAATCACATGAGACTTTATCTTTCCTCTCAAGAGATCATGTTGTGGTTACATACTGCTGTATCGAGAACATCCAAAATCTGCTAGAAAACCAACGGGATGTGAGGTAATGATCCAGAACATCAGTGTCACTCTGTCATCTCCTTGCAACTCTCTCTCAAGTTATGAACAGTTCTCATGCCCTGTTTGAAAGGAGTTACTCAAGTATTGGCGAAGTAAACTGCAAAGGAAATGTTCAGGACATTTTTCTTGTTACCTGTGATATAATGTCTGAAAATTTACAACTGTGAAAGAAATAATGCAAAGCACTATTCCTGAGAGCACCCCTACTGTTTTGGCCCAGGAACCAGAAACTCAGGTATCACATCTTTTTACAGAGGCTACACTGTCAAAGGTAGTTTGCCAGAAGACCTTCATGGGAGGAGAGCACATTTGATGACAGCCATTGTTCCTACTTTGGATATTTCTCTTTAATAATGATTCTGCTTTAACAGCTAGTCTTGTGGTTCACATGGCTTTTTCTCTGGCTCCATCTCACTGAGCTTGAGGTATACCTTTTCATCAAACATGGCTTAGAGTCTGAAATCTTCTCAAAGACCAGAAAGCAGTGGAAGTTATTAAGAACTGGATATTCACCTGCAACAACTTTTAAAGTTACATGGTTTTGCCTAGATCAATCAGATAGATAAATATTATTCCTGACCAGATTTCAGCCACTCAGAATTTTGGTTTATGCTGAAATTTTTGCTGCTTTTCATTTTGGTTTTCTCTTGCTTCTTTATTTCTTATATCCTGCTATGTTATTGACAGTAAATATAGTAAGTAATATTTTTCTATTGACGGTTAGTTGGCTTTTTTGTCCCCTGCTGAACAACCTATGTTTCTTTCTTGTAATTTTAGCTGGAGTAGAGCACATTCTCTCAGAGACTTGCATTTCTACAAAATGATTGAAGACTCTAACCATTTCTAAGTGAAAAGTGACTAGCCTTTGAGAGATTTATAAAGAAGAATGTACACAACAACTCACTGCAGCAATGAAAAAAACTGCTCACATATACCTAGCAGATCAATGCTTGCTATCCTGCAATAAAGTATTGGGCTACACTATTTCTTACTGGTTTCATCCTGAAAGTTTGTAAAAGGTCATACAACAAAGTAAGAAACAACACAAGGATTCTCCTCCTGCCCCATATCTTTCTTGTGCCACGTGCTATTAGCAAGGTCTGCACTGGAATAGATGGTGTTATTTATGCACTTCATAGTACACAGAGAAGACAGAATGAGCACCAATTATTTCCCCAAATGTAAAGGCAAAATCTGTCTTAATGTACACTGAGAAGCATGCTTAGCATCCAAACGACTGTAGTAAAAGGTATGCTTTTCCTACAAATGTAGAGTTTTGCCTCTGAGTAAAAATATTGACATTGTTTATAACAGTGTGCCATTATAAAAATAGTTTTCAACTTTAATTGTAGCTATAATCCATGAGGATGTGACAATTATTTTAAAATATGCCTGAAAAACTATTTGTAGCTATTTCCAAATGGCTGATTTCTTCATTATTCAGTAAAATGGGAAGAATGTTAATACTTACTCTACCAATCTTTATATACATATCATTGTAAAAAAATATATATACCAACTCAAGGACAAACATGAGTTTTATTTTAATATCACCTAAATAACTTAGCAAGTAATCAAAAAAACCATAGAGTTCAATGAAAAGTTTAGGCTTTACTACAAACAGAAATGTCATAATCTACTGCTCTCTCTAGAGTAAATTAAAATTTATGCCAAAACCAGAAAATTATCTTCAAAAATAAATTCAAAGAAAGGTCAGCCCAGTAAATAAAATTCAGTTTAATGACTGCTATACTTAGAAGAGCATCTGCTCTCCAATAGCGCATATGGGAACATGAATGAGAGAAAATATTTTTGCTTTCGCTTACAGGGTTTTTAGTCACATAGGTACAGTATATTTAATCTCTTCTTCCAGTTTAGACCTGTAAAGCATGTTAACTATTCTTTCCAAACTAAAATCTATAATAAGCTATGCTGGGAAATTAAGGTTGTCCTTCTCTGGTGAGATAAGGTGAAATAAGTTACCCACCACTCTCTAGAGGCATTAATACCCACTTTGCAACAGCCACTGTATTACCAGATCATCCAAAAACATTACTGCAGTGTAAGAAGCATCATAATTTAGAAACAAACTGTTCAGGATTGGAGCTTTCATGGCCAGGTAACACGGTGGACATCAATGCTGTGTGTCTGTGAAAACTGTTTTCACAGAACGCATATCCATTTAAAAATAGCATGCAATTGCCTCTCTGTTACTAGATGTGTACATTGCTTGATGAAAAAATGCATCTTGCTTTCTAAATGCTGAGCTATCAAGGGCTGAATCTTGGTGACTCTAATTCAGATCTTTAGCATTTAATATAATTTACACAAAAAACACAGGAAGGAACAAGCAAACAAACTGCAAAGTACTTTGAGATCAAACTAAATAAGAATGTGAATAAAATAAACTGGAAAGAGGCAAAATTGGTACATTTCCCCAGATCATGTGGTCATCATGGTCATCACACTCAAGTCATCATATGCACTCTCAAGCATCTACATAACCCCTAAATAGCACAGAATAACAGTCTCTGCTGGGTTATCTCTTCTTCCTTGAGGACTGTAATTACCCAGAGGCAAATGGCTGACACTGTGTACTAACCACTGTAATGGGTACAAGGAAAGGCTGTTGACACACAGCACAGCAATTGTCTCTTCTCCTACATGACCTAAATTTCTCCTCTGGAAGTGCCTCAGCAGAACAAGAAAGCATAGCAGGTCTTGGTCTGTCACCTTATACAATCCTTCATGGCCTGTCCAAATACACCAAAGTAGGCTGCAAGAAACAAAAAAACCTCTTAAGCTTTGGCTTAAATAAAGATATTGACTGTTTGGCTAGATACTGATGTAGGTCTCATGGTTAGAAATGGAATTAGAAAGACAACACAATTCTGATAATGGTTAGTGTTTTGTGTCTAAATTTCCTGTACCAAATTATTAAAAAATACATTTGCAGTATCAGGGCTTTCAAAGATATATGAACATCCCCTTTTCTATTTCACTTAAATGTCTTTAGCACAGAACACATAATGCTGCTGGAAAGTGGCTAATGTTATTGATATTTGCAAATAAATGGGAAAAAAGTGCCCAAAGTCATATAAGAAGTCTATGGCAAAGCAAGGACTGAAATCACAGTAATTTAGTTCTCATTTTGGTCTAAAATACTCTAATCTGAAATGTATACTATATGTAAAGGACATATGTAAATGTCTATTTTCTTCACACTTTTCTGGTGAAAGGTCTCCCTCACAGTAGGTATTTTAGGAATCAAGGACTTTCTGTGAGAAGCAGGAAGATCTTTCTTTCTGTAAAGGAACCTCAGGATTTTCTGTAACTCTGACAATTTCACAATATCTCTGACTCACAGGGCCTGTTCTAAAGTCTATTGCAGTTATTGAGAGTTTGCTAGGAGTATAATGGCTTCAAAATGGTTGAATTAACTAATAAGGAAGATGTTAATGTTTGTATTTTAATAAGTTACACTTCCCACATTTAAAGTGTTTAAACTAAGAGAACTTTCCAAGGTCTTTACAAGCAAAGTTTATCTAGTTGCCTCACATAATCATAGTACCACTGCTGCTCTATTTCTATGAAAAAAAACTCATGATGTTGCAGTGACTGTTGTCACAGGAGTATCTGCGGATTCTTTAATTTTTTTATAGCACTTTTCTAATTGCTACTTATTTATTTAGAACCGTTAATCAAATGTTTACGAATTTCTCATGTTTGTAAGTATAGTCCTGACATTTTCTCTGACTCTAAATTACAGGGTCACCAGGCTGTCATTTTTCCTTTAGTATATCATATCTGGGCTTTTTCTTGCTAAGAATTTTCCTTGAATTTTATAAACAAAAAAGCTCTTTTTCTAGCTCAGATAGATAGGAAGGAAGATCCTGTGTTCTTTGGACAGGCATAGAAACCTGGACTTTTGGACCCTCTTAAGACTGTTAGCGTTTCTTCTCTGTGGTGGGTTGACCGTGTCTGGACGCCAGGTGCCCACCAAAGCCACTCTATCACTCCCCCCACCCCCCCGCCTCAGCTGGACAGGGGAGAGAAAATATAACAAAGGGCCTGTGGGTCGAGATAAGGACAGGGAGAGATCACTCACCAATTACCGTCACAGGCAAAACACACTCAACTTGGGGAAAATTAACTTAATTTATTGCCAATCAACCAGAGTAGCATAGTGAGAAATAAAAACAAATCTCAAAACACATTCCCCCAACCCCTCCCTTCTTCCTGGGCACAGCTTCACTCCCGGAGTTTCTACCTACCCCCCACAGCGGCGCAGGGGGACAGGGAATGGGGGTTGCGGTCAGTTCATCACACATTGTCTCTGCTGCTCCTTCCTCCTCAGAGGCAGGACTCTTCACACTCTTCCCCTGCTCCAACGTGGGGTCCCTCCCACGGGAGACAGTCCTCCATGAAATTCTCCAACGTGGGCCCTTCCCACGGGCTGCAGTTCTTCACAAACTGCTCCAGTGTGGGTCCCTTCCATGGGCTGCAGTCCTTCAGGCACAGACTGCTCCAGTGTGGGTCCCCCGTGGGGTCACAAGTCCTGCCAGAAAACCTGCTCCAGCGTGGGCTTCCCACGGGGTCAGAGCCTCCTTCCGGCATCCACCTGCTCTGGTGTGGGGTCCTCCACGGGCTGCAGGTGGAGATCTGCTCCACCGTGGACCTCCCTGGGCTGCAGGGGGACAGCCTGCCTCACCGTGGTCTTCCCCACGGGCTGCAGGGGAATGTCTGCTCTGGTGCCTGGAGCACCTCCTCCCCCTCCTTCTTCACTGACCTGGGGGTCTGCAGGGTTGTTTCTCTTACATATTCTCACTCCTGTCTCTGGTTGCTGTTTCTATTCCGCAGCAACTTTTTTCCCCTTCTTAAATACATTATCCCAGAAGTGCTACCACTGTTGCTGATGGGCTCATCCTTGGCCAGCAGCGTGTTCATCTTAGAGCCGGCTGGTGTTGGCTCTGTCAGACATAGGGAAAGCTTCTAGGAGCTTCTCACAGAAGCCACTCCTTACCGCCCTGCTACAAAAACCTTGCCACAGAAATAATACATCTCATAAGTAATTTCTATTTGTTCTTTGCCTCCAATATCTGGCCTCCTCATGGTTTTGACTGATTCTATGAGGTTAATGATTGTAGGAGACAAAAAAGGGTTCCAAAACAAATAAAAAGTGCAATGTATGAGATACAGAACTTTAGGTCTTTGAATGAAGAAATAGTCACACCAAATAAAACTTCATTTTTTTACTTGAAGATGGTAGTGGGAGATAGATGTATATGTCCTAGTTGCTTTATATTTGTGACAGAACTATTAAATTTCTGAAGCTTGCAGTGTGAATGTCAATTTATTTTGGTTTTGAATTATCTTACTTTTTTCCTATATGCTCATTAGTTATAATGTTAAGCAAAATCATTTTTTTTAAAGAAAGGACAAGTACAGGTTCTTGAGAAGACAAACACTGATGCTTACTTGTAAGAAATGATATGCAGCAAACTTATCTTTTAGTACTGCAGCAAAAGCATCTGTTAAAGTAGAATTCTTGAACACCTGGAGTATACACTTTCCTAGCCCTGATCATTCATTTACTCTGTTTTTAGAATTCTGTGCACATGGGCAAGTGTTCAAGAGGGTTCAATGTGCACATATTGTTTGCCAATATTTTCTCCAATTTTTATAGAGGTTTGTGGCTTCCCCTTGCACCTCCTCAGCTGACTCAGGATCTTCCTTTCTGAAGCACGTGGGAGTCTATAAACCAGTAATCTATCCAAACAACAGTTTAAGGGACTACAGAGGTCAATGCTTTGCTGCTTTATTTAACCCGTTCACAAGTTGACGTGGATAGCAAACATGTCCCATATCCCTCAGTTCTCATCTGAGTATACTGTGTGAAGAGAACCTACACCTTCTCAGTCATTTATTACACCTTCAGAGTACCTTTTGCCCTACATATCTTAGACTGTCTTAGTCAAAAGCTAAATTATACATCCCCATCTATTTACACAGGCAGAAACCCTCAGACATTTTATAACCTCTCATGCATGCAGCCTTATCTCCTCAACTACTGTATGTCCCACAGCTCCTGGAGTAGACTTTTACCAGCTCAAGATGCAATTTCTGCTGTGTACTGTTTTCCTTTTACAAGTAACTAGGGAATCCAGCGAGCAAGGTGTTTTATTCATTATTTCATAGTAATGTTTATCTGGTTTTAACAACATCCTAATTTGTAACCTGGTTGCTATTTTTTTTTCCATATACTCATATTATGTGGCTACTTTCAGTCAGAGTGCTGCTAATGAAGCTTGATTATTCTTCCTTTGCTTTGTGTCCATTGCTTGTACCCAGCAGGAAATATGAAGAACCGGAAACTCCATCACTTTGGTATTAAAGTGTATTTGCACTCTAACATTTGGGAATAAAATATATCAATCCAGATGTATTTAGAAAGAGGAAAACAAATGGATAGATTTGTTGGCAGATTTGACTGGGAAATGTGATCATTTCTTGATCATTTTTGGAAGAATTAATTTTTTGTGCCTTCAACATGCAAATTTAAATGGAAATAAAACCATTTTCTTGCATGAGAAAACTGCAATATTTCACCAATATTTGTAGATTAGATTTTTTTTTGTATGTTCTTTCTTTGGAAGAAAGAGGCTATTTTTAATTTCCAGGTGTGTTTTTCATTCCAGTCTAAATTACTTGTTAATTCTATGTCTGTAAATATATTGTCCTAAGAAAACTTGTCATCATCATATCCATTCTATTTCCTCAGTTGCTAAGGCAAGCAAAGAACCATATGCAGATTTTGAACAGTGAAAACGGTGCTACTGATACTCAGAATGAAACAAGCCAGATATGTAAGGCCTTTGGGAAAGACTCTGTTAGAGAGATTTAAGTTGTTTCTCAATTTAGTCATCTACCCAAATCCAGGCTTTCATGACTGCATTATTAGCAGTTGTGGAATTAATTTCAACATGTCTAGTGCAGGTATTTCTATTACACAGATTGAAGTTACTGCCTTTCAGAAGTACAATCTGTCTTCCTAGGAGGCTGTTTTCGTTATGATTATCTTTAGGCAATATTAGAAAAGGTTGCCCATCTTTACAAAATCTCTTTGGGGTAGGTGGATGGCAATAAAGGGAAGTCTGATGCAGGAGTTTCTGCAGTAGAACTGAAGAATTCCCAGAGAGCCATTTTTTCATGAGTCAGCCTTTTCTGCCTTGTTCCAAATTGGTAATCGTACAATCATAGAATTGTTCAGGTTAGAAAAGACCTTTAAGATCACTGAGTCCAATAAACCTTCATCTTTCTTTTCACCCTTATTCTTCTTACAAATATGTATATATATATATAATATTTCTTACGAAGAAATATTATGTTATATTTGGAAATACTATTTTGCTTCCGGGAAACCCTGGATTTAGTCATGCCTAGGTGATGACTTTTTCTTCAGTAATCCCAATACTTTTGCAGCTTTTGAAGAGGGATAACAGTGAACCAACACTATATTCTACCTATGGAGAAGGATAAATAGAAATATTTTTAAAGGCTTAAATTCGTAGCATACCTCTGAGATATAAAAGAGATACTCCTTTGAATAAAACACAAAGTTTTACTTCAGTAGCCATATAAGAGGTGGTTTTTATTCCATATGAACAATTCCATGTTTTTCCCATAATGCAACAGAAACTTACTGGTCTAAAATTGATTTCTAAGATTATTCCAAGAGATGAAAATTTCATAGTATAGACTCATCATCATGGAAATTCTATGTGCATTTCAAATGTTTTGACAATTATTTGGAATAGTAACACAATTTATCCTTCAGTTGAATGGAATTGCTTCATATTTTTATTAAATATGAGCAACAAAGGAAATCAAATGCCAAAATGAAGGAATCCATCTGGTATTTGGAAAATAAACAACACTAAACAAAGGAGGACCTAAGAGGAATTGAAACTGATATATTTTAACATTTGAACTGCATAGTAGATATTTATTATATATAGAATTTGATTGTCACACACAGGAACTTAAATCATTTATTCCAACCATGAAAGCATTAATGGAATATAATTAACCTATAAGGAAAAATATCATTTATATGATATCCTTTTAAATGAAGTGTATTCCCTTGTTCACTTCACCTTCTTCATTTAGACAAGATTTAATAAAAATCAGACTCTTCATAGAATAAACCAAAGGGAATTTCCCTGTGTATTATCTATACCTATGACTAGATGCATGTCAGTTAGTCTGAAATTAGCTAGTCCACAAAAGTCTTATTGGCTTCCAAGGCTGAAATTTCTCAATTTATATTCTAAGACCCCCTTAATTAGAAATCTCTTCAGCTTTTCCACTACTCCCAAGCCTAGCCTAGTAATTGAACTGCATTTTTCTGGAGAAATAAGCATTTGAGACTGCTCATAAACAGATACCTAAAGCAGGAAAAGCCAGAGCTCTTGGAAGTTGCCCTAGACGACATTTGAAAGGGCTTGAAGTCACTGTATGGAAATGACCTGGCCAAAGGTGACCTAAACTAATGACAGACAAAGAGGTAGAATGTCCATTGCCTCAAAGGCTTGCTCTCAGATAAAGCATGGAGAGAATTACAAAGAAATAAACAGGATTAAAGAAAAAAACAAAACAAAACAACCCACCTTTCACCTTGTTGATTAAAATTAAGGCAATTAAACACAAGACAACAGAAGTATGGCTGTTTAATTTTTTTTACTTAAGGGCACATTTCTCAGTTACTTTCTGGACACAGATTCTGATCCATATATTGGAAGACAGCAATTTTTGTTGTTTTAATTCTGTTTCTCTCAGTACATCTTCATGTTTGGGGGTCTCCTATAACATTTAAACAAAATAGGAGGAGTTTTTTTGTGAAAATGATTACCAAAAGGCATGTTTTAGCACTTAGTGACTTCAGAAAACTAGTCTCCATTATAGATTAGAACATTAATTTATTATTTGAACCTGAGAAAGTTACTTACACATTTAGACTCTGTATCTTTAAAATAAACTTTCAGTTTTAGATAGATGAATATATTGGGCTTGTATGGCAAGGTTTTTGTAGCAGGGCAGTAAGGAGTGGCTTCTGTGAGAAGCTCCTAGAAGCTTTCCCTATGTCTGACAGAGCCAACACCAGCCGGCTCTAAGATGAACACACTGCTGGCCAAGGATGAGCCCATCAGCAACAGTGGTAGCACTTCTGGGATAATGTATTTAAGAAGGGGAAAAAAGTTGCTGCGGAATAGAAACAGCAACCAGAGACAGGAGTGAGAATATGTAAGAGAAACAACCCTGCAGACCCCCAGGTCAGTGAAGAAGGAGGGGGAGGAGGTGCTCCAGGCACCAGAGCAGACATTCCCCTGCAGCCCGTGGGGAAGACCACGGTGAGGCAGGCTGTCCCCCTGCAGCCCAGGGAGGTCCACGGTGGAGCAGATCTCCACCTGCAGCCCGTGGAGGACCCCACACCAGAGCAGGTGGATGCCGGAAGGAGGCTCTGACCCCGTGGGAAGCCCACGCTGGAGCAGGTTTTCTGGCAGGACTTGTGACCCCACGGGGGACCCACACTGGAGCAGTCTGTGCCTGAAGGACTGCAGCCCATGGAAGGGACCCACACTGGAGCAGTTTGTGAAGAACTGCAGCCCGTGGGAAGGGCCCACGTTGGAGAATTTCATGGAGGACTGTCTCCCGTGGGAGGGACCCCACGTTGGAGCAGGGGAAGAGTGTGAAGAGTCCTGCCTCTGAGGAGGAAGGAGCAGCAGAGACAACGTGTGATGAACTGACCGCAACCCCCATTCCCTGTCCCCCTGCGCCGCTGTGGGGGGTAGGTAGAAACTCCGGGAGTGAAGCTGTGCCCAGGAAGAAGGGAGGGGTTGGGGGAATGTGTTTTGAGATTTGTTTTTATTTCTCACTATGCTACTCTGGTTGATTGGCAATAAATTAAGTTAATTTTCCCCAAGTTGAGTGTGTTTTGCCTGTGACGGTAATTGGTGAGTGATCTCTCTCTGTCCTTGCATCAACTCATGAGTCTTCTGTTATGGTTTCTCTCCCCTGTCCAGCTTAGTAGAGGGAATGGTAGAGTGGCTTTGGTGGGCACCTGGCATCCAGCTAGGGTCAGCCCACCGCAATGAATCACTTTGTAGAGTCTAACATGCTCTTATCACCATAATTTGGATGTCCTTAATGTCTAATGGAGGAAATCTTAGGTGGGCTCTTCCCAAGCAGAAAATACTTGTCCTTCCATGTAGCCTTTAATCAATGACTTCATGGAAAATTTTCACTGGGGATTTCCTGTAAGCCATTATGTGACTATGCTGGAGAATTATAGCTTTATTTTGTCTATCTTTAGTATATTTATATCTATAAAAATATTTATGTGTATGTATGTGCTGTAGCCAAATTGGTGTACTTTATATAAAATAAAATTAATATTTGTTTGGATTAAACTTAGACATAAGCACAATAAAATAGAATAATTGATGAGAGTATCTAAGCATTTTGTAACACTGTAATGCCACCAATAGCCTTTTGTAACACAGCTGGTCTTACATTAATAATAGCCAAACCGCAAAGGGGCAAACAGAGACTTGTGGTGTAGTTGCCCAAACAGGATGCAGGAAGGTATGTGCTGGTAGTAAAATCCTCAACAGAAGAACTAAGGATGTAGAGCAGGCAGTAAAGATGTCTGTTAAAACCAAAACAATTCTGAAGAGCAGGGAAGATGGATGTCTGTTAGAACCAGAAAAATCCTACAGAATAAGTGAAACAAGGGTCAGGATAAGTCCTAGCCCAAAAAATACGTTATAAAGAGCAGGTGAGTTCACTCTCTTTTCTTTCTGGGAGGGGGCAACAAGGTATAAAACATCAGTGATGAGAGAAGAAAGACGGGGATAAAAGAAGACAGAGCACTAGAGTTGCTGCTTCCCTCATCAAATATCTCTTGTGAAGGACTACCTTGAGCTCATAGACTAAAAACTGTGCAGGACTGTAGCCATCAGTGCTAGCTGTATGGCACCAGATCTGTGGAACTAACTTACAGCTAGTTCAGGACATAAGCGTTAACTACTGACTGGTTTGTATATGTGCAGATAATGACTGAAAGTGATTAAGAACTAAGCACTTGGCAACGTGTTTTGCTCATGAATATAAAATCTAGTCAAGGTGTTTTGAAGTTTGAAACCAGTCTGATTTATCAGTCTTTAAACATACTCCCATCACGGTAATCTCTAACTGCGTAACTGATCTATAGATCTACAAATATTTGTTTGCAGTAATATATATGTATTTATTCAACAGATGGATATAAAGATGTGGAGAACAGCTTGGCTTGTCAAGTCCACCATCAGGGTGCAGCGAGGATGGCTCCTCCCTGGGGAACGGGTAGCCACGGGCACCAGAGGGACCTCACCAGCCATGGCCTGTCCCACTACCTCCACTATAAACCACAAGCTGCCACACCATTTGGTAAGATTATTTAATGAAAAATAGACAGTCATATGATAGAGGAAATGACACTGGAAAAAAGGACATGTGACAGGAAGGCAGAAAGTGGGGACAAGGACGTATTCAATGTTTAAGGCCCCTTTTGTGTCAGGGAATGTGCATGACTGAGTATCCAGATCATGTCAGATACGAACTGTGCTACAAAGGGGTGGAAAAAATAAGTGAAATGGTCCCTCTGTGACCTGGGGAAAAGACATTTTGTCATGACTTCAAACCCGGTAGGAGGCTTATTCAGTGTGTGTAAACATTTGAACAGATCTAGTGTTTCAAAGCTGTTCACTTGTACTAGGATGCTTGATTTTGAGAACAGAAATTCGGAATGTATTCAACTTCTTTTTTTTTTGCTTAAGGGTTTCAGAAATCAATAAAAGTTACTGTGGTGGTTGATGGTATGAAAGAATGAACACCCAGTCTTTACAGTAGCTCAGATGCAGACATGAACATGACCTTGGATATTAGCATGTTTAAAGAAAATAGAATTTTTGTTAAGGCACTGGAATTATTTCTGTACTTTATGAAATGTTTTCAGAGTTCTTATTAAATTCTTAATTTCTAAGCTCTTTCATTTATGAATTTATGATTCTGTTGCAAATATTATAATTTAGTTTATAAGGCAATAGTATGTTTAATCAAAATAAAATGAATATCACATCTTTCAAAAAACATGCACTGCAAAACTTTTTAATATCTGTATATGATAAAATGTGTATCTTAAGAGAATTTTTGCTTTGATCAAAAGGAATAATTTAAACTAATTCCCTGTACCTATACAGAGCTTTAGCCAATAAATGTCCTAGATTATCAATGTAAGTCAAATACACAAAGTCCATAACTATAAATTAATTTATCCCTCAAGCTATATAAAAAAACATGGTTATGACTTAGATAATTTTGAAAGGTAGGGTGGGTGGCTTTGGGTGTTGGTTTTTTTTTCGTGATTCATTTGGGTTTTGTCATAAGAATCAGCATTGCCCAAACATTGCGAGTGCTCAATGAAAGTGTTTTTTTACTTTTTGAGTGTTACTGTTAACACAGATTGGTTTAATTGAAAAGCTTTAAAAGCTTTTCAAAGTCCTTGCTTTGGGGCTGCCTTTCCAGTAGAAAGCTTACTGAATCCTACTAGAAGTTAGTGAATGTAGCATTTTATTGTAGCCTTCAGCAAATCCACAATTTTCAACAAATTATCTCAAAAATTTTTCATTAGCTGATTTTAGTACCTCACATAAATTTCATTAAAAGAGTAATCCGGAGTACTGTAAAAGTCTGAATTACACTACTATATATTTTTGATACAAAAAATTAATTTAAACTCAGAACATCATAGATGAGTATGAATCAGGTTTCCATTTCAAGTAGCGCTCTCTCTCTCTGTATATGATTCCATACAACCTACTACATTTTGCATTCCAAAAACCCAATGGTATGCAGTAAAAAAATATTAAGGTTCGAGATGACACTCTCAGCAGTTAGAAAACACTAGAATTAAGTTTGGTTATTTATCCTATTACTCCTGCTTGTCTACACCTTGTAGTTTTTAACTGTGTAAGTACCTGCTACTTCCCAAGGATTCCTGTCCCATTGAGTGCTTGGAATAAATTATTCTCACTTCTTTTTCTCTTTCTCTCCGTATCTTTTCTCCTTTCCATCCTCACTATCATCCTAGGGTTCACTTTCTGCATACTACCCAAACTATGAACTGAATGCCAAATTACTAATTTCCTCATAGGTCTTTTGATATTTTCATAATAGTAACTCAGTTCCTTACAGATTGTAATAATTTATTTTCTTAGCACTTCCACACAGCTGATGCATATTCTTCTTTATGATTCACAGGTGGAGAATTGGCATCTTACAGATTAAAGGTAAATTTGGGAACATGTCAAATAATTTGTCATTTTGATAGACCAAGAAAATGATTTTTTTCAGGGTGTTCTAGTTCTTATAGCACTACATATGGACAAAGGAGTCTGCATTAATCTCATTTGCAGTGATGAGTATATATTGTTTTTTAAAATACAGGTCTCAAGCTATTTCTAAGCTTTGGAATGTCTCCATATTTCTGAAGAAGGCAGAGGGTTCTGTTTTCATCTTGGCTCTGTACAAGTCACACTTCTTCCTTCCTGTCTCCCATTTGATGACCAGCTTTCTGTGGAAAAATGACCAGGAAAGATGCTATGGATTCTCTGGCCAGCTAAAGGACCAGGATCGAATACTGCAGTTATGATCCATAGCAGCTGATACTTGTCTCAAGCAGAGACCTAGGACCTGTATGCATGCAGTGACAACTGCAGAGATAATTTTCCTTTTATGATCTGGGTCAGAGGCATTAACTCTCCTTGGCACACGTCTTTTGGGAACAATTGTTAGTGTCAGCAGCCTGATTAAATGAACCACTAGAATCCCTCCTTCTCTCACATGCTTTTTCCTCTCTGATGGATAATTTTTGTTTTCTTGTGTTAAAGACTGAGAAGTCTAAGCTCCAATTCAGAGCTTTTCTTACCCACTCAATCATACTTCAGTCATCTCTGAAAATGGTACTTTCCATGTTTTGCCTACTGTCACACAGATAGCAAAGGTATTTCTCCAGGATGGCAATCAGCTCCTTAAACCACAGCTTCTTTTTGAGAAGCTTGTGCTATTTGTTACTGAGATAGATCGATGAAGTCTGTAACTAACCTCAGTTGCTCAGGGTTTCATCACAACTTTGTATCTCTCAATTTCTAAATAACATACAGGCATTTTTTAAACAATTCTTCACCCAGTCACAGTCCGTCTTGTGTACTGAATGTGGACAAGCTTTGCTTGCAAAAAGATGGGTGCATATGCATTAACTACAATAACATGAAACCTATCAGGAAATCTGTTGGTAAATTTCTGCTTCAACTTTCAGTAAAACAGATTTCCTAAATCTTTTCTCAGACTTCACTCAAGGATTTCAGTTGAAAACTTCTAAGTAACTAAACTAGGGCAGAAAATTGGCAGAAAGAATTTCATCTCCATACTTACCAGTAACAGAAAATGGGAAAAAAATGGAATCCTGTGATCAGAAGGTTGGGGGAAATATTAAGCATAAGTATTCCTAATTATGGTATGCTCGACAATTTTCCAAATATGACATTTACGGGGGAAAACTGATTTATTTCTTTTCTTGGATTGCTTTTCCTTCCTCCTAGGGGATAGAAATAGGACACATTTGAGGTCTTTTCTTCATATGGGTCAATATTTTAAATTGATATTTATTATTATTTTAGCTGAATTTTCCAGAGTTTACTTGCACTTCACAGAACATTAAATGATAAAAACCATGTATGAAGAATATGGGCCCAATGAAGTTCAGTTTACTGATATACAGACTCATGAAGAAAAGACTGAATATGAACTGGAAATTAGTCTCCATTTTATAGCTAGCTTTCTGGAAAAGCTATTCCATATATTCCGAAGTGAAATACCTTCTCATGTTTCAAGCACGACTGAAAAATAGATCAAACTGACCAGTCTCACTTTAATAAATTCTAACAGATGGAAGATGTTTGACAGATTATTCAAATTTGCATCTTTAGAAAAGAATAAAAAATTGGATTTTTACCTGAAAATTATTATTTAACAAAGACTTGTGTCATCTCATATTTCCTGCAGAATACTTGAAGTGGGTATTATTTTTTTGGAAACCAGTCTTGGAGCTAATGCTTACTCCTTGAAATTCTTGTAGGAAAGATAAAAACAAGGCAAGGAAGTTCTTTTTTTCATGTAGCATACAAAACTATGCCTGCCCTTGCTGATAGGCATATGTCAAAAAGTAGGGTTTCATCAACTGGAAGGCTTTCCACTTTATTACATAGTCATATAAAGATAGAGTGCAAAAAACCACTTGCCTAAAGGCAATGAAGGCATTGGAGACCAGTAGGTACAGTGAAGATAACACTAGTTGTGTGATTTGGACATTCTGCACTGACACCAGTCAGGACTCAAAGTTGAAAACACTCAGAATACAAATAGATAATTTTGTAATTTGGTTCACTGGCGGAAGGCAGATTGAACATTTACACCAAAGTCCCACTCACTTTTTGCAAAGAAAACTCACAACAATTAAACCCAAAAGAGTGTTTATAGATACCTCCATGTATTACCAAAACAGACCAATGAACTACAGGAAATTTTTCTAATCCTATTTTGGGTAACACCTTGATTTTTTGTAGATGAAACTCAACAAATAACAATTTTTTTTTAAACTAATTATTATTTGACACAAAGGTATTCACTAGACTTACATGTAAAGATGCATACTAATACGGAGCATATTTAAAGCCTAAGTTCACATGCCCCCAATACATGTACGTGTGCATTCTTCATCCGAGGAAATCACATCCAAAATGATAGCAGCTTTCCAGGCAGATTATAGCAATGTCACTAGAGCAGCTACAGTCTAATTAAAGTTAAGAATGGGTGAACAACAGTGACAGAGCAAAAGCTTTGAAGGTCAGAGATATATTTTAAAGGGGCCTATGAGGCTGGGAAAAAAAAGGAAAGGCAACTTCAGCATGGTTATAAGTGCAGGCTGAATATGCTGGGACAAGGGTTTGGAACATAGCTGTCTCATGACTTGTCTCATTCATTATACAGCTTACAAATTCTGCCACAAACTGTGACTCCTACAAGGCAAGTTTTCTTAGCAATACTTCCGTAGCAGACCCATTCATTTTTGTGGACTGAAGTAGGGAACTTAGGAAACATAAATTCTATGCTCATGGCCCTCTCCCAGGCAGTAAACCTGCTGTATACTGCAACAGCGTATCAACTATCTTACTATGTTCTGTAGTTTATTCTTCTCTGGGGAGACAGGATGTGGGTAAGGTAGTTCATTGTGTTTGTGGCAAAGGCAAAAGGCATTTTTGTTTGTCTTAATGACAAGATGGTAAAAGTGCAGGTGAGTTGTTCAAAGATGTACAGTTAATGTAATTTATCAGATTGGTTTGCAGTTTCTCCTCACTCTTCTCTATCACTGCTCTGAGACCTAGAACCTGGGAACTGTTGACAAGCTTTAAACTCTGTTTTAGTAAGTGGGACCTAAGACTGCACAAGCTTGATCATTAATAAGATATATTTATTAATGGTATAAATGAACAAATGCACAAAGTAGTTTGTGCATGCATTAGCTTATATTCATACATATATCTGCAGAATAATTTTATTTTAGCATCTACTTCCTGTGTTGTGCAACAGTAGTCCAAATATTTCTACGCTTGGGAAAACCTGAAAATTCTTCAGTACTAACATTTTGTTAAGCTAACCTCACATTTTAAAATAATTCAGAATAAAGCACCACCATTATCTAGCCTACCTTGAATCTGTGATATTTCAGTTGCTCAAAGGAATGTCAAAATCAGTAACAGTATGAATGCAGCAGTTGTTCTGACAGCTGAAGCATGAACTGAATCTGTCTAGCAAAATTAGCCTAATATGGTCAAATTGATTTTGCTTTTTAACTGTATATGGGCAACAGCAAGACACTGGGTGTGTGACTTCTACATCAATTAAGAAACATATACTGGAATTATGTAACAAATTGCTATGGCCATTAATAAACAATAGGAAAAAATACCTCTCAAATCACAGCTGTATTTTGTATCAAAGCCTTCACTGAAAACCTTCACAGTTTCCATTTTTCCTCCTACCAATAGTAATTAAACTTCTGCATGGAGTTTATTCGTCAGTGTTGTATAGAAAAAAAATCCTATTATGCTTTGTTTCTGCTTATAGCACTATGGTAGTTTCAAGTTTTAGCTTTGTTAGAAACCCCTCCAGTTGTTAAGGAAATGAGTCATTTTTCTTTATTCAGCAAGTAGCATGATGAGGAGCCATCTTGAATATGAATAGAATGAGTAAATAACCAAAACCTTTAGAAACTTGAACTAAATTGTTTGAACTAGATTCACAGTCTTTTAAAAAAATTATGGAATTGTAAGAATGGGTTTACCTTGAACATATGTGTTGCTTTCACTATCTTTGAGATGTGTTTTACACAACAGGATTCTCGCAGTAGTTTCCTATGTTTTTTTCTGCTGGTTTTTTTTTTTTTCCTGTGTTTTTTCTGAGGAAAGATAGATCTGCATAGATAACTTTCAAAATAAGAGAAGACGTAAAGAACAATAACTTGACAACATAGCTAAATTCAGAAATTTCCAATGAGGCATAGTTGCTTTATGAATTATAAACCTCTCCTTTTGCATTATCTCAGCTTCAACAAAACTTCTCAACATCCATGGCAGGATTTTCAGTTACATTTGCTGAATCTCCAGGTTGAATATTCACAGAATCATAGAGCAGTTTGTGTTGCAGAATCATAGAGTAGTTTGGGTTGGAAGGGACCTTTAAGGGTCATCTAGTCCACCCCCTCCCCCCCCCCCCATAAGCAGGGACATCTTCAACTAGATCAGGTTGCTCAGAGCCCTGTCTACCTGACCTTGGATGTTTCCAGGGATGGGACATCTATCACCTCTCTGGGCAACCTGTTCCAGAGTTTCACCACCCTCATTGTAAAAAATGTCTTCCTTATATCTAGTCTGAATCTACCCTCTTCTAGTATAAAACCATTACCCTTTGTCCTACCACTACAGGTCCTAGTAAAAAGTCTGTCCCTGTCTTTCTTATAAGCCCCCTTTAAGTATTGAAAGGCTGCAATAAGATCTTCCCAGAGCCTTCTCTTCTCCAGGCTAAACAACTGCAACTCTTTCAGCCTGCCCTCCTAGGAGAGGTGTTCCATCCCACTGATCATCTTCGTGGCCCTTTTCTGGGCCTGCACCAACGGGTCCATGTCTTTCCTGTACTGAGGACTCTAGAGCTGGACACAGTACTCCAGGTGAGGTCTCACCAGAGCAGAGTAGAGGGGCAGAATCACCTCCCTCAACCTGCTGGCCACCCTTCTTTTGATGCAGCCCAGCATACAGTTGGCTTTCCAGGCTGTGAGCGCATGTTGCCAACTCATGTCCAGCTTTTCATCCACCAGTACGCCCAAGTCCTTCTCTGCAGGGCTGCTTTCAATCCCTTCATCCCCCAGCCTGTATCGATACCAGGGGTTGCCCTGACCCATGTGCAGGACCTTGCACTTGGCCTTATTGAACCTTATGAGGTTCACATGGGCCCACTTCTCAAGCTTGTCCAGGTCCCTCTGAATGGCATCCCGTCCCTCAGGTGTGTCAACTGCACCACTCAGCTTGATATCATCTGCAAATTTGCTGAGGGTGTACTTGATCCCACTCTCTATATCATTGATGAAGATATTAAACAGTACTGGTCCCAATATGGACCCCTGAGGGACACCACTCGTCATTGATCGCCATCTGGACATTAAGGCATTGACCACTACCCTCTGGATGTGACCATCCAGCCAATTCCTTATCCACTGTACAGTCCCTCCATCAAATCCATATCTCTCCAATTTAGAGAGAAGGATGTCGTGGGGGACTGTGTCAAAGACCTTGCAGAAGTCCAGATAGTTGACATCCGTAGCTCTTCTCTTGTAGTCACTCCATCATAGAAGGCCACTAGGTTGGTCAGGCAGGACTTGCCCTTGGTGAAGCCAGTAGTAGATATATTTATTTTCAATCAGTGGAAAGAAGGGCATATACTGAATATTTTAACCCAGAAAATTGATTTTGTATGGCATGTGCCCTGCAAATCAGCAACCTGTATCTTCTTGGTTCTATTTTGACTAAGCTGTTGCCAAAGAAGTACAGTAAAGGGGAAAACACTCAAAATCAAGTGCTACTGTAGGTAACCTGTGAACTGCTCTTGTCTTCCAAAAGCTTCATGCAAATGCTCACATTAAATCATCTAGAAGTTGACTGACCTTGATTCTGGAGAGCTCAGCGATCTTGCAAGTGATCATTTGGAGGTACATGGATATTCCCCATTGACAAATGACACAGAAATTACAATTTAGCATTTGGGGTGTATCAGCAATGCACCTGGATTCCAAAATAAATAACAAAATACAGTAGCCAACACCCAGATGGTCATAGTGTAGCTATATTCATTCTATGTCTACTGGATTCTGGTAGGTTACCTCCTGAGATGCTGAGTAAATACTCAAGCAGTTAGGTTTTATTAATATTTGTTATAACATAATTGCAGTGTTATCAACATATGAGCTAACTCGTTTAGTGCCAGTATATCTATTTACACTGTATTCACTGCAGTGTAGACTCACTTAAAGAACAAACACCACAGACTCTGTCTTCATGACACTACTACTACTCTGTCTACAGCAACCTTCATCAAGTCTCCAAGTATATTTTCTGGTCATGATGTTCAACCAGAGGCTAAAAGTCTCTGTCTTCTTGCAAACATTATCTTATGTGAACTAAGCAATGGGAAATGATAATGGATTGATATCCATCATGACAGGGCTGAAAGTTCAGCAATTTTTTTTCTCCTTATTTCTTTTTGAGCACTATCTATCTTCAGCTTTATTGCATATCAGAAGCACAGCAGTTATGTTCTACTTTTTCCAGATTTGATTGTGTTTCACAGAGACCAAGAGGTAACTAATTTCCCTTCTAAAAGTGAAGAACCATCAGAGTGAAGAAGAGTATTAACTGGAGTAATCCCATAACACAGCTATTGACAGCCTAACCTTTCTCTTACAGTTTGCAAGGCAGTGTGTATTCTTCTTAGCTACTCCAGATAAAGAGCATCTTGTGTCTGAGAGCAATGAGAGCAGAAAAAAAATGTTTCTTCAGAAGCATACTGTTTCAGAAAGAGAACTATAGATGGGAAAAATGTGTAGTCATGAACATCACACAGAGGAAACAAAGCTGCAGTGAGAGTGCCTGCAGGCTGTAAGCTCAGCAACCTTAGACTAGAAAACTGTCACGGTTTCCTTCAATTGCAAATGTTTATTATCCTCAAATTGTTCTATTCCATAGCAGTAGAATATAATGAAGGTTGCTGTTGATGAAGAAGACACTCTAATTGATAATGTCATTTAAGCTGTACTTATTAGACATCAAAATCTGACAGTAGCAAATGCAAATGTTAGATGTGCATTACTGTAAATTGCCAAGATGCTATGAAAATTGGCAGATCAGTTGTTAGAAACTGCATCTTTGGAGATTTGCTGAATTAGAAGTACTTTAGTACATAGCCAGCCCTCTGTTTACTACTCTTGATTAAATGGTATGTCATTCTTATATGTTTTAATTTATATTGTCCCTTGAGTATTCTTTCACTAAGATGGCAATAAGTGGTCCAAGAAGGGAAGGAGGTTGTCACTCCTGAAAGAACAAATTCCCCTCACTCCAATAAATTTAGGTCTATTTGTATCAAGAAGGCTTATATCTTGGCTTTCTACCTAGAATCTTTTATTCCACTGCCTTGCCTGCTACAGCAGTGATTTGCCAAGAGTACATCTACTGATAGGAGTAAAAGATGTGTATAACAGAACATAAAATCAATATTAAGGAAGCTAACATGGTCCTTCTAAATCCTTATAGTTTTGTTGAGATACATCTTTTTATTATATCTTTCCTGGGCACCTATGGAATGAAAATAAAATTTGTGTCTTTTTCTATGTTCTTTATCAAGATAAAAATATCACATACTGGACAAAACTCATTGTTCTATAGGGTTTATTTTGGAATTTCTCATATGGGAATAGATGTCAAGGTGGCAGAGCGTAACTGCAGAAAGTACTGAAAGAAGTAGAAACACAACCTATTATCATGTGATCTTTACTCACTTGACATAATAATTCTATAAGTGGTGCTAAAAAATAAGAAGCTATAAGGTTGTGTATGCAGGGGAAGTTTTGCAATCTTTAGAAATAACTGCATTGCTCATATTTTCAATGACCTAGTCTTTCACTGACTTATATTATTTCAGTTATCACATAGTGAAAAGCAAAACCATAGTTTGTAGGAGAGATCAGAGTGTATAAAAGCCTTTGTTGAAGCAGCTCTGTTTATATGCTTCACATAAAGCTTAGCAGTTTTAGATATAGCAACAATATACCTTATTTTACATAATTTTATTGTCTCGTTAATTTCCACATTTATCTCCAAATAAAGATGATTGTAGCATCTGTAGCCTCAGTATCTCCCACAAGTCAAACTACTTATATAGGTTAGGTGCCATTTAAAGGTTAAGAAGACCTTCATTATGTTTCCCTCTCATTCCTTTCCTTTCTTCTAACTGACACAAATAATGGCTTCTGAAAGGAGAGGAAAAATAGGTTAACAATAACCTCCCAGGCAAGAATTCTAATGAGATTCAAACTTGTCCCTGTCTCATCTTCATTTCCTTTTCTGGCAGGTCTGATTGCTTATATGTTTGATGTCTTTCATGAAATGTTTCTTCAGAAATTATTTTTTAAAGGGCATGACACACACTAAAGAGAAGAGAGAGGGAAACCTTGATTAAAAAATCCAGACTTGTGTTGCATTTGTTTTTTATACATCTTAAGACTGATCTCTTTATGTGACTATCCTGCATAATTTTTCATCTTTCTGTGCTGTTTCAAAGATACTAGCTTTTAATTCAGAAAACACAACTGGTTTTCCTCAGTTGTGAATAATTTAATTCCTTTCTTATTGTCTCAATTTCCTGTTATACCTTTGTTACTGATGAAGCGCTCTGAATTACATCAATTACTTCTTATAGATTTTTTTCCTTCTTGGTTTCATTCTGTTGAGTATACAGTATTCCATTGCCTATTCATACTGCATAGTGGAAACTTTAACAGCCAACTTTACATTTGCAATCAAAAAAGGACTGTTTAAGTTCAGGTTCTTAGCTCTTGTAGCTGAACAATCTGAAGTAAATGATACTAAGAAAAAGTATTTCTATTTCTAAAGCAGTTGTTAATTTATTGCTGTCACTTTTTTTTAGTGAAGGTGTTCTCACAAGTCATTTTAATAGTTAGCAGTAGTCTTCACCTACTTGCTGGTTCTGACCAGCATAGGCTAGAGTAGTAACAATATTATACCTCAACCAAAGGTGGGTCAGATGATATGACAAGTTGTCTTAAAAAAAAAAAAAAGTGACCATTAAATAAACCAAAATATACACTCATATTTTTTGGGTTTTTTTTCTGCTATTATTCCATGCTTTTTCTTCACATCGTAGCAGGAGGCACTTGCTACCAAGGCACAACATATTCTCACAACAATTTGAGACCAGTGACAAGCCTAATAAGACTCTGTTCTGAGGCCTTGCAAATTTCATACAAAAACTGTGGCTTTTCACTGGCAATGGCAATAGTGTACTTGCTGGTCAATGGGGCTACAACATGAGGCACTATCTTCACTGCTCCACAGGGACTCTGTTAGCACTTGATTCTTTCTGTACATTTCAGAAACATGGAATACATTCTGTATTTCTCCTGCACATCAACAAATTTCTTACTATCTCCTTGCCATTGGCTTTCCACTGAATAGGTTTGATTAAACCTGCACTCAAAGTGTTTTAAGGAACTATATGTAATTCATATACTTTTTGTTGATTTTCCTCAGCGGAGCCAAACTTTTTGCTGGCAATGAACCCAAAGTAATTTTTTTGTCATATTTCTCATCTGATATAAAATAGGAATTATATCATATAACATCAGTGATTAAACAATAATCTAGAATATATAACATCCTGTAACTTTATACTCAATGAATCTGGAGGGTATCAGTAGTTCTTGAACTTGCCTTCCCAGGTTGTTTAATAATCTTAGGGGGAAAAGCGAAATTTTTCTCTGAAAAGAGACCTGTTTCCTCCAGGTGTTAGGAAACACATATTACAGTATGACCTACCTTGCATTCCTCACAGTTTCTCACAGTAACACATGTCCAGTCACTATTAAGCAAGCAATGAATACCCCAGAGCTCTCAAAACAAAATCTCAAAACATTTATAATTGCTGTAGGGCTAGCCTGTTTACAAGCCTTCAAATGAAATATGATCAAATATGCTAAGTTGGAAGTTGGAAACCTTAGAAACTCAGTCCTTTTTCTGAATATTTGCAGAGGTTTTCTAAAGCTCAGTCATTTCCTTCCAGACCAAGAACAAGAGAAGGAAGAGTTCATTAAAGATGGATGTCTCAGTTCAGGTAGGAAGGATTTGAGACACTGACTGTTCTAATAAGGCAATGTGCCTGATCTGGGAAAAGCTGGACCAAGCTAGTGTACCAGTGTGTGTAATAGTGGAGCGAGTTTCTCCATGAAAACAAATAACAGAAGTAGCATTCCTACTCATTCAAAAATTTTTCCTGGATCTTCAGTAGCAAGTAGTTTTGTACCTGAGGATATGCTTCACCTCTTACACAAAGTTCAAGTGGTGATTCTAATTTTTATATGAATACACTTTTTTCAGTCTGAAGAATCTCAAAATGCTTTTGAGTTAGAGGCAAAGCCTTTAGAGTCTTATTACATATAAGGTATCAGCTATATGTGAATAACTGGAAATTACTAGAGTAGAGTCACACACATAATTTATTGGTTCACACCACAGGTACAGGTAACACAGACACTTGGTGTGAGATTGAAATGCTCCCTTAGCAGCTGGAGAAAAAAAGAAATCAACAGGTGTGTTTCTGTGTACATACGCTCTCTCCCCTCTTCCTCCTGCCTGTTTTCCCTATGGCTACCACATAGTGTGGGTCTGGAGCCAGTGACTCACTTGGGAAGATTTGCTACTCAGTCACTCAAGAGTGGCATTAGGGAGTGGCTAAGCAAAGCTTGGTTAAGCAAGCATTGATTTTGTTCATAAGTCTATGGAGACCCCTTAAAAGAAATTGATTTTAGGATACATGATAAAACAGCAGTCAACAGCAGAGAGATTTTTGGTCAATGAAATTGAAACATGCTGTTGTTATATAAAAGATACGAAAAGTCTTTCTAGCTGCCCTGTAAGTTAGGTATTATCCTTTTCGAATATTTCTGCCTCATGGAGTTGAGCACACTTGAACTGAATTCGTAGGTCGGGAGTGTGCCACATATGTGTCATACAGAGTGTTTGGCTCAAGGGCAAAAGGACACCCTTGTGATATAGGACTGCTTGAGTGTCCTGACATAGAACTCTGTGATAGGGCCAGATCCCTTGGTCAGAGCCTATGACAAGAGCAGGTCCCTGTCGTGGGGTGCTGAGGGGAGAAGTCCGCATCCACTTCAGCCATTCCTGGGAGTGATTTAAGTCCTCATAGCCCCACACTGTAAATTCATGGCATGAACAGTTTCTAAAATAGCCCAAATGCTTTTGGAGAAAGTACAGCTTCTAGTATTGTGTCCTATGTATCTGTTGATTGTGAAAAGATCCCATCCACAGTTTTGTTAAGTTCCATATGGTTTGACTAAGAGATCTGATAGGAACACAGACTTTTTTTTGTTTCTTCTTCTTCCTTGACAGCTACTTACACAGATGAGCACACATCTATCACATAAGTATGAGCACTGCAGTTCTATCCAACCTTATTATAGCCATACCAAGTAAAGGAGGATTTCCTTAGCTTCTTGGAAGAAGGCACTGATAATTAATTCCATTCATAGCCCTTGTCTCCATGCCTCTTCTCCACTTGAACTTTACTAACTTCAATTTCTAGCCTTTTCGATTTCATAGCACCTAAAATCTTTCAGGATCAGTTCATTTTAGTAAAAATATTTTTACCGCACTGCTGTCAAGGTATTTTGGGGATATAATGCTGCCCTTCTCTTGACTGTGACATGACAACTAATGACCCACTCAGAAAATTACTATCAATTCGCTAACATTCTCCCTCACAAATAATTCTCAATATGTATTCTGAATATTTTGCCAAGAGCTTTTCTAGAAAACAGCCTTGGAGTGATGGATGTTACCAAATGGAATATTTTCAGAAATGTTTCATGCTAATTCATGAAGCTATTTGCTTCCTATAAAACAATTAGAAATCTTCCCCATCTACAAGCAAACTGAATGAGGAAAGTGAAACTGATCTGAGCGTTACAATCTCTTTCTCTTTGGGAGACATCCACTTAATGCTGGGAGAAAGACAGAAATCTTTCAAGTGAATCTTGCAACCAATTTTCTTCCTTCATCATCACTTGCTAAAATCTATACTGGTTGTATTAACATAGTAGAGTGGGTCTAACCTATGTTGCAGCTTTCAGTTAAGTCTTGTCCATACAGGAGTCAGGATATACCCTGACTCTGTATCAGAATTGGAACTTGTGGCTTGCCATCTTCTCATATGCTTGGCTTTTCCTTGGAAGTATCCCTGAGCACACAAGAGGAGAGGAAGCCTTAGCACACTCCAATAGACTGATCAAGGAAGTAGGACTGTGGACTGCAACATGAAGAATTGGCTACTCTGGAAGTAGGCACATCCATTTGATCCAGATTCACAGATCATCAGTTAGATGCCTGACTTGCTCCACCAGAACTGTATTTGTTTTCTTTTGTTTTGTTTTGTTTTACATTATTTATACCTTTGTACTGTGAATCTTAGATTAGAAGTGCTGTCAGGCTTTTACCTTGATGCACTTAGGGGTTTTTTGTGAAATTTCCTGAATCTGATGTAGTCTTAGAAGTTCCTTGTATATAGTTGTTAGGGGACATTTTGACTTTCAGTAATCAAAAGACCCCCAGATGTATCTTTCTTGATTGCTGTTAATTTGTCATAACTGGCATTAAATAATAATATTTTTAAGTAAGTTTATTGAATTTACTGGCTCATGATAATTCGGCAGATTTTATTTGAAGAACTTTATGACAGCTTCAAATGCACATGACATTCTGTTGAATTTTTACTTCCAGGAGAGACCTCTATCTGACACTTAGGGTTGCCTTCATCATTTGACATATTTTGTACTCAAATTGCACTTCTTCCCTTGATTTAGAGAAAATATTATTGGAAAATTATTGGGGTTTCTCTTCTTCTTGTCAATAGTGAGAAAGGTTGAACACATGCTCCAGTATAGTCTTCCCTCCACCCCCTCTTTAAATTTAGAAGAGGTAGAATTTCAGCTGTGCAAAGCACTGAGAAACTATTTGGAGTAACGGTCAAACATAACTCAAGGAAGGGGATTGTGCAGTCTGTGTTATGGAAAGCTTATGTCAGAATTCAGAGATTACACAAATTATGGGACAAGTCTTAGGCAAAGAGCTTCTGAATAGGTCTGAGACTTCTTTTTTTTTCAGAATGGAGACAGAAGTTCACAAATGCAACAAAAAATACTCTACTGCTCACACTGCTGGATTTCCAATGGACTGTTCTCGTATTCAAAAAGTTGAAATATATCATGTGAAAAGCTCAGATCCCAGATGCATGGCTTTTGGTTTCATACAGCAATGAAGTACTTAACAGAAGCTCTTTGCTCTGCTTTGTAAAGGATGGCACAAGGAAAATGTGCTGCTACTGAAACACAGGTTACACTGATTGCAATGGGAAAATTAAATGTTACCCATTTAATATGCAGTAAGTAATTATATTTTATCTAACTGTCTTGCAGTTGCTGAAACCTTTTCCTTCAGTTTTTAATTTCACTGTCCATGTGTGACAAACCAACCTGTGAAAAACAGCTATAGCTGCAAATTGACCATATGAGCTTTTAATGACCAGAAATGTGATATGGATTCTCTTTCTGCTTTATATTCTTTCCTGTCCTCAAGTCTGGCTGTATGAATCATCTTGAGGGTAGCAGCCTTATAAAAGTTTTGGTTTCAGGTTTTTTTTGATCTAAGGCTTTTCCCAAGAATTATCAATACTGATGCATCAGCTTTTAGGGTTAATGTCCTCATATAGTTTACAAGCGTTTTTGCCACAAGCAGGTTAGTTGTAAAAGACTTGGATAGGCACCCTGGAGTCTTCTAAATACAGGCTTAACACAGCACAAAGATGACCTTGCACAGCCTTGTTTAAAGTTTTGGTCTTGAGGATGTGTCCGTCTTTGCTCTTGCTTCAGTTATAGCTCTCAGGAAGGTCTGAAATGAAGGTATGCTGGGAGCAAGTTTGGAATGGGGCAGATCTGAAGAAAGCTGGGAGAAGTCCTTCCCTCCTCCAAGGCAGGAAAGCACAGGTGTCTTTCTTGTTTCCAGTTTTGTAGTCACTGTCTTAGTATGCTCAGAGATATAACTTAAAGTGTTAGTTATTAGTTTCTTCTTAATGGAATTATTTCTTGATTTAGTTATCAGACAGATATATTTATATGATCTACAATGTGCCAGTGGGACGCTGCTCACTACTTAACAAAATATCAAGTAAATTTTTTTTTTGAGAAATCATCACTTTCTTTTCCTTTTCCTATTCTCTTTATTTTAGTATATTTGTATGTATTTATTTTATCTGTAGTTGCATGTACTTCTTCCAGCTATATAATTTTGCATCTTGCCATTTCTGCTCTGAGATTTTATTTTTCTTCTCCTACTCATCCATTAATAATAAAAATTGTCAGCAAACATCCCTTGCTCTTTTGCCTACAAAAAAAATGAAGATGAGAAGGTCAAAGGAAGAAGCAATCTGCTCTAGCCCAGCAAAATATGAGCTGAATATGTGAACATACCATTTCCTTGCAACTACAAAAAAAAAAAAAAAAAAAAAAAAAAAAGGAGAGCGAAAGAGAAGAAAATCCACACAAATTGCTCTTTCCAGTCTCTCTTTTCTGAGGCACAAGAGGGCAGTGTTTCATAAACTCTAACCTGTCTTCCGCTCACCATTACAACGAAGCCAGGACTGGCATTAATCTAGCTCAGACTAACACCCAAAAGGTCGGTGTTTAATGCAAATAGCTCACTGGCAGAGAATTCTAGTTATAATAAGATGAAAGGCTTCAAGCCAGGAAATTAATCTATTCCAAAACTTACAGAAATTTCTTAAAGATTGGTGATGTTACAAAGAACGAACAGCAACAATGAAAAATTCAATAAAAAATTAGCTTCAAAGCCAAAAGTAAGTATTGTTAATTTTCTGTTGATTAGAGACTATGGAAGGCTACACTAGGAAAGACAACAGTCAAAGAAAAAGGATATCAATATGAGCCTTATAAAAGACATAAGAAAAAATGTGTGTGTGTGTGTGTTCATCTACACGTGTGCTTGTGTGTATACATATATACAGGAAGAAGCAGAGAGTGAGATACATACAAGAATTGAAGAACACACAAGTGTTGAAAAGTTTATGGCAGAAGAAAATTAGGAGTTATTCATGCTGCCTTAATTTAGGAACCTAATCTGAATCTTTCCTTTTTTGTCTCTCAGCTAATTTACACAATTCCTCACTGAACTGTTTTTTGGAGATTCCTATCCTAAGTGTCAGCTGCTCTCTCTGCATCTTACTGGGAGTCTGTGCATCTGATTTAAGGCTGTTAGTTCCGCAAGAGGGAAGGATTGAAGTCAGCCACTTTTGAGGCTCTAGCTCTAAATACACGACCAATTACTCACATTAGGAAAAAAAAGAAAAGATAATTCTTATAAGTCATGATGAATCCAACTCTGGATATTTGTGGGCCTAAATTTGGAGTCAAAACCTTCCGATGTATTCTTGAAGTCTTGATGGCTTCATAATAGCTCCTATCAGGCAGACATCCAGCTCCTGCTTAGAGGAGAACTAAGGCCCTTGCTCAACACTCATTCTACTAAATGATTTACTGAGTCATATCTTGACCTTGGAATAAGTAGCAACTGTCTCAGTTTGTCCTAAAAGCACCTGCTTGGCTTGAAACCATGTATTTGTTCTACACCAAAATAGATATTGGTCAACCTGTTTCACCAGTTTGTTTAACTCTAGGAAAGAAGCTTATGCACTGTCCTTGAAGTATAAATTTTTTTAAATGGATGTGTACATGCTTTTTTTAATAATCCATTAGCCGCTTTGTTTTGGCATAGATAGATTCACCAGTTAGGGTGCAATATATTTCCTAGAACAAGAATCAGCATCTTCAAGTATGTCTTAATCATCAGCTACTGTGGAGTAATAATAGTCCAGTATTATTTATTATAGCTGAAAAAGTAACAGCTTCTATGGTTCAACAAAGCTAGCAATGGATCCTTCCTGTGCTCACCAGTTCTCTTTGCTGTAGCATAGCTAGAGGTTAAAGTAATATTTGTCTATAAATGACGTGAATTTTTTCCCAGCAAACAGTGGACCATTGTATGTGACAAGTTCCTAGATTTTCTCACCATGCAAAAACATAGTCTTAAGGCTATTTATGACGTTTGAGATAGAAAGGTCAGATAAGTTTTTGATTTCTAAGTATCTGGAAAAGCTGCAAAGTGCATCCAAGTGCTTCTATCTCTGCAACTTACATGTGTCAGTCTCTACTTCTTTCTAATGTCCAACTGCAAATTAAGAAGAGAATTCCTCTGGACAAGCAAGCAAAAGTTCCTGGCTAACCTCTGAACTTGTTATAAACACTTTGATTTCTTTCATTGTCCCAGACTATGAGGGAGGCATTCTTTTCTATTCTGAATTACTGTCATTGTACAAGTCTTGTGAGTGCTCTTTCTCTGCATACAGACTGCCTCTGCAAAGCAGTGTACTTGTGGACTGGGCAAGGCTACTTCCAGGGAGAAAGGAAAAGTATACATTTCGTAAGTAAAGTAAGCTAAGTAATTTCCTTCTAAGGCTGTCAAGCCTAAGCCAAGAAATCATCCGTATTTCCATACATGCCAGTAATTCGATATCTAATTTTATCCAGATAGGAGCATGGATGATTGACTAAAGCTGTCCACACATGCCTTTACATATCTTCAGTTTCAAAGGATTGAGGTATAATGGTAACTCCTGTAACTACTGTACATTATTCATATGCTTTCATACTGCTCATATTGCAGGGATAATTTTAGTAAATAGTTCTACTAATCCACTCTATGTAGTGAATCTTTTTTTTTTTCTTTTCTTTGAAAAAAATGCCTATTTTGAAATGCCCAGGCTGCCGATTGCAAATGATGCAGTTGTAAGATTGCTTTTCAGGTACTTCAGTATTTCTCATTTCCTGGTTTCATACTTATGCCTGAGAAGAGAATGATCTAGATTAGCTTTGCTTCTGCCAGTTTAACATTTGGGGTTGTAAATTCATGAATGCCAAAGATGTATAAAATCAAGAGAAGAAGCTCTGAAATCTCAAAGTGAAAAGCTGACATAGCTTTGGTTTCAAGATATTTCTGAGAGTTACTGTCTTGATCCACAGAACCTTCCGGGCCAACTCATTTTTTTAGCACTGGACACTACACAACTTAAGAAAATTTTCAGCACAATTAAACGCATTGGGCCAACCTGATAACCTTCTGTAATGAAATGACTGGCTTGGTAGATGAGGGGAGAGCAGTGGATATTATCTACCTATACTTCATTAAGGCTTTCAACGATGTCTCTCACAACATCCTTGTAGAGAAGCTGATGAAGTATGGGCTGGATGAGCAGACAGTGAGGTGGATTGAAAACTGGTTGAACGGCCAAGCCCAGAGGGTTGTGACTAGTGGTAGGAAGTCTAGCTGGAGGCCAATACCTAGTGGTGTCAATACTGGGCCTGATCTTTCTTAATGATCTGGATGACAGGGTAGAGTGTACCCTTAGCAAGTTTGCTGATGACACAAAACTTGGAAGAGTAGCTGATACGCCAGAGGGTCATGCTGCTATCCAGAGACCTTGACAGGCTGGAGAAATAGTCTGACAGGAACCTTGTGAAGTTCATCAAGGAGAAGTGCGAAGTCTTGCAACTGGGGAGGAGCAACCCTATGCACTGGTACATGCTGGGGAGTGACTAGCTGGAAAGCAACTTGGCAGAAAAGGGCTTGGGGGTCCTGGTGGACACCAGGTTGAACATGAGTCAGCAAAGTGCCCCTTCAACAAAGAAGGCTAATGGGGTCCTGGGCTGCATTAGGAGGAGTGTTGCCAGCAGGTTGAGGGAGGTGATCTGTCCCCTCTACTCAGCGTTCCTGAGACCACATTTGGAGTACTGTGTCCAGTTCTGGGCTCCCCAGTGCAAGAGAAATGTGGACATACCAGAGAGAGTCCAGCAAAGGGCTACAAAGATAATTAAGGGACTGGAGCACCTCTCCTACGAGAGAGCTGGGATTATTTGGCCTAGAGAAGAGAAGGCCCAGGGGAGATCTTATCAATGTGTACAAATATCCAAAGGAAGGGTGTGAAGAAGTTGGAGCCAGGCTCTTTTCAGTGGTGCCCAGTGACAGGACCAGAGGAAGTGGGCACAAACTGAAACACAGGAGTTTCTGTCTAAACAAGGAAAAAACTTTTCTGCTGTGAGGTTGGCCAATCACTGGAACAAGTTGCCCAGAGGTTGTGGAGTCTCCATCCTTGCAGATATTCAAAAGCTGTCTGGACATGGTCCTGGGCAACTGTCTCTAGGTGGGCCTGCTTGAGCAGGGGAGTGGGACCAGATGACCTCCAGAGGTCCCTGCCAACCTCAGCCTTCCTGTGATTCTGTGATTTGGTGATTCTGTTGCTGCATTTTATAAACCACAAATTTTAAACATAAATATTTCATCATTTTTTTTTACATACCATTGTACAACTTTCCTTCGACACCAAGGATAATGGACGACTATAGTTATTTGTTTACGACTTGAAGCAGTAGGCTACTAGTTTCTGTTAATCATCTTTCTTTTCTGTTGTAATGGCTGGTGCCACATGACACAGTAACATCACAAAGACTCATAAAAGAAGCACTTCACATTGCTGAATGGTTGTTTCATGCTGTGCTATTCTTTCTCATGAGTTTACTTATTGGCTATAACATATTAGGGTGCCTTTGAAAGAATAATTTCAAATACCAGTAAATAATTACTGGTAAATCTAAATGATAGGTCAAAGAAATTAGGGTTTTCTGTAATGTAATCTGATCTGCTACATAAGGGAAAATTCAGACTTTTACAGAGAAAATCCTGTGTAATCCCATATGCTATGTTTAAATTAGCATTTTTCTTTCTTATTGTAAAGAATTTGAATTTTAATACTGTTTCACATATTTTAGTTGTTTGTTTAAAAAAATTAGTTATGTACTTTGCAAAATGAAGTGAGAAAAGGGTTTATTGGATTCACTAGTTCTGAAATCCTTTTCATCCTGTGACTATGCTCCAAGACTACATCCTGCTCCATAGTTACTCTATTGTGATCACTAGTGGTATAGAAATACTGAGTCTAGTTTTTAATTAGTTCAAATAACTGCAGTGATTAATGAATGGGATTCATCTTACCCAACTCAACAATCTGAAAGTTAAAATTTGGTCCAAGTTTAGGCATCCTCAACAATGAGGACAGATAGAGTTATTTCCAGGGGACAAGTCATGCTATTTTTTCTAGAGGCAAAAAAATTGCTCATCCCTTCCTTTGATGACAGGAGGAACCTAAGAGTCCAGTTTCCTCTATATGCTTAACTTTCAGACAGCTTATAAGCAGAAATGAATTCCATCCTAAAATTCATTGCAGTATATTTGAACTAATTAGCTAAAGGGTTGATTCAGTAAGTTTGTATAAGCTGCAATCTCATGAACTGAGTTAATTCCCAGAAAATAGACTAAGATAAACCCCATCTTAGAACAGCAAAAATCTCAGTAAGAGCTAATTACCAGCTCAGTGCTTTATTAGTAATTTTCTGCAATGTGTTTGGGACTCTCTAGTTAACATAGCTACAGGCTGTGAAGGTAAGAGGGATTCATCCACTGCTCTGGGCTCTAGCAGCAGGACTATTTGTCACATTCAGCATATGTCCCAAAGTTCTTCTACCTTCCTGTTCTGCAGTACTTTATTTTTCCATTGTTTCTGTCTTTGTCCAGTTTATCTGACAGCATCAGGAAGTCCATTTTGAAGTTGTCAACCCAGTATTTTTAGGAGTGATTTACATGGGTATTCTTTGCCAAGAATACACAGTAAAACCTTTCTTATTATTAGTTGCTTTTGGTTTGCTTTTTTGTTGTTGTAAAAACAAAATAAATTAGCATTCTGTGTATGTTTGTGGGTAGATGTATCCTGCTTTAGGAAGGGGTGCCTTACTAGAGACAAGAAGACTCTGAAGAAACACAGTGGCTCGACAATTTTAAACTAAAACCTGAGCACTTATTGGCACACGCTCAAGTGCAAAGCTTTTCAATTATATAGATGATTAGTATGAATGCTGCCCATTTCACAAGTACGTGCTGTCCTCTAAGGTAAGGTGACTCCCTTGTATTAACAGTCTTTTACCTACAGAAAGGTGAAGCAATTCTTCAGAGCTGCATTCTCATTAGGCTACTTGTTTTGGGGAACGCAGTATGTCTTGACCTAGGCTACGCTTGTTTTTTCTGTGCGTAACATACACAGTTATCACAGGGCTCACCAAACAGAAGTGACCACATAGATTAATTCTACGCTGAGGACAGAAATATCTTTGTGTGGATTGTCCGGCTCATAGTTCACAAACGAGTTTCACCCTATCTAGTGCACACAGGCTACTCATGGGGGGTTACAAAAGCAACCCAGCCTTGGATTGCCTTGAGGCCCTGTCTCTCTGCAGAGATGACTCACGGGGAGCTGTGTAGACAGCTTAGCCCTGGGTTGTCTGATAAACCTTAAACTAAACAGGGTGGTGGCTGCACCATTCAAAGAACCAAAACCTGAACTGAGCCTTGAAATCCCCTAGCAAATAGTATGCCCTGAGTCTCGATCCAACCACTGTTCAGTTGCCTGAGGAAGCAAGGTAAAAAAAACCCCAAACCTGGAGGGTTTCAGCTTCAGTTTCAAATGACAACCCTGTGTATTCAAACAATCACAGACCAGCAAAAGAAAGATAAGGGGAAACTCCACTCATATATACATAATCCGTTTAGGCATATATCATAATCCACTCAGACATAGTCATACACACCATTCCACAAGTCAGGGGATAAAAACTCTAAGATTCAGGTTGGAAATGGGGGAGTCATTTCTCTAAGTCTACAGTTGGCTTGTGAAGAAAACCCTTCCCCTCCTTGATGGGGACGCTGGTCGAAGTAACTTCCCTGGGATTGAGAGCCCTTACCTGGAGGGGTAAGTGAATATTGTTCATGCTTTAAGTTTGTAAACGCGTCATGCTTGTGGTTGTCTGTGAATCGCTTGTGGTTGTAATAATGTACTACTCCTGCCTTAAAAAATTGCAATAGTGCATTCCTCCATTGTATCTGTAAAACCTGCAATAGTGGCGTGTTAAGTCTGTAAGTGAAGTTCAAATAAATAATTTGCTTGAACCTTGCAGTTAAATCTGTCAGTGAAGTTCAAGTCGTCTGCTTGAACCTTGCAGTTAAGTCCTTTTCTTTCACAATCTTGAACATATTTTTTGAGATAATTCACATTTCTTTCTGATATGTGAGGATATAGCTTGTCAAATCTGGGCTGTTGTGTCCACATAGCTAACTGAGCATTGAATGAGTTTTTAATGTATACAAAGAGGAAGGGAGGGAGGGAGGGAGGAAAGAAAGAAAGAACAAAAAAAAAACCAAGAGAAGGGAAGGAAAGGGAAGGGGACAGGACAGGACTGTAGGGACAGAAGGGGAGCTAAAATGATGAGGACCTAATCAATGCCAGAGCATCCCTGGCTAAGGCATTATCCATGGAAATTTCAAGATTTCAGTATGAACTTTATACTGGCCTTAACTCAGGAAATGCTGATCATTCTCACAGTGATAAAAAAAGGACTGAGTAGTATGTGAGAGACATATTCAAGGTGGTTGAGAGCAGAGTGCCTTTCAGTCACATTGCCTTTCAGTAATCCTGTGGTGAACTAGGAATGCAGTGCTAAGTATCAAGTTAGAGAGCAAAAATTCTGAAATGACAATGAAATGATAAGAAATGGATAAGCTACGTGCTGCTGGCAGGCAGGACCAAGGGTTTATGGGGTAATCGTGCCCTTCTGAAGGCCAGCTGTAGGCCTGGGATATCCCAAATGCCACTACATACCTGTGTTTTGGCAACTGAATTGAGTGCTTAATGCCACTGTTAAACAACAAGCACATATAAAATCTTTAACAGCTATAAAAATTAAAATGATGCTACAGTTTGTTTCTTTGAATTTCAGCACCCCTGGAGCTAAGTATTAGTTTTCATTGTGTGTAACAATAAATCTCATTTTAACACCTTTTTTGCAGTGTTTCAATGAAACTGTTTGTTTTCCAGCTGGTCTGTCACATAATACTACATCCCAGCTGATTCTGAACAGTAAACTATGCTGATTTTGTGTCTCCTTTTCATCGGTCTACTGGGAATTAGACACATGATATCCCCAGCTGAGGCCCCTTTACAGTTTGCATTTCTCTTCAAGTACAGAACAAAATTTTCAAACTCATATAAGACAAGGCGTACCACTACAAAAACAATCAAGTTGCCTGTTTGTGTGTTTGTTTTCCTTTTTTTATAATCTACAGCCTAAAGGGAATGAGGTGAGCATCTCTGAAAAACTGATGACAATACTGGACAAAAGTTGAAGACTGCTTATGCAACTCTAATGTTTTAAAAGGGTAAAAAGAAACAACTAGGAAGTTATAAATCCTTTAGAGTGACCTCAATGCTGAATATCTAATGGGGTGTTTAATTTAGGACTCAAAGAAGTAAGAGGCTAATTTGTGCTAGTCATTAGAGTTTCTTCGGCAGTTGATCTCCTTAAACAAACTCAATGGTGTTTTTAGATACTAGCTGAAAGTGATGATAGTTATGATTAAAGACACAGATTTCTTCAAAGTTCTTGACATGCATTTTGATTAAAAAACATACACAGGTGGAATGCACAACCTGACTGGACTAGAGACAGGCTCATTGATGAATTTTGAAATGTGAGATATATGAATGGATAAAGTTATTCAAGTAGGATCTTTTAGAGACCAATTCTGTATTTGGCCCTACTTAGTTTCTTTGGCATCTCTTGGGATGGTGATATCAAATACTTCCTGGAGAAGTCTGCAGATGGCATACAGACTATGAATTATAGTACATAATAGCTATATTACAGGGTCATGGAGTGATATAAATTACTTGGTTAAATGATCAACGATGTGTTTGTATACTAGCCAGAGACAAGGAAGCTAAGAAGGCAGATTAAAGCTACTGAGATTCAAGAATCACTTCCAAGAGGGAGACACACAGAGGACTACAATGTAAGTATAGATAATTGTCTAAGGATAAGTTCTCAGCAAAATTTTGTGGCCAAAATGCTACTTTATTAATAAAAAGAATATCACAGAGCAGATGGAAATTGAGGTTTGCATCTGCACATTACACTGATATACCAACTGCTAAAATACTATGTCCCCTTCTGGGTTCCATACATGGAGACGAGTGTTGAAATCACAAAGACATTTCAAAATAGTGTTCCAAAAATTATGTGTGGCTGAAAAACAAGTGTTTAAGAGCTCATCTGATCAAGAAGTTGTGTGAAATGTTTCTGAATCCCTTTGGAAACCTGCCTATGCACAGGAAAAAAAATCAGAAAATGGAGTAATTTCCAGTTTTGCTGATCAAAGTGTAACAGGATCTGACGGTTGGAAGCTCATGTTAGACAAACTCAACCTTGAAATTAGAAGCAATTTCCTGGCTGCAAGGACAATTAAACAGTTTCCAGGGAAAATGGTAGACTAACCACCCCTTAGTTTTGGATGAGACCAGTTTTTTTTCCCCCAAATATTATAGTTTAATACAGTTTCTGGGAGAAACTCCAGGCCCATAGGAATGTGTGAGTTGGTTTGCTGGGATTACTCTTTTCAAGCATAAAGTTGTGAATTTATGTGTTGGTTTGTTCATTTCCTTCTTTGCTGAACTTTAAGAAAAGAATATTGCCCCAAGGCTTCAGCTCTTCACCCACAGAGGTTAGGAAGAACAGTATTCTTAGAGGCACAACTGATCAGATGTGTACTTGATGGCAGGTTTTTTTCCCTTCTTTCTCTGAAACGTCACTCAGTAGTATAGCAATGGCTAGATGTAAGAGTAGGAAGATTTTTTTTTTTCCCCTAAATTCAGGGGGTAAAGGGGAAGGGAAGGGGAAGGGAGAGAAGTATGACAAGTTGACTTTCTTTGAAACTTGAATGGAAACTTGAGAGTTTCATCTGCTTGGGTCACATCTATGCTTATGACAGCGAGTCAGTTCCCTGCCATTGTGGAGGCCTCTGGGCATTGTCAGTATTTTGATCTCTGCTGTTCCCTCTCTATAGAATGTGGTTCAGTTTTGCGTTGTAACCAGAGACTGCATCTTTAACACAGACATATCTGGATGTATATGGCTGTGTTACACCAGAGGTCTGAATGGATGATATAATGAGCCTTTTGGCATTAATTAATTTTATTTTGTTTGGTTTTGCTCTTGTAATTTGTCAGTCTACTAGTCCACCAAGAATACAGTCATGGTAATCACCTTATCTATGCCACCCCTTGAACCGAATGGCTCCTCACTGGTTTATACTGGCTTTACTGGCACAATTTTGTGTTAGCACTGAAGCTATGTCAAAAGCTTGCCCTCGTGTCCCTTTTAAAAAAAATTAGTCACTGCTTTGCCTAAAAGTCTGCGCATAGCGTTGGTGGAGTTCATTTATCAGTGAAGGCCTAAGAACTTGGAACAAAGTGTGAGAAGCAGATCTCTTTATAGCAATAAACTGACAGTGAATTTTGGTAGGAAAAAAAGCCAGAGGAAACAGGGCGGGGGGGGGGGGGGGGGGGGGGCGGAGAATATTTCTATGTTTCTTTCAATAGCTTAAATGTAAAAGCAATAGCGGAAGAATTTGAAAAAAGAGGCTCTAATGAATGTTTTCCCATAAAGAAGTAGAAAGGGAAGGACAACTACAGTTTACCTATATTTAGGCACATGGATTCTGCATAGTTTTTCAGTCATTATGTCCTATCTTATTCCTATGCAGATAACATCAAAGATGCCTAAATGACCATAAAGAAACCAAGTGTCATACATTCTCTGTGATTTCCACTTTGAGCATTCTGCTCCTCAAGGCCCTTATCAAAAGTAAAAGCTTTTCATCTTATGACCTCGCAATCATTCCAATTCACTGGAATGAGTTCTGACAACAGTGGTTTGGGGTTTTTTTTGCTTTAAAAATATGAATCTTTGGTGGAAGTAATCTTTTTCACTTTTAAGCTGGAGAAATATTCATTATGATCAGACTATAGCTTAAAAATGAATTAAAATGTAGTGAATAGAGGAATTAAAAAAATGACTTCAGGAAATCTGTGGAAAATATAGTAAAGGCATTTGCACAAATTATTGGCTGTAAATAAATCCTACAAGTATAAAAATAGACCACTGGATTACAAATTACATTAGGAATACCTTGTCATTTTTGACTGCACATGAAGGACATTGGTAACAGTCAAAAACTTTATCAGAGGCTATCAAACAATTCAGATCACTGCAAAGAAATTATAAGAGGGTAAGCTGTCAGCATATATAAGATAGATAGATATATAGATATATATCTAAGCAAAGAAAAAGGGATATCCTAAACAGGGAATTTAATTTTCTGCCATTTCAGCCCTTTGTTTTCCTCTGTAGCTTTTGATTTCATGGTTTCAAAAATAACCAGTACTGTTCCTCAGTGCAGCTTATTAGCGTTGTTTCAAGGTCTTTTCCACCTTTGAAATATGGCTGAAGGGAGCTAGCTGACTCTCAAAATGGAAAACCGAACAGCTCTATGAGACAGGAAATAATTGTTGAACAAATGTAATGGACTGAAACTGAGATGGTGTACCAGTAAAGACAGTATCTGGGTAAATTGTTTCACAAGTGATGGACAGCATGTATCAAAGCATACACCTGAACTACTGTATTGGATGATACCTTCAGGGATAAGATGAGGGGACGTGAATGAAAAAAAGATAAACAGCCACTTAAGAGATTTTTCAGGATTAATATATTATAAGCCGAGTAGGTTTGCAAAAACTAATTAAAGCAGGAAAAATAGGATGTTAATTCCTTCCTACCCGCTTGCCTGTCTGTGTGTCTGTCTTCCTTCCTTCCTGCCTTTCTACTTCCCTCTTTCCATATCTAATGCTATTAGAGTGAAAGTCTTGGGAAAAAATTAAAGTGATTATTAGACAATTTGGACTTGTTTTTCAAAACATCATCACCCTCTCCTTTCTGTCATTCTCACTCATTTGCCTTTTGTGTAAAATTTAAATGGAGAGCTCCTTTGGCACAGGAACCAGATATACCTGGTGTTCATGTGGAACTTCTCTAACTCTTTAGCTGTTTCTCATTTATCTTGTAATTGCTGTTATAACAAAATTAGGGTTTAATATCAAGCTTTAACGAAGAATTGCATGCTCAAAGAAAATGGAAAAATCTAAAATTCCTAAGAACAATAACTTGGACACGCATTCTAATTTATTAGAAAAATAATTTACTACTGGAATTAAAGCAATGTGATATGAAGATGCTATTAGACTAAGATTTGTTCTATTCACTCATATGTAATCAAAGCTTGCCATCAATGAATGAGGAAAGATTTCCTATCCTTAGAACCATTCAAATGTTATCAATTCAGAAAAATCAAAGGCTTCCCATCTTTTAATTCACCACTTTTAGAAAGTATTTGTTTGCTAGAGTTTATATTTCTAAGATTTTTTTTTTTAAATGTTTGTTTCCCTGAAAGGTTGAGCACTTATAAAACCCATAAGACCCACCAGAAAGCAGAAATGATCCATCTGATTGGGTCTTCCTGAACATCTTAAGACAGCAGACTAAAATGGTGGGTACAATGACAGATAAATTTGATCCCTTTGACTACAATGGAATGAACTGTCTTACCAAGAATGTTTATTTCACACTATGACATACACAATGTCCTTTTTTCACGTCAGTTAATTTACATATCTCCAGGCCCAAATGAATAGTTATGTCCATGTGATGGTTACCAGGGTAAGATCTTGCAGAGATTCACTGACTCTAAGCTTTCACAGGCTGATCTGGACATATGCTGTTACTGAACACTCATTGTTAATTACAGGTTTGAACAGTTTTTCTAAGGATTTTTTTCCCAAGGAAAATGACAATTTTAAGAATATTGTCTCTCTTCTGGAGACTACTAATTGAAGATTAACTCATACATGGTCCAAATACTTATCCTTTTCTTCTCCAAATAAAAATGCTTAATGAGGCTTTCTAGATAAAACATAAACATTTATAACTGTTTTAAATAGCTGGCAAACAATAAAATCTGCTCTGCCCTTCAGGCACAGTAAAAACTGAAACATGATACAGTTTAGCAGTCACTAATACCCATGTTTGTAAAATGAAAAGGTGTTATGTAAAATGGACTCTGCTATCACAATAAATGAAACAGCATTGTTTTAAACTAAAAGAATTGCTATCACCTTTGTTTTTCCCCTTCTTTTAGTGAATTGGAGTTTTGGCATTTTTTAAAAAATATTGGGGAGAGGAGAGAGAATGCATTTCAGAATGTTAAAGTCTAATTTTTCAGCACCTGTCATTGCTTTACTTCAGCATTACCTTGAGCACACGTTGTGCAGCTAACATGAAAGAGTCCATGACTGCATTTTATTCCAAGACTGAAAGACTTTGTTAGATGATTTGCATTCTTCCTAATTCATTTTCCTTGAATGCACCCAGAATTTTTTAGCTGTCTTCTACTTCCAGCCATCATAAGACATACTAAGCCATTATCATCTGACCCTGTTTCATAAATCATGCTAAATGTTAAGCTGTCAAGCTTGCTTTGAAATTCTGCAGGCTCACTGAGAGAGCTCTCAAGCTCTCTACACAGTTTCTTCTAGCACGAGTTTGCACCCTAGTAAAAACTCTACACAGGGTTTTGCCAGTTTAACACAGTGCAACAAACAACAGCCCTTTGGGTTAAAGGGACCTGGGGGCAGCTGAGTGACATCTTTCAAACTTTAGCCAGGAAGCAATGGGGAGGAAGAAGACTGATTACAGAAACAAGCAGTGCGAGCACACCCCAAGACCCCAAGATAAGTCAGCTGCTGGATTCTTTCTAGAAGGGCTCTCATATCAAAATCATCCCGGAAAAAAAAGATGGAATTCATTTTCAGCTGACGCTTGGGTAGCCCTTATATTGCTCTGGGAAGTGGTTGCCAAGCATTCAGTTCCAGTGCAAGTATAGCCCACACCTCCTTGCTCAGATGAATCTGGTAGTGAACAGAGAAAAGTATAAATTCAGAGCACATTGAGCTGAGAAACAATAATCTCACATGTGTCATGCAGGATCTCATTAAGAATTTGAACTTGTACTGTGATGAAACAATCACAACTCTTTGAAAGTAGAGAGCCTACGCTTGTATGACAAAGCACAGAAAAAGCAATTTTCTAGACCAGTAAAGTTTGGAGACGGAGAGTATTCTTCAGAGAACATAGAGATTATTTGTAGTTATGTGAAAATTTTACCTTTTAAAAATACAGAATCTCATCCAATTGAATTCACGTAAATCTTACTGTAAAGTTTATTATTGAAAAATGTGATACCAAATCTCACAGTTAGGATGAAGGACAAAGTTGTGTTTACTCGATAAGAGCATCATTATGTTATGCTGCTCAATATATGGGGGAGTTTGCAGATACATCCACCATGAGTGTGGTCTGTGACTGCTAGATTTCTGAGCGTTTTGAGCTGAAGTACCTACCACCCTTCTTTTTGCAAGCAGGCCATCATGAAACCACGCAAATTACATGCATGCACAAAGAGGTGATGAAACACTACCATTTATGTAATCCAGTCCCTAGTGGACTCATAGTGAGTCTCCATTCTGCGAATTAATTCTTTTTAAGATTTCTAACTTGAAGATTTACACTTTTTCCAATTAATATCTAATGCAAATGTATAACATAAATGTGTAATCACTCCTGGAAACAGAGCCCTCGGACCAGATGGCCCTAAAAAAACAAATCATGAAAACAAACGTAAAAAACCCAAACAAAACATAGCAACCCTTCCTCCATCAAAACATTTGACATTTTAATTAAAAAGTTCTAATGGGATTTTTTTGGTCAAAAGTGTTTATTTAACATTATTAAAATTATTTCAGAACTGTGGCATTTTAAAAAACTTAAAATTTCACTGGACTAAGTCAATTATTAGATTTCATTTAGTGAACTGCTGTTAGTAAAAAGCCTTCCTTGCCTGTCATTCTAACACTTCCAATGCTTCTGATACTTCATCTGTAAATATGCATAACCCGTTACCATGCACACAAGTTAAGTACTTAAGAATATGAAGCTGAGGTCACTCATGGGTCAGTACATCCAGTCTCTTGAAATTACAAGAAAATATAATCGTCATGTAAATGCTCAAACTGTGTCTTCCATAATCCAAGTAAACATGACTTTTTGCCATACCAGGAGAAGACACCAGGCTTTGCACTGACCTGGCAGTGCAGAGACTCAGCACTTGTCTCCACTCACCTTGGCCTGAGCTGGTTTTATCTTGGCTTAACAGATGTGCAGGGATCAGTTTTAGCTTAAGGACTGGGAACAATCTGGGTGGTAAAGCTGCAGGGAACCTTGGTGCCACAAACAACAGTCCCTTGAGGTGACAAGGGCTGGGGGACGCTGGGGGCAACTTTCAAGGAAGCAGACTGTGTTAAGAAAATATGACAAATAAACACACGTAGAACAAGACCGAGGAGGAAAAAACCCCAAGATGAACATCATGCTTGTCCTGCTGAAGATCTCAGAATGCCAACAACAAATTGTAACTTTTCCTCACTCTTTTAAGAAAGACTGAAATTTTCAGTCTTAGGACCCAGAGGATTATTAATAGCATGAGTACAATACCAGTGAGGAGGGAATGACACGAGGAAGGTTATTTTATATAATAAAATTTTAACTATAATATTAATGAGCCTTTTCTGTATTCATTAGATAATTTGGACTATTCATCCATTAAAACACTCTCTGGACAAAGAGTAACTTCTTAGCATATATGTTGTGTTCACCTTTGGCAATAAGAATATTTTGGTTGTAACTCTTAGAGGCCTTCCTCTCTGTACTTGGAAAGATGTTCTGCAGCTTTCTTACTCTCAGGATTAAAAGCCTTCACCAGGTTTCAAAGTATCATCACTGTTAGTTTATTTCCAGTTATTCTGGTGCCAGCATTGCTCTATGGCTTTCATAACTGTTTTATCCCATGTTTCATTTATGTTTGCTATCTTAAATTGTTTTTCCTTCAAAATGTATTCTAAAGTTTGCAGGATCCCAGCTGTGCGATATAAATGTGTATAAGGTCTGGTAAAAAGGAAAAGGTGAACAAATTCAGCAATGCATATTGTCCCATGCAGAGCCTTACTCAAATGGATTTTTTAGTGTTTTTTTTTTTTTAAACAAATTCAGTACTAGGGATAAATTTAAGCTTAACAGCACCTGCTGGTAGATATAAAGCATGAACAAAAACTTCAGACCAAAGACAAATTATTACTCTGTTCTTTCACATATTACATAATACCAATTTTAAGTAATCAGGAGTTCCTTGATTATTGTCAGAGATATTCCAAATGTGTGCCCCATGTGATGGTACAACTAAGATAAATACCACTGCTCTAGCAAAGTCTGGAACTGAAAAAAGTAACCTAAAGACCTGCACAGAAATTTAGGGAATGAGTCTGTGTATGCTATTCTAATGATACATTATCAAAGTTACCAAAAAAAACAGCTAAAGGGAAAGGTGGAATGCAGGAAAATAGCAAGACACTATATTTGAGAGTAAAGTTAGCTTTCTTAATAGAGGAATCACACTGGCTATTTGCATCTTGTTGGGGATAAAAAATTGAACTGCATGCAAAAACTTTTTCAATTCTGCAAAAAAGGTAGAACTGCTAGCACAGAAATGTAAGAAGAAGAACAGAGTAAGACTGAAAACTGAAATCTTTAGAAGATTTCATCACTTTATTAACTTCACAGCTTCTTCAAGCAGAGTAAAAGTTAATATAAACAGCATCTATTTAAAATATAATAGAGGGAAAGGTCTCAAAATACCGTTAGACATGTGGGCTCCTTTTGTAAGACGAGAAAATTCTTAATTGTATGGTCATTAATTTGACAAAATACGGTGTTGAGAAAATGTGACTGGGGCATTGTAAGGCAGAGAGGTCAATAACAGCCATACCAAGCCATACCAAGGCTTCGCTTCAACTTCACTGACTTTCATTCATTCCTTTTTCACAGTGAGGCTGAAAGAATGGGAGAAGCTTTTTGGTGGTGTGGTGGGTTGACCCTGGCTGGACACCAGGTGCTCACCAAAGCCATTCTATCTCTCCCCTCATCAGCTGGACAGGGGAGAGAAAATATAACAAAGGTCTCGTGGGTCAAGATAAGGACAGGGAGAGATCACTCACTAATTACCATCACAGGCAAAACACACTCAACTTGGGGAAAATTAACTTAATTTATTGCCAGTCAACCAGAGTAGCATAGTGAGAAATAAAACCAAATCTCAAAACACATTCCCCCAACCCCTCCCTTCTTCCTGGGCACAACTTCACTCCCAGATTCTCTACCTACCCCACCCAGTGGTGCAGGGGGAGAGGGAATGGGGTTTACGGTCAGTTCATCACACGTTGTCTCTGCTGCTTCATCCTCCTCAGGGGGAGGACTCTTCACACTCTTCCCCTGCTCCAACGTGGGATCCCTCCCACGGGAGACAGTCCTCCATGAAATACTCTAACGTGTGTCCTTCCCACAGGCTGCAGTTCTTCACAAACTGCTCCAGCGTGGGTCCCTTCCACGGTGTGCAGTCCTTCAGGCACAGACTGCTCCAGCGTGGGTCTCCCGTGGGGTCACAAGTCCTGCCAGAAAACCTGCTCCAGTGTAGGTCTCTCTCTCCACAGGGCCACAGGTCCTGCCAGAATCCTGCTCCAGCGTGGGCTTCCCACGGGGTCAGAGCCTCCTTCGGGCATCCACTTGCTCCGGTGTGGGGTCCTCCATGGGTTTCAGGTGGATATCTGCTCCACCGTGGACCTCCATGGGCTGCAGGGGGACAGCCTGCCTCACCATGGTCTTTCCCACGGGCTGCAGGGGAATCTCTGTTCTGGTGCCTGGAGCATCTCCTCCCCCTCCTTCTTCACTGACCTAGGGGTCTGTAGGGTTGTTTCTCTTACATTTTCTCACTCCTCTTTCCGGCTGCAGTTTCTATTCCGCAGCAACTTTTTTTCCTTCTTAAATATGTTATCCCAGAGGTGCTACCACTATCGCTCATTGGCTCAACCTTGGCGGGCGGTGGGTCTGTCTTAGAGCCAGCTGGTATTAGGTCTGTCGGACATAGGGGAAGCTTCCAGCAGCTTCTCACTGAAGCCACCCCTGTAACCTCCCCACTACCAAAACCTTGGCACACAAACCCAATATAGTTGTAGAGACAAAACATTTAGATTGTCACTGTTTTGATCATTGGTCTTTCCCCATCTGAATACAAAATTTTTCTGGTCCAGCTTCATCCTTTTTGGCACTCTCATAAGGCTGGTGGAAGTTGGCCAAAGGGGTTTTGGTTTCCTTGGTAGACTGGGATAAATAGGTATGTGCTGTGTGTAGGTTCAGATCCTATTCTGTCAATATAAAAACGTGCTTCTGTGGGACAATTTATTAGCCTGTATAATCAAGTGTTGCTAGTCCTCACTGATTAGAATAGAGCAGGAGGGCACACATCAGCATGCATAACGTATGCTCTTAGGAAACAGGAATAATTTGCTAAGTCAGGCAGAGCAACTCGGTAGAGTCTAACCTTATCTATGAGATTAGATATTCTGAGAGGTAACTACAGCAACAAAAATATGACATAGGACCATTCAAAACTTTTTCCACCTTATGCATATATTATCAATAGTCTCAACGTTTCTCTGCTCACTGTTGCCTGTCTCCTGCTCCTCAAGTTTTTCACTCTGACGTTCCCTGTGAAAATATCCAGTAATGGAATCTTAGTCCCATAGAGAGTAAGATTAGGTAAATCATTTTTCTTTATGAATATTTTCATCATGTTGACCTGGAAGTCTGGATTTGATCCACCTGTTCCCAAATCTCTTACAGTCTGTCAGTCTAAACTTCCCTGCAAATTACAACAAAGCAAGGTGAATAAATATAGACTAATGCCTACAGTTTTCAGAAAGTGAAAACTGATCAAGCTAAACCAAAATACAGTCATGTTACATCAGTGGGCCAAAGCATTATTGTGCAGTTATATAAGAAAATGTATCAAAACTCTTCTTAATAGATCATCTCTGATAGACTTTTGATTCAACAATATATTGCATAAAAAAATCCCCAACGTTTTTTGCACAACACCGAATTACAAGAAAAACCACTGGTTTTTAAATAGAAAAAGGATTAAGAAGTAGCATCATGTTGATGACTTACAGCTATAAAATAATTTTGTGTGAAAAAAACAAGCAGAAGGATACAAGTATTTCCTGAATCTAAGAAGCTGCTAGGGAGAAAAAAGGACAGCTGAGAATTATTAGAAGTGCGAACACAGTAATAAGGGTAGGTCTACATGTCACATTGTGACACCCCCAGGCATCTGAAAGGACAGAAATATGTCCGACAATTTTCACTGCAATATCATGGAACAGAGTGCTACTTACTTTACCCACAGGATAAATTATTGCAGGAAGGTGCTACTCTCTGATTAGCTCAAATAGCTCCACATAGCCCTGTAATATGCAGTGTAGGCATGGAAGCAGTGGCTCTGATTTGAAACTGATAACTGAACTATGCTGCAGTTTCTCGTTGTAGTTTAATGTTCTTTTGGCAAATCCTGTTTACTATTTGTGCCCCTCCTGACCACATACATGGCTGTCAGTATGAGGTCTGTCATGTGTAGTGGGTTGAGCCAGGTACTTTTCTGCCCTATACTGAAATATTGATTCATCAGAATTAACAGTCTTTATAGATGAGAGTTGTGTGTCCACCTGCCAATTGTTTGTGAAAAGAAAAAATCTTTCTTTAAAGTCAAAACCAATTTTGCATGGAAATCAGTTAAAATCCAAGCCAAAACAGTGTCAAAAGTTAATAAGCAGATCAAAGTAGGAATAAAATTGGCAAAATAAAGCTACGCTTATGAAGACAAGCCTAAACGTGAAATAAAAATAGTTCTGAAAAAAGGAACTTGAAGGGCTTGACTGAGGATGAACTTCATCCTGAAAAAGTTGATAATGTTTTTAAGATAGGAAGTTGAAACATTCAATAAATAAGAGGCAAGAGAATTACTGATAGCATGATTTCCGCTTAGCAATATCTTAAAAATAAAACTCACTGATCCCAATTCAAGCAAAAAAAAGAAAATCTTGTTTTCAGAAAAGTAACATAATGTTTTAAGTCAACCTACTTCTCTAAGCAGCAGTTTTTACCATGGTTTTTCATGACTGGCTTAAGAATTCTGGAGGTCCTATTCATCATTTAAAACATGTTTATTTTCTGTGCATATGCAGAGTGCTCTATACCCCATGCATAGTTAGAGATCTGTGGGTTCAAGCTTATGAAATCATGCCAATAAGGCACAAACCCTGTAAAGTAACTTTACATCCCACACAGTCTGTCACTAAATTCAATCTGGCAGTTTGAGTCAGCAGACTGGCAAGGTCTAAGATACAGTGCTGGAAATAATAAAAACTAGTGCTCAACTGCTTAGCAGCCTAGAAATGTTAGAGCAAGTGCATTGCCTGTAACAGCCTGAAACATTTTAATTACATCTCATATGTTGCAGCTTGAAAAGGCTTAAAAATTGTACATTGAATAAAAAGCCAAAGGTTTCTAAAAATCAAATGAACAATCTTACTCTGCAGGAGATACCACTCCACAGAAGAATTTGAATAGAAATAGAATAATAACTTTAACAGAAAGCAAATACAAGTTTAATGGGATTCAAAATTCTGAGGATAATAAGCAGTTCAAATTTTAGTAGAGTTTACTGAAAAATGATGCCTGGCTGCCACTGTAGTAATAATTTAACTTCTTCAAACATTTAAAATTATTTTTGTGATGTTCTGGTTCATTTCTATACATAGCCAGGTGACATCATCTCTCCGCCAATTCACTTCCAGTGGCATAATGCCACGCTCATAATGTTGTTGCACCAGGTGTCTCAGTTCATTCACTTGTTGCTCATGTGCAGCACACTAAGAGATAAGCTCTCTGAAAACAGGAGAATTTGCATTTTATATTGTATATATAGTGGCTAAATCCATACCTAGTGGAACTGTTAGGTTTAAAAGGGCCGAGGCCAATTGTATGAGGTTCAGCAAGGCCAAGTTCTGGATCCTGCACTTCTGTCAAAACAACCCCATGCAACGCTACAGACTTGGGGAAGAGTGGCTGGAAAACTGCCTAGTGGAAAAGGACCTGGGGGTGCTGGTCGACAGATGCCTGAATGTGAGCCAGCAGTGTGCCCAGGTGGCCAAGAAGGCCAACGGCATCCTGGCCTGCATCAGAAATAGTGTGTTCAGCAGGAGCAGGGAAGTGATTGTTCCCCTGTACTCGGCACTGGTACTCGGCACCTCGAGTACTGTGTTCAGTTTTGGGCCCCTCACCACAGGAAAGACACTGAGGTGCTGGAGTGTGTCCAGAGAAGGGCAATGAAGCTGGTGAGGGGCCTGGAGCACAAGTCTTATGAGGAGCGGCTGAGGAAACTGGGGTGGTTTAGTCTGGAGAAAAGGAGGCTGAGAGGAGACCTTATTGCTCTCTACAACTACCTGAAAGGAGGTTGTAGTGAGGTGGGTGCTGGTCTCTTCTCCCAAGTAACAAGTGATAGGAGAAGAGGAAGTGGCCTCAAGTTGCGGCAGGGGAGGTTTAGATTGGATATTAGGAAAAATTTCTTTACTGAAAGAGTTGTCAGGCATTGGAACAGGCTGCCCAGGGAAGTGGTTGAGTCACCATCCCTGGAGGTATTCAAAAAGTGCGTAGACGTGGCACTTCAGGACATGGATTAGTGGGGATCGTTGACAGTTGGACTCAATGATCTTAAAGGTCTTTTCCAACCTAAATGATTCTATGATTCTATGAAAAGACTTTTTATGACACTCATCTGAAAAGATCTGATCAATTCACTCTGGTCACTGCAGGAAATCCAACATTTAAAACAAAAGGCATTACATGCTGGAAAGTTACTCTCTACATAACATTATTTCTCAGACTAATCAGTAGTTCATCTTATTCTCCTTCTGTTGGGTAAAAAGTTAGATTGGAATTTTGGGAAAGTGTACCCATGATTTTCTTTTTCCCTAAACACTTGGCTTACAGTAATTGTGGGTTATTTTTACTGTCATTGTGTTTTGTATTTCAAATTAGCAAATGTTTAGTTTTCAAAACCTTTGGTGAAAGAATATGAAGGTGGTTCATTCAGTCTTAATTTGTCTTTGCCATATAAGGGCATGATACTTTATAAATGTATGATTACACATCCTTTTTCTGTTGACCCTCTAGTGCAGATGATGCCTATTTGTATACGAGTAGCATGCTATGCATCAGTTACAACTCTGGGCAACTCATCTCCACCTGAAAGTGCACCATTTCACAAAAACCTCAGTGACAAATACACTATTTGGAATGTGAAAGGCAGAATCTATGAGCAGATATCTCAGTGAGTGCCCTAATCATTGAGTATAACTAAAAAGGGGTGCAACTGGTAACACCTTCTCTTCCAGACAACTGCCTTTTTTGAGAAATATTTGCCATTTCATATATCTTAGCCATTTCAAAGCCTTATAGTCCAGTGTGATGAACTGCAGCATAGCAGATTCCACAGGCTAAGCTGAGCTTCATCTCTGACACTCCTTATTCCTTGCACTTCTGCCTCTTTCGCTTAATGTATTGTTATTTTTTTTCCTTCATCTTGTTCTTACAAATAGCTTTAAAGTTTTGGCTGAGTCACCAGGATGGGGAAAAGCAAGTCAGCCTGAGGCAGATATATGGTACAAAGAAGGTTGGGGCAAATTGTTGAAAGTTTGGTGAAATTATGTACAAATTAAAACAGACTGTTAGAGGGCAAAAGGCCTTGGAAAACTTAAAACTACTTTTTCCTCCTATATACAGGGTTATCCAAGGACTGTATGCTGCTTTTGTCTGGGTGGCTATAGGGATGCCTTTAACACTGGGCCTTCTTAAGATCCCAGGAGAAGTAAAGAGCACGGACATTTTCTGTACAGGTACAAACCTCAGCTCCACAAAGACCTTTTATATGTTTTCACACAGAAAGCAGAAAATGCAAAGACACAAACAAGGAGGGGGACAATACACAAAATCAAAATAGATTACCATATTATATTCAGTGGATGCCCCTGCAGGGCACTATTGTGTTAAAGACCATATAAGCTTGTATGAAGACACATTCCTTCCAGTTCCTCAGCCTTTCTATGAATGCACAGCCATCATGGAAAGCCTCTACAGATACAGTCTACTATTAATTGCTTAAAAGGGAATCTTCCTTCCCCTTTCACGCATTTGCCCATTACCAGGCCAAGCATTTAAAACACATAGATCAAAGACAGAGGGATGAACACCCTAGCATTAAATAGAGGGTATGTTAAAAGTTCTTAAGCAGATCTGAAACTGGTCTTGGAAGAAACTACTTTGCCTTCACAAATGCTATTTTAATTTTTAAAAATAATTTCAGGATGGCAGATTTCTGGTGTATTGGTGTTTTGAAAGTATGCTAAAAATCTAAGTTTCTAAGGTTTTCTTTGTGAATGTAGGCAGAGTAGGCTGTTTTAATTGTGCAGTTATTGAATGGGACAAAATAATTTTTTAAAAGAAAATAAGCTTTTCTTCTTTTTGTTTCTTCCCATCTTTACATGAAAGTGACATGCAAATTGTATTTTTGGAGAAGAGAATTTAAAAAAAACTGTAAGAAAGCCAGTAGCCATCCCATGTGTTTGGAAATTCAAACTGTTACCTTAGAGAACAGACTCATCAAACACATGGGGAGAAGGGGAAGAACAAGATAACAAGACGTGAACACAGTTAGCATAATAAGCAGTAGTTACAGCAGAAGAACATCAATTAGTGAGGCCTTTCTAAATGTTTTGTAGTAGACATAACTTTTTGTAAGGCGTTTAAAGAAGGGTAATGCACTGTTATTATGGATTACCATGTATAAGATAAAAAAAAAAAGATGTGTGCACCAAAATTGAAATAGTAAGACATAAAGACTGGCATCACTGGTGCCATCATGATAAAGCTGGTGGCTTTATGGCTTGTTAGAGCTAATAGCTCAGAAAATAAAACGATGTTGTATTTCAATCACACAATCTTAAAAAAAAATTACAGAAAGGAAATTTTTGCTTGCAGCTTTTTTTTATTAGTCTGTACTGTAGCACTTTTAAGTATGAGCATATTGAATATAGACATGTATGTAGGACTACAAAATCAAAATTAATCTCCTCTTCCATCATGTCAATCTCCTCCTATGACAGCACATTTCATGTAATTCCTCCCATAAATATATAAACCACCATTTTAAAAGGAGTCAGGTAACTTTGGCCCTTCTAGTATTGGAAAATTTTTCAGAACTTCATTGCCCTAGTACTTAGGAATCATTCTCCAAATTTCCAGATGTATTCACAGTCCTATTTCTTCTTGTATTAATAGTCTATCATAACTTAGGTAACTCTTGTCCTTCTGTGTTTTTTTTAGAGACTAGAGTCATAATCCCACACTGCCTTAATTTTGCTTAATCAAAACAACAGGTTCTAGATGCCTCTACCTATGCTTATGAGTAACCCTACTCTACAGCTATGTTGTTCTGGTTTAACCCCAACCAGCAACTAAGCACCACTCAGCCGCTCACTCACTCCCCCCCACACCCAGTGGGATGGAGGACAGAATCAGAAAAAAAAAGGTAAAAATTCATGGGTTGAGATAAGAACAGTTTAACAGAACAGAAAAGAAGAAACTAATAATTATAATAATTACAATAATAAAATGACAATACCAATAAAAGGATTAGAATATACAAAACAAGTGATGCACAATGCAATTGCTCACCACTTGCTGACTGATGCCGTTAGTCTCTGAGCTGCAATTCCCCCAGGCCAACTGCCCCCAGTTTATATGCTGGGCATGATGTCAGATGGTATGGAATACCCCTTTGGCCACTTTGGGTCAGCTGCCCTGGCTGTGTCCCCTCCCAACTTCTTGTGCCCCTCCAGCCTTCTCGCTGGCTGGGCATGAGAAGCTGAAAAATCCTTGACTTTAGACTGAACATTACTTAGCAACAACTGAAAACATCAGTGCGTTATCAACATTCTTCTCATACTGAACCCAAAACATAGCACTATACCAGCTACTAGAAAGAAAATTAACTATCTCAGCCGAAACTAGGATATATGTCTACCTGGAGTCACCTTTCTCTAGGCAAGGTGTCCAACTATGGACACTGTAGGCAACCAAAACTGTCTCAGTGGTGCCTGAATTATGGCAATATTATTTATTTCCATTGGATTCCAACAGAGCCATTTCTCTGCAATTCCTTTAGCCCCTCTGGCAATATAGGCTGCTGTAAAGATGACCTTCCAATTTGTGTTTATAACCTACCTGGGGGGTCTTTGGTTTCCTAACCTTCAACATGGTTGAGGTTACTGATAGCCACAGCTGCTCCTTCACATGCCCTGCTTCTGAATATATTTTCTTTCTGTGGCATGTAGGTTTAAAGGATATGATTTAGTGAATGGTGACATTCAACTCTAAGGCTTTTGCGTGTAAAGAAGAGATTTAAAGTATTTTACAGGCTACACATCTAAACCAGTCACTTCTTGACATATCTGTCCTCAAGCAACAGTCCAACCTGGTGAACATGTCCTGTCATCCTAACAGATGGCCATTGGTCTAGACAGCTGAGGGACATGAATTCACATTCGAGTGATGTGAATTCATTCACCCGGGTGTTAAGTGCATGATACACAGCCAAAAAAATTCAAAACAGTTGTCTTTCTTGAGGCTTTGCGCCTTTAGTTAAGGAACTGAGAAGTTTTAATCTGTTTGTATCATTAGCAAAGCATTCATATATATGCATCTGTTGATCTAGTCTTCTAGATGGGCTCATACACTGAAATATGTAATGAAAAGTAGATTCATTAATACTTATTCTATATCATCAGAGTACCTTAATTAAATCTCTTGGAATTCATTTGTTTATGCCTCCAGTAAAATTGACAAAATGGAGGATAATATGAAATTATTCTGTTGAACTCAGTCCAACACCAAACAGACAAGTAGCTGCATATGATCTAGGATTTCCCTGTGCGTTAAGTCTACCTATGCTCTGCACTGAGTGTGGCAGAAAAATGAATGGGATTTGCAGCCTCAATTACATACTGACAGTCTCCAATGATGATTATGGCCTTGGATTCAAGAATGTCTGTTCTATGTGCTATACAACCTGCACAAAGTGAAAAATACCATAACATTTTCCCTATTTAAGGATCTGTTGTAATATTTCTCTTAAGAAAGACCGAATTTTCTTTTTGTAAGAAGTAAAAGTGTATGACTGCACACCTGTTTACCCCACTGAAAGGAAATCCACTGCTTTCAGGATGTTGAGACATGACAAATTCATTGTGTTTTGATTCACAGAAGGACCCTTGTGTCATCCCTTCTGGCAGCCTACACAACACAGAAGTGAAGTGTTATGTCAGTGCCTACATCAAGGCAAATAACTGTATTTGAAAATTATAGAACCTTAAGGAAAGTTATACAAACATCTGGCTTTCCTCCTTTCTGCGTAAAAAGGTCAGCCTTGTCTATGATACCATAAAAGAAGTCATAAAACACAGTGCAATTTCCACTACAACTCCAAGTATAATCTCAACAGGCAAAATGCAAGTTTACCAGAAAACTGAATTTTGCGGGACATGGACACTGAAATGTTCCAATACCAAAATGAATTATTTAAGTACATTTAACCCTCAAAAAAAAAAAAGTTTCAAACCAAAATAGTATTGTAACAATGTTTTTCATAACAGAATAACTGAAATTAGAGTAAAAAAAAAAAAAAAAATTAAAGCTGAACCAAAAGATTCAGTTTGGCTGAACCTCAAATTATTTTTTTTTTTTTTCCCAAAACAAATATATTTTTCAGTTTAACTCAGAATATTCCTCTTCTGGTTTTGCAGTTCAGTTATAGAACCAGAAAGTTTAATTTTAAATATCACAGTATACTGTATTGCTACATTATGACTTTTTTTTGTAAAGTCTAGTACATTTAGCCAATTTCTGGAAACTAATGATTGCATTTAAGTGCAGAATGGTGTTTTCTTAAATCTGAAAATAACCACATAAGCTAAAACTTATGAAGTTGATTTGTCAGCTCAAAGGTTGTCTGTTTTTCCCGATTATACTTTTTGGTCTAATGAAGATGTTGTCTCTATTTACAACCCTTGTTTTGCATTCATTATTTGAAAACTTTTGAAATATTTCAGTGCCTCATTAGCACACTGTGTTAAAAGATATGGTGCAGAAATTAACTTGTCTGGCACTCCCTTTACAGTTAAAAATACTAATAAACAGATTTCTTCATTTGAGAATACTTTAGTGGTGGACTTTCTGACTAGGGATTTTTGTATGTTTGTTTTTTGCTTTGTATGCTGACCACATGGTATGAGTAATACATATGTAATTAGCTGCAACTTGAAAAGACTAAACAAAAAAGTATATTGACTAGGACAGAGTATAAGCAAAAACCATGCTTATGTCAGTATAAGAAAACCAAAACAAATGTTACATGATATTTAGAATAGCTACTGACAGAAATATGATGGCTCTTTTTAAAATGTTTTGATTCTGTTTGCTTTTGTTGCTTGTATTATGTTAGATGTTAACTGAATCTTATGTGTTCTGTAAGCCTATTCATCATTTCACTTAATAAAAGAATTGAGTTAGTTCCTGTTTTACATCCTGACATTGATTGATGAGATTCTTAACAATTCATATTGGATAAAATTTATCATTCAAATAACATATTAAATATTCTGTTTTTAAAAAAGTACCTAGTAAAGCAGATTCCCAGCCCATATAAATTCTCATTAGGCATTTTGGTTTGCCAACAGGCTCTGCAAACTGTAATAAAAGACTGCAGACAGGGTCTTAATTAAATGTAAAATTCACACTGATAGACAGTTGTTCAGATGTTTTATCTGCTGTAACTCTCTAACCTAGAAATCAATTAGACATTGCCATGAAATTTCAGACCACGGTGCTGTTATAGGAAACCTATTCCCAGCAACTAAGTATCAATGAAAGGAAACCAATGTTTCTGTATACATTTCTGTATAATGTCACTAGTACCAGCAATGCAGTCAGAAGTAAATGTGGATGGCAATGAGCTTATACACTTGTGCTGGGCATGTATTTCAGAACTGCTATCTGTTACCACCCTATTTTTATTACTGTTAGTCTGTCTTGCAACCATTATGATTATAAATCATATCCAGAAATGACAACAAGATAAAATAGCTTCTGATATTTAATAAACACATATGGTAGGAAAACAATTAAATCTTGACTATACAGCTTTTTTGTATGAATCAATCTATATGGGACAGACCCACTTTTCTTTTAAGGCAGAGCCTTTTCTGAATGATGGACATGTAGAAGTTTTGACTGTAGTGTGGAATATTGTATTACGGTTATAAGCCTTCTGGGTCAAGGCATGCTTACTGTCCTTACCAAGATTAAGACTCCTTGCCCACACTCCCTATTCCAGAGTCCAAGCGTCAGCAGCTGAAAAAAATCATGGGTTTAGCAGGTTTGTTTGAAAAGAAAGGAAGATTTAAAAAACAAGAGCAGAAAACCCACAAATAAACCACCAAGCAATGCCTTTTCAAGCATGCATGTAAGAGCTGCAGAATATTTACTATAGGCAGATTCAAAATACCTCGATAGCTTAGTGATTAAAGCAGTTACTGCCAAAGCAGGGCACTGAAGTGTTGGGCCTTGTGTCAATGACTGGCTATGTATTATAAAAAGGATAGCTAGAAAGCTTTGAGGAAGGCCATACCAGAAAGTGTGGAGATTTGGGATTTACCTCACAGGAGGATCACAGACTATTTGAGTCTCTTACACTTTGCCTGAATATGCAGCTCCAGAATGAGCTCAAGTCTCAGTAGCATAAGGAAATCTGAATTCTTCTGCCTTGGGAATTAGGGATTGGGTCAAATCTCTTTTGTGACAGAAAGGAGAAGGGAAAAAACACATGAATAGTCTATCTTCTACGTACACTCTTCAGATAGAGCACTGAAACCTAACAAAAAAAATCAACCAGTCCACTACAATTCCATTTAACAAATGATCTATTTATGACCTTATATCTGCAGCTCTGAGTTTTAAAAATCTTTCTAAGCTATCTGTCTCTAAAATAGAAGATGATTACTATGGTCGTTTTACTGAAGAACAAAGACAATCTTAGGTATGGCCATCTAATAGATATGTGCCACTGGGGGGCTGCTATGTCAACCTGGAAAGCAGGAGTCTAAAATGGTTTCAGTTACTACTAATAAAGTATGAAATTTGCAAAGTGTTTAATTTTTTTCTTCAAGTTCCAAAAGGTATTATTCTGCTGGACTGTCACTGATCATTTAATTAATTTACACTGAGACAGAGTTTTAGAAATTCCTTGAATCTTCTTGAATGTAATACATAACAATTTAGAAAACTATTAGCCTACACTCCTACACTGTAAGTTGTCAGGGCTCCCTGAGAATGTATCTGAATCTTGATCAGCAACAATGCCAGGTTGTTTTTTTTACTTTGTCCAAGATGTGAGATAAATACTGTCACAACATTTTTGTGAGATACAAAGCAAGCAAAGAAAAAAACACGAAACAACCCTTTCTGTTAAACAGCGTCCATCTATTCTGCTTTAGTAAAAGATTAAGTTTGCAGATAGCACACTGCTGATCTCTCTCAGATTTCTTTATGTTGGGTTTATCTTCAGTCATAATTATCTCAACTGTGATGTGGGACATAATTTGGATCAAACTGGGCAAAGACTATTTTTAACTGTGAAAATGTCAGTTACAACTCTTAACAAAGTCATACTGGCTAAAGACCACATTTCCCCACACAATATAGAGTTTCTAGCCATCCCTAACTTGTGGCTGCTGCTCATATCTACCAATGACAGGGGCTTGCAAGATGTTAGTGTCAGCAACAGTCTGATGACAATTCTCTGATCAAATATCTCCCTTCAGAAAAACAGAAAAAGAGGCAAATTATAAGAATTTACAAGTAATGTTGAGGAGGGAGGAATGGATATTTTGGGGTGGGTGTGTTCTGATTTTGGTGAGTGCACATCTTTCCTGGCTTTGATGGAGAAAAAATTTGCCAGTGGATCCAATTCTGTGGAAGGGGATGTACTCTTAAAGACCTAATGGAATTCTACTATATGATATAATGAGGATTGATTTCATGTTTAAAGATCTAGGGAAGGTCTCAAAAGATGAGGATTCATTTTATGACTGTTCCACAGATTCATCTCTACTTTCCATTGTTAAACAGAACACTTCCTACTTCACTGGGTTAAAGCATTACTGGCATCTTTCAGTATATATACTGTCTACTTCTGAGCACAAAGCATTTCTAAATTTCTAGATATTTTTGTTTTGAGATTTGTACTTCGGTGTATCTTAGCCTGTGTTTTATGCTTCAGTATTCTTTCCTGCCACTAACATTTGGCTTGCTGTTTCATTGAAGTGTTTTTATATGCCAAATTATTTTTGTGTTACAGCTCAAATAATAACAGTCTAGTGAAAGATAAAGGTCTATTTGCTACATCCAACAGATTACTTCAAAACTAAGAATAACTGTAGGTCACTTAGGCCAGAAAGCAAAGTTTCTAAAATATTTATAAGTGACATGTTCATTCTGACCTAGATAAAAGAAAATGCACAGACTAGAGAGGAGTGTGGGCTTCACTATCAGTCAAGTCAAGTATAAACTGAAAATGAACTTCAGATTGCGAGTGTAGTGTAGGGATTGACTTCAGATAGCCCTTTTAAGAAAGGAATCAAGGAAATTAAAGCTTTAGAGCCAAGTTTAGGATGAGAGTTTTTACTCATCCTAAATTTTGAAAAACCTTAGACCTTTATGTAAATAATTTCGTAAAACAGTAGAAAAATCAGCTTTTTCCTATTTGTCTGTGTTAATACTTCATCACATCTTTAGACTTTTTTCTGTGGTATAAATTCTGGCTTTAGAGGTAGGTTAATTAGAGTGGGGAAAAAAGAAGCAGGCTAGAATTTCACATCCAAACACCACACATTAATGAGTTCCCCACCATAACCAAAAGAGTCAGAAGAGTTAGAAGACTGAAGAATCAGAAAGCTCAAGAGCAGAATACCCGGACAAAAATTGCTCTGTAACACTGGAGAACTCTGTGCTACAATCTCCTGTTCTTAAACTCAAAATTACAATATTTAGGTCTTTAAAATAATTTTGAAAGCCTTTTATAGAAAGGGTTATGCAAGCACTGTTTACTATGCTTTTCACCATCCATTAGACATCTCCTTGTTCATAGTTAACTCAGAATTCATGATGAGGACTCTGAAAGGCAGACAGTTTGTCTGGCATTTTCAAGCCTTTTCTGCAGTGGGCCTTCAAAGAGAATCAAATGCATTGCAAGTGTTTTTACTATAAACTAGGCAAGTACTAACATTATAAAAGCACATTTTATATATATTTTTATATAGAGAGATACATATACATATATGTGTGTGTGTATGTATAAAAATTAACTAATACCTTTGAAACAGCCTGAATCGTGTACAGCCACTGATCAATTGTTAGGTGAACAATTACATATAGGACGCTAAGGACAGTGAGGTTCAAATACCTCTTCCAGCTTCAATCTCAGTGTTAGAAACCCTGTTTGTTAGTATTCTTATAACATTACTCAGGAGTCTTTGCCCAATTACTAGTTCATGTTTTACTTCTATGTGTGAGTTGTTTTCATTTGCAAGGTAGACTTATTGCTGGGTAAAGAGGGATAATTCCTTAGTCATTACTAAAGTCACTCCTGGGTGTTGAGTTTATTAGTAATTAAAAGGTATTTCTTCACTTCAAGTTTTCTATGAGATATTGATTGTCCCTACAATTGCTGTTTGTCAGTGCCTCTGTCCTAACATCTTCAAGTCCTTTTTCTACAGAATAAGAGCTACATTGACATTTATATGGCAATGCTTAGAAGGTACCTGACTTTGCAACCTCTGCTATGACCCCCCCTCTTGAAGTCTTTCACTGCTGCCAGTTTTAACTCCTTTATTGCCTCTAGAACTTATTGCTCCATAATATGTATGCAATCTCCAAGGATTAAAGTACACAAGAAAGTGCTCTTGATCTGAGAGTTCACAGCTGGAAGAGCGAGTCATGTTACCCCAGATTTAACTATTCAGACAGTGTACTTCGAGGACATAGACAAAAAAGTCCACAGAAAGACAGTGGCATAAGACTTCTTTTGTCTACTCAGAGGCAGGCATACCTGAATGTCAGTAGGCAAAATATCTTTCTTCTAGTTATTGTATATTCGGCCGGTGACAGCTGTATCTGCATTATATACTTCCCTGTGCTTCCCTAGAAGACTGTAAACCACAATACAAATAAGGATGAAGTACATTCAGTCCCTTTACAAAATAAATGCAAAAATTAAAAAATAGAAAAGACAGTTCCCTCATACTCATATGGGAAGCTTTCAAAACTCTGCAGGCTGCAGCAGCGATTCATTTAGAGTCTTATGGGTCATTTCTTCCTGTGTTAGAAAGGTTGCTTGGCAGATGGATCTGAGCACAGCTATGGTAAAGAAAGGACAGTAACTGCTTGTATCATGAGTAGTGGCACTTGGTTAATAAGTTTCTGAATCAACTGCTTTTAAAGCTGTTACTGTTCTTGAAACCACCTGATTAGCTGATCCTTAGGAGATCTGATTATTTCTCAATGTACTTGTTGATCTTGGGCTATGGAACGAGCCTGCTACTGTTCTCCTATTTAATACATCTTCCAATCTCTTCTCTCTGGAGAGTCACTACTTCCTTCCTAATAATCAAAAGAGCAAAGATGTTGAGTTTCTTTTGAAATAAGAAATGGAACAACTAACAAAAGCATGGGTGCCTATGCACCAGAAAAATAATTTAAAAGAGAGGGAGTGTGTGTGAATATAGATTAGATCGTGCTAGGTTCACTGAGCTTGCCCATGAGGTATGTGAGTAGGCACACAATTGCCTAATAGAGTGGGATGAAAGCATGTAAAGTCGATAAGTGGAAGGGAAAATGAAAATATAGGATGGATGTTCACGTAAGATCCTATACTGTTAAAACTCCTACCTCTTTGAGAAAATCTTGCCAAACACAATTTGAATAATTCTTTGATCCACAAACTTCATGAATACTGACCTCCCCCAACCCAAACATAAAAAAATATTTCTGCAAAATTTTCCTCAGGAAGACAGGGCGTACTAGAGCCATAGCTAATGCTATAGCTATAATAAACCATCAAATATTGAGGTGGCTCATAGAGGTACAAATCACAACACTAAAATACTACCTGAACAGCAAGGTAAGAAAACAGCAAAACCTGCATCTGTGTGAGGGAGTAAGTCTTTAGGAAGTAGAAACATTCCTACCAAAGAACTGGGAGCAACAAAAAGTGTTTGCATGGCTGTGAGTCTTTCATCAGTCATTTTAGAGAGAAAACAAGATGAACCAGGACTCTGAAAAGGCAGTTTCTCTATATTTCCTAAATCCAGGAGGAAGGAATAAGAAGATGGAGAGGACATTTCTTAGGGGTTATAATATACTACTCATAAAGGAAGCTGATACAGGATATGTATCTATGTATGTATGTACATGCATGTATGTTGGCCTTTGTTTTGTCTAACTTTGTCTTGTTCTGAGGCTGTCTAAAGAGAAATGTGCCTAATTCTGAAACACTTTCAGAGTGCTTTCAGAATCAAATACTCATCTATTTAATTCGAGCATGTATTCTCAAAGAGTTGAATTGTAAAAATCCAAGAAGAGTAAGTCTAAGCTTGTGGGAAGTTCTACATTGACTTGTGAAAGAATAACAGAAAGACAGCCCTCAAAAAATGTAATTTTTTTTACCACACAACCCAAAATAACTATATTAAAGAGTTCCAACTACCAGTGCAATAGTTCTCAGAGAATTTCTTCATTTGTCATGGCTTTTGTGGGGGAGGGAAACCTTTTAACTAGTATTACATTAAAATAGCATTTGCTAGTTGCAAAATGCTCTCTTGTCACATGATTCAACTATTTGCCAGTGCTGGTTAAGTGTTTGGGAAGGATACTCAGCCACACACACTGAAAAGCAGACTGTGGTCTCATGATAATTACGTGACATGTAATTACATGGCACAACTTTTTTCATGCCATTCCTTTTTTTTATCAGCCCTCAGGCAATCAGAATAGACTGTGTGATAGCTTCTCATGCACTCCTGTGAAAAGCCAACAGGGAGGACACAAACCTTTAAGCTATCGGAGTGACATTACTTTAGAGTTTTAAGTTAACAGGGCTAATTTTGCAGTGGAGTAATAAGGACTACTCATACAATTTGTTCTGCTGGCTTTAATGAGGAAGTAATAAAAACATCTGGGGTAGGCCCCCATATCAATTCTTTTCTTGCTGGTGGAGATGTTGTTACTCTTTGCTACATGCAGCATGTACAGGGTTGAGTCACCACAACTGTATAAACCCTAAGGCAAGCACTTGTTAACCCTGAATGAGAAGATGAATCAATTACTTCTGTTTCAGTGCTGCCAGGGAACATGGTGAAAACTGTGACTAAAAAAGCTATCTGAAGTAAATAATCCATTTCTGTTGCCAAGTCTGCATAGGTTTAATAAGTTTTTTGATAGGAAATGTTAAGAACTTAGAATATTTACAGCAATATCAAACAGTATTACGTCAGATTTGCTGTAGTATGACATAATATAATTTGAAATAATGTAATGAAAATAAGTTAATTTGGGTATCTTCTATTAAGTCAATAATTACTAAAATATCAAGGTTTAATGTTTGACACACCAATAAGTGAAGATGGCTATTTTATTATATCCAAGACAAACAAGATTAAACACAAGTGCTCTCTTGAAACATTGCATCTAGAACCATACCTGATAAGGCAACCCTTGAATTAACTAATTATAGTCATTTTATGCACACTAAAAATGTTCAGCTAATTAAAGTGTGAGCTGCCCCTCTTGGTTGTTCTCTGGCAAAGGCATTACTGGGCACTGCAGGCTAGATTTGGAGAACATGCCTTTGTAATTCAACATGCCTTTAATTTCCTATTGACTGGCTTTTTCGCTCTCAGTCTCCTGTGTCAGCCAGTAATTGTATAAATACAGACTTCACTGGTAGTTAAACTGGTTAAATTTGTGTTTCAAAGCTCAACAAGAATTAAAATTCCTTTGCTGTGGGTGCACCATCTATGTTCTTAATTATTTAACGATGCAGCCTGTTGTACAGGGATTGAATTCATCTAACTGTTTGCTTCAGGACTGCACAGATTATTTAAATTTTCATTGTAAACAATTTATCTTCATGTTTAATTTTATGTTCATGAAGAAGGTATTCTCTGACTTGAATGTTTCTGATTATGAAAAACTAATAATCACACAGTATCTCCAGATATTTGACGTAAGAAGGTGTAGCAGCTGTTCCAAAAGAAAACACCACCACTCCTCCCTGATATTACTTCTCTCTTGATTCCTTTATATCTTTAATTCATGACTACAACATGATGTGCTAGGACTCTGGAAAAAAAAAATCCCACTGACAGAATGAAAGGTATAGTGGAATAAGAGACCTCCTCTGTGAAGATATTAAATAAATATTAAAACCAGGTCATTTTTATAATCCAGCTATGACTGCTCCTGAGCTGCTGTACCATTATATTCACTTTTATTTTATTCCACATGAATCATCTTACTGCGTTTTAAGCTCCCTCAGTTATCACTGTAGATGTTCCCTTGGACTGAAATTCAGATCTATAAAATTCTTCCATTTATGGTGTAAATATTTTTTTTCCTGCAATCAATTCTAATTTACTTCTGTTGTATTCAGTTCTCTCCCTTTTCCCTTTGATTCTTCCTTCTGAATTAGACTGAAATTTCCAAAGCAGGCTTACACTTCGTTTTGTCATTTCATATTAAAAATAAATTCCCTTGCATATTACCCACACTGTTTGAGTATTTTCTCAGTGTCTTTTTCTATTTACACATAGATTAGTGTCTGATCAGTCGTTAAATGCCTGTTGGAATTTCAAAACATCTGTTTTTTACTTTGCAGCAACTGGATAATCAACAGTACTTGTGAACCAACTTTAGTCAGTATAGAGGCTAATAGAATATTTTCATTTGCAAAATCTCAGGCTGTATTAATATTGAAAAGTAGTGTTGGGGGCTAAAATTTAGGAAACAGGTTTCTAGGAGAAACAAGAAAGCTTCTTAAAAAATAAAACTATTGAAAAACTTGAAAAAGATTGTGCAAGTAGTGAAGGGCAAAAATGCAGTCCTTATTTTATTTCTTCTTTGGTATGTTTCAGTATTCTTGTGACCTAAAATGGCTTTGATCTTCTTTGAACAAAAGGTGTTGCATACGTCTGTTGTTGCTGAGTGGTCTACAGGGAGTATTCTGAGAGGGCAAACATTTGCAGTTCTGAAACTATCAAATGATTTATTCATTCTTGGGTGAAA